>NC_091317.1:10796504-10879004 GCF_038502225.1 Cherax quadricarinatus
GGGCGGCAAGTGGAGTGTACTATGTGAACTGGTGTGGTAAGTGGACTGTACTAGGTCAAGTGGTGGTGGTAAGTGAACTGTACTAGGTCAAGTGTTGCTGTTCAATGGATTGTACTAGGTCAAGTGTTGCTGGTAAGTGAATTGTGCTAGGTCAAGTGTTGGTAGGAAGTGGACTGTACTAGGTCAAGTGTTGGTGGTAAGTGAACTGTACCAGGTCAAGTGGTGGTGCTAAGTGGACTGTACCAGGTCAAGTGGTGGTGCTAAGTGGACTGTACAAGGTCAAGTGTTGGTAGTAAGTGGACTGTACTAGGTCAAGTGTTGGTGGTAAGTGAACTGTACCAGGTCAAGTGGTGGTGCTAAGTGGACTGTACCAGGTCAAGTGGTGGTGCTAAGTGGACTGTACAAGGTCAAGTGGTGGTGCTAAGTGGACTGTACCAGGTCAAGTGGTGGTGCTAAGTGAACAGTACCAGGTCAAGTGTTGGTGCTAAGTGGACTGTACTAGGTCAAGTGGTGGTAGAAAGTGGACTGTACTAGTTCAAGTGTTGGTGGTAAGTGGACTATACTAGGTCAAGTGTTGGTGGTAAGTGAACTGTACCAGGTCAGGTGCTGGTGCTAAGTGAACTGTACAAGGTCAAGTGTTGGTGCTAAGTGGACTGTACCAGGTAAAGTGTCGATGCTAAGTGGACTGTACCAGGTCAAGTGTTGGTGCTAAGTGGACTGTACCAGGTCAAGTGTTGGTGCTAAGTGGACTGTACCAGGTCAAGTGTTGGTACTAAGTCGACTGCACCAGGTCAAGTGTTGGTGCTAAGTGGACTGTGCTAGGTCAAGTGTTGGTGCTATGTGGACTGTACCAGGTCAAGTGTTCGTGCTAAGTGGACTGTACTAGGTCAAGTGTTGGTGCTAAGTGGACTGTACCAGGTCAAGTGTTGTTGCTAAGTGAACTGTACCAGGTCAAGTGTTGGAGCTAAGTGGACTGTACCAGGTAAACTGTTGGTGCTAAATGTACTGTACCAGGTCAAGTGTTGGTGCTAAGTGGACTGTACTAGGTCAAGTGTTGGTGCTAAGTGGACTGTACTAGGTCAAGTGTTGGTGATAAGTGGACTGTACCAGGTAAAGTGTTGATGCTAAGTGTACTGTACCAGGCCAAGTGTTGATGCTAAGTGGATTGGACCAGGTCAAGTGTTGGTGCTAAGTGGACTGTACCAGGTCAAGTGTTGGTGCTAAGTGGACTGTTCCAGGTCAAGTGTTGGTGCTAAGTGGACTGTGCTAGGTCAAGTGTTGGTGCTAAGTGGAGTGTACCAGGTCAAGTGTTGGTGCTAAGTGGACTGTACCAGGTCAAGTGTTGGTGCTAAGTGGACTGTACCAGGTCAAGTGTTGGTGCTAAGTGGACTGTACCAGGTCAAGTGTTGGTGCTAAGTGGACTGTACCAGGTCAAGTGTTGGTACTAAGTCGACTGCACCAGGTCAAGTGTTGGTGCTAAGTGGACTGTGCTAGGTCAAGTGTTGGTGCTAAGTGGACTGTACCAGGTCAAGTGTTCGTGCTAAGTGGACTGTACTAGGTCAAGTGTTGCTGCTAAGTGGACTGTACCAGGCCAAGTGTTGTTGCTAAGTGAACTGTACCAGGTCAAGTGTTGGTGCTAAATGGACTGTACCAGGTCAAGTGTTGGTGCTAAGTGTACTGTACCAGGTCAAGTGTTGGTGCTAAGTGGACTGTACTAGGTCAAGTGTTGGTGCTAAGTGGACTGTACTAGGTCAAGTGTTGGTGATAAGTGGACTGTACCAGGTAAAGTGTTGATGCTAAGTGGACTGTACCAGGTCAAGTGTTGATGCTAAGTGGACTGGACCAGGTCAAGTGTTGGTGCTAAGTTGACTGTACCAGGTCAAGTGTTGGTGCTAAGTGGACTGTTCCAGGTCAAGTGTTGGTGCTAAGTGGACTGTGCTAGGTCAAGTGTTGGTGCTAAGTGGAGTGTACCAGGTCAAGTGTTGGTGCTAAGTGGACTGCACCAGGTCAAGTGTTGGTGCTAAGTGGACTGTACCAGGTCAAGTGTTGGTGCTAAGTGGACTGTACCAGGTCAAGTGTTGGGGCTAAGTGGACTGTAGGAGGTCAAGTGTTGGTGCTAAGTGGACTGTACCAGGTCAAGTGTTGGTGCTAAGTGGACTGTACCAGGTCAAGTGTTGGTGCTAAGTGGACTGTACTAGGTCAAGTGTTGGTGCTAAGTGGACCGTACCAGGTCAAGTGTTGGTGCTAAGTGGTCTGTACCAAGTCAAGTGTTGGTGGTAAGTGAACTATACTAGGTCAAGTGTTGGTGGTAAGTGAACTGTACCAGATCAAGTGTTGGTGCTAAGTGAACTGTACCAGGTCAAGTGTTGGTGCTAAGTGGACTGTACCAGGTCAAGTGTTGGTGATAAGTGGACTGTTCCAGGTCAAGTGTTGGTGCTAAGTGGACTGTGCTAGGTCAAGTGTTGGTGCTAAGTGGACTGTACCAGGTCAAGTGTTGATGCTAGGTGCACTGTACCAGGTCAAGTGTTGGTGCTAAGTGGACTGTACCAGGTCAAGTGTTGGTGCTAAGTGGACTGTTCCAGGTCAAGTGTTGGTGCTAAGTGGACTGTGCTAGGCCAAGTGTTGGTGCTAAGTGGACTGTGCTAGGTCAAGTGTTGGTGCTAAGTGGACTGTACCAGGTCAAGTGTTGGTGCTAAGTGGACTGTGCTAGGTCAAGTGTTGGTGCTAAGTGGACTGTACCAGGTCAAGTGTTGGTGCTAAGTGGACTGTACCAGGACAAGTGTTGGTGCTAAGTGGACTGTTCCAGGCCAAGTGTTGGTGCTAATGGGAGATTTCAACTATAGACAGATTGACTGGAGCAATTTGACAGGAAATTTAGAGTCGGGTGACTTTCTTGATACGATCCAAGATTGTTTTTTAAAACAGTTTGTGACAGAGCCAACTAGGGGAAATAACCTCCTTGACTTGGTTCTTGCCAGTAGGGAAACACTAATTAATAATCTTGAGGTTAATGATGAAATTGGGGAGAGTGATCACAAATCACTCAGTTTTAATATATCATGGAATTCCCCTAATAATGGCAATCATGTCTCCGTCCCTGACTTTCGCTTGGCTGATTTCATAGGACTGAAAAATTACTTAGGTGGGCTGAACTGGAATGACCTGACTAAGGGTCAGGTAGGTGGTGATGGTTGCCGATATGATGCTTTCCAGGGCATAGTTCTAGCTGCTCAGTCAAATTATGTTCCAAATAGGGAAATCAGATCAAACAAAAATGATCCTAAATGGATGAACAATAGATTAAAATATCTGATTGGTCAAAAGAGAGGCATATATAGGCAAATCAAAAGAGGAGAGGGGCAATTAAGAAATCGATATATTCAGTTAAAGAGAGAAATAAAAAAGGGAATTAGAAAAGCAAAAAGAGATTATGAGGTTAAAGTTGCAAGAGAATCGAAGACTAACCCAAAAGGATTCTTTCAGGTATACAGAAGTAAGATCAGGGACAAGATAGGCCCACTCAAAAGTTCCTCGGGTCAGCTCACTGACAGTGATAAGGAAATGTGTAGAATTTTTAACACATACTTGTGTAAGCCTAACCTCCATAGTGGGAAAATTTATGGAATCAATAATTGCCGAGGCAGTTCGTAGCCACCTTGAAAAGCATAAATTAATCAACGAATCTCAGCATGGTTTTACAAAGGGGCATTCCTGCCTTACGAATTTATTAACTTTTTTCACTAAGGTATTTGAGGAGGTAGATCATGGTAATGAATATGATATTGTGTATATGGACTTCAGTAAGGCTTTTGACAGGGTCCCACATCAGAGACTATTGAGGAAAATTAAAGCACATGGAATAGGAGGAGAAATTTTTTCCTGGATAGAGGCATGGTTGACAAATAGGCAGCAGAGAGTTTGCATAAATGGGGAGAAATCAGAGTGGGGTAGCGTCACGAGCGATGTTCCACAGGGGTCAGTGTTGGGCCCCCTGCTGTTCACAATCTACATAAACGACATAGATGAGGGCATAAAGAGCGACATCGGCAAGTTTGCCGATGACACCAAAATAGGCCGTCGAATTCATTCTGACGAGGACATTCGAGCACTCCAGGAAGATTTGAATAGACTGATGCAGTGGTCGGAGAAGTGGCAGATGCAGTTTAATATAGACAAATGCAAAGTTCTAAATGTTGGACAGGACAATAACCATGCCACATATAAACTAAATAATGTAGATCTTAATATTACGGATTGCGAAAAAGATTTAGGAGTTCTGGTTAGCAGTAATCTGAAACCAAGACAACAGTGCATAAGTGTTCGCAATAAAGCTAATAGAATCCTTGGCTTCATATCAAGAAGCATAAATAATAGGAGTCCTCAGGTTGTTCTTCAACTCTATACATCCTTGGTTAGGCCTCATTTAGATTATGCTGCACAGTTTTGGTCACCGTATTACAGAATGGATATAAATTCTCTGGAAAATGTACAAAGGAGGATGACAAAGATGATCCCATGTATCAGAAACCTTCCCTATGAGGATAGACTGAGGGCCCTGAAACTGCACTCTCTAGAAAGACGTAGAATTAGGGGGGATATGATTGAGGTGTATAAGTGGAAGACAGGAATAAATAAAGGGGATGTAAATAGTGTGCTGAAAATATCTAGCCTAGACAGGACTCGCAGCAATGGTTTTAAGTTGGAAAAATTCAGATTCAGGAAGGATATAGGAAAGTACTGGTTTGGTAATAGAGTTGTGGATGAGTGGAACAAACTCCCAAGTACCGTTATAGAGGCCAGAACGTTGTGTAGCTTTAAAAATAGGTTGGATAAATACATGAGTAGATGTGGGTGGGTGTGAGTTAGACCTGATAGCTTGTGCTAACAGGTCGGTTGCCGTGTTCCTCCCTTAAGTCAATGTGACCTGACCTGTCTAGGTTGGGTGCATTGGCTTAAGCCGGTAGGAGACTTGGACCTGCCTCGCATGGGCCAGTAGGCCTTCTGCAGTGTTCCTTCGTTCTTATGTTCTTATGTTCTTCTTAAGTGGACTGTGCTAGGTCAAGTGTTGGTGCTAAGTGGTCTGTACCAGGTCAAGTGTTGGTGCTAAGTGGACTGTACCAGGTCAAGTGTTGGTGCTAAGTGGATTGTACCAGGTCAAGTGTTGGTGCTAAGTGAACTGTACCAGATCAAGTGTTGGTGCTAAGTGGACTGTACCAGGTCAAGTGTTGGTGCTAAGTGGACTGTACCAGGTCAAGTATTGGTGCTAAGTGGACTGTACCTGGTCAAGTGTTGGTGCTAAGTGGTCTGTACCAGGTCAAATGATGGTGCTAAGTGGTCTGTACCAGGTCAAGTGTTGGTCCTAAGTGAACTGTACTAGGTCAAGTGTTGGTGCTAAGTGGACTGTACCAGGTCAAGTGTTTGTGCTAAGTGGACTGTACCAGGTCAAGTGTTGGTGCTAAGTGGACTGTTCCAGGTCAAATGTTGGTGCTAAGTGGACTGTACCAGGTCAAGTGTTGGTGATAAGTGGACTGCACCAGTTCAAGTGTTGGTGCTAAGTGGAGTGTACCAGGTCAAGTGTTGGTGGTAAGTGGACTGTACCAGGTCAAGTGTTGGTGCTAAGTGGAGTGTACCAGGTCAAGTGTTCGTGCTAAGTGGACTGTACCAGGTCAAGTGTTGGTGCTAAGTGGACTGTACCAGGTCAAATGTTGGTGCTGAGTGGACTGTACCAGGTCAAGTGTTGGTACTAAGTGCACTGTACCAGGTCAAGTGTTGGTGCTAAGTGGACTGTACCAGGTCAAGTGTTGATGCTAAGTGGACTGTACTAGGTCAATTGTTGGTGCTAAGTGGAGTGTACCAGGTCAAGTGTTGGTGCTAAGTGGACTGTACCAGGTCAAGTGTTGGCGCTAAGTGGACTGTACCAGGTCAAGTGTTGGTGCTAAGTGGACTGTATCAGGTCAAGTGTTGGTGATAAGTGGACTGCACCAGGTCAAGTGTTGGTGCTAAGTGTACTGTACCAGGTCAAAGGTTGGTGCTAAGTGGACTGTACCAGGTCAAGTGTTGGTGCTAAGTGAACTGTACCAGGTCAAGTGTTGGTGCTAAGTGGACTGTACCAGGTCAAGTGTTGGTGCTAAGTGGACTGTTCCAGGTCAAGTGTTGGTGTTAAGTGGACTGCGCTAGGTCAAGTGTTGGTGCTAAGTGGACTGTGCTAGGTCAAGTGTTGGTGCTAAGTGGACTGTACCAGGTCAAGTGTTGATGCTAAGTGCACTGTACCAGGTGAAGTGTTGGTCTAAGTGGACTGTACCAGGTCAAGTGTTGGTGCTAAGTGGACTGTTCCAGGTCAAGTGTTGGTGCTAAGTGGACTGTGCTAGGCCAAGTGTTGGTGCTAAGTGGACTGTGCTAGGTCAAGTATTGGTGCTAAGTGGACTGTACCAGGTCAAGTGTTGGTGCTAAGTGGACTGTGCTAGGTCAAGTGTTGGTGCTAAGTGGACTGTACCAGGTCAAGTGTTCGTGCTAAGTGGACTGTACCAGGTCAAGTGTTGGTGCTAAGTGGACTGTTCCAGGCCAAGTGTTGGTGCTAAGTGGACTGTGCTGGGTCAAGTGTTGGTGCTAAGTGGACTGTACCAGGTCAAGTGTTGGTGCTAAGTGGACTGTACCAGGTCAAGTGTTGGTGCTAAGTGGACTGTACGAAGTCAATTGTTGGTGCTAAGTGGACTGTACCAGGTCAAGTGTTGGTGCTAAGTGTACTGTACCAGGTCAAGTGTTGGTGCTAAGTGGACTGTACCAGGTCAGGTGTTGGTGCTAAGTGGATTGTACCAGGTCAAGTGTTGGTGCTAAGTGAACTGTACCAGATCAAGTGTTGGTGCTAAGTGGACTGTACCAGGTCAAGTGTTGGGCTAAGTGGACTGTACCAGGTCAAGTGTTGGTGCTAAGTGGACTGTACCAGGTCAAGTGTTGGTGCTAAGTGGAGTGTATCAGGTCAAGTGTTGGTGCTAAGTGGACTGTACCAGGTCAAGTGTTGGTGCTAAGTGGTCTGTTCCAGGTCAAGTGTTGGTGCTAAGTGGTCTGTACCAGGTCAAGTGTTGGTGCTAAGTGGTCTGTACCAGGTCAAGTGTTGGTCCTAAGTGAAGTGTACTAGGTCAAGTGTTGGTGCTAAGTGGAGTGTACCAGGTCAAGTGTTGGTGCTAAGTGGGCTGTACCAGGTCAAGTGTTGGTGCTAAGTGGACTGTTCCAGGTCAAGTGTTGGTGCTAAGTGGTCTGTACCAGGTAAAGTGTTGGTGCTAAGTGGTCTGAACCAGGTCAAGTGTTGGTCCTAAGTGAACTGTACTAGGTCAAGTGTTGGTGCTAAGTTGACTGTTCCAGGTCAAGTGTTGGTGCTAAGTGGACTATACCAGGTCAAGTGTTGGTGCTAAGTGGACTGCTCCAGGTCAAGTGTTGGTGCTAAGTGGTCTGTACCATGTCAAGTGTTGGTGCTAAGTGGACTGTACTAGGTCAAGTGTTGGTGCTAAGTGGACTGTACCAGGTCAAGTGTTGGTGCAAAGTGGACTTTAACAGGTCAAGTGTTGGTGCTAAGTGGACTGTTCCAGGTCAAGTGTTGGTGCTAAGTGGTCTGTACCAGATCAAGTGTTGGTGCTAAGTGGTCTGTACCAGGTCAAGTGTTGGTCCTAAGTGAACTGTACTAGGTAAAGTGTTGGTGCTAAGTGGACTGTACCAGGTCAAGTTTTGGTGCTAAGTGGACTGTTCCAGGTCAAATGTTGGTGCTAAGTGGACTGTACCAGGTCAAGTGTTGGTGCTAAGTGGAGTGTACCAGGTCAAGTGTTGGTGCTAAGTGGACAGTACCAGGTCAAGTGTTGGTGCTAAGTGGACTGTACCAGGTCAAGTGTTGGTGCTAAGAGGACTGTACCAGGTCAAGTGTTGGTAGTAAGTGGACTGTACCAGGTCAAGTGTTGGTGCTAAGTGGACTGTACCAGGTCAAGTGTTGGTACTAAGTGGACTGTACCAGCTCAAATGTTGGTGCTAAGTGGACTGTACCAGGTCAAGTGTTGGTGCTAAGTGGACTGTACCAGGTCAAGTGTTGGTGCTGAGTGTACTGTACCAGGTCAAGTGTTGGTACTAAGTGGACTGTACCAGGTCAAGTGTTGATGCTAAGTGGACTGTACTAGGTCAATTGTTGGTGCTAAGTGGAGTATACCAGGTCAAGTGTTGGTGCTAAGTGGACTGTACCAGGTCAAGTGTTGGTGCTAAGTGGACTGTACCAGGTCAAGTGATGGTGCTAAGTGGACTTTACCAGGTGAAGTGCTGGTACTAAGTGGACTGTACAAGGTCAAGTGTTGGTGCTAAGTGGACAGTACCAGGTCAAGTGTTGGTGCTAAGTGGACTGTACCAGGTCAAGTGTTGGTGCTAAGTGGACTGTACCAGGTCAAGTGTTGGTGATAAGTGGACTGCACCAGTTCAAGTGTTGGTGCTAAGTGGAGTGTACCAGGTCAAGTGTTGGTGGTAAGTGGACTGTACCAGGTCAAGTGTTGGTGCTAAGTGGAGTGTACCAGGTCAAGTGTTCGTGCTAAGTGGACTGTACCAGGTCAAGTGTTGGTGCTAAGTGGACTGTACCAGGTCAAATGTTGGTGCTGAGTGGACTGTACCAGGTCAAGTGTTGGTACTAAGTGCACTGTACCAGGTCAAGTGTTGGTGCTAAGTGGACTGTACCAGGTCAAGTGTTGATGCTAAGTGGACTGTACTAGGTCAATTGTTGGTGCTAAGTGGAGTGTACCAGGTCAAGTGTTGGTGCTAAGTGGACTGTACCAGGTCAAGTGTTGGCGCTAAGTGGACTGTACCAGGTCAAGTGTTGGTGCTAAGTGGACTGTATCAGGTCAAGTGTTGGTGATAAGTGGACTGCACCAGGTCAAGTGTTGGTGCTAAGTGTACTGTACCAGGTCAAAGGTTGGTGCTAAGTGGACTGTACCAGGTCAAGTGTTGGTGCTAAGTGAACTGTACCAGGTCAAGTGTTGGTGCTAAGTGGACTGTACCAGGTCAAGTGTTGGTGCTAAGTGGACTGTTCCAGGTCAAGTGTTGGTGTTAAGTGGACTGCGCTAGGTCAAGTGTTGGTGCTAAGTGGACTGTGCTAGGTCAAGTGTTGGTGCTAAGTGGACTGTACCAGGTCAAGTGTTGATGCTAAGTGCACTGTACCAGGTGAAGTGTTGGTCTAAGTGGACTGTACCAGGTCAAGTGTTGGTGCTAAGTGGACTGTTCCAGGTCAAGTGTTGGTGCTAAGTGGACTGTGCTAGGCCAAGTGTTGGTGCTAAGTGGACTGTGCTAGGTCAAGTATTGGTGCTAAGTGGACTGTACCAGGTCAAGTGTTGGTGCTAAGTGGACTGTGCTAGGTCAAGTGTTGGTGCTAAGTGGACTGTACCAGGTCAAGTGTTCGTGCTAAGTGGACTGTACCAGGTCAAGTGTTGGTGCTAAGTGGACTGTTCCAGGCCAAGTGTTGGTGCTAAGTGGATTGTGCTGGGTCAAGTGTTGGTGCTAAGTGGACTGTACCAGGTCAAGTGTTGGTGCTAAGTGGACTGTACCAGGTCAAGTGTTGGTGCTAAGTGGACTGTACGAAGTCAATTGTTGGTGCTAAGTGGACTGTACCAGGTCAAGTGTTGGTGCTAAGTGTACTGTACCAGGTCAAGTGTTGGTGCTAAGTGGACTGTACCAGGTCAGGTGTTGGTGCTAAGTGGATTGTACCAGGTCAAGTGTTGGTGCTAAGTGAACTGTACCAGATCAAGTGTTGGTGCTAAGTGGACTGTACCAGGTCAAGTGTTGGGCTAAGTGGACTGTACCAGGTCAAGTGTTGGTGCTAAGTGGACTGTACCAGGTCAAGTGTTGGTGCTAAGTGGAGTGTATCAGGTCAAGTGTTGGTGCTAAGTGGACTGTACCAGGTCAAGTGTTGGTGCTAAGTGGTCTGTTCCAGGTCAAGTGTTGGTGCTAAGTGGTCTGTACCAGGTCAAGTGTTGGTGCTAAGTGGTCTGTACCAGGTCAAGTGTTGGTCCTAAGTGAAGTGTACTAGGTCAAGTGTTGGTGCTAAGTGGAGTGTACCAGGTCAAGTGTTGGTGCTAAGTGGGCTGTACCAGGTCAAGTGTTGGTGCTAAGTGGACTGTTCCAGGTCAAGTGTTGGTGCTAAGTGGTCTGTACCAGGTAAAGTGTTGGTGCTAAGTGGTCTGAACCAGGTCAAGTGTTGGTCCTAAGTGAACTGTACTAGGTCAAGTGTTGGTGCTAAGTTGACTGTTCCAGGTCAAGTGTTGGTGCTAAGTGGACTATACCAGGTCAAGTGTTGGTGCTAAGTGGACTGCTCCAGGTCAAGTGTTGGTGCTAAGTGGTCTGTACCATGTCAAGTGTTGGTGCTAAGTGGACTGTACTAGGTCAAGTGTTGGTGCTAAGTGGACTGTACCAGGTCAAGTGTTGGTGCAAAGTGGACTTTAACAGGTCAAGTGTTGGTGCTAAGTGGACTGTTCCAGGTCAAGTGTTGGTGCTAAGTGGTCTGTACCAGATCAAGTGTTGGTGCTAAGTGGTCTGTACCAGGTCAAGTGTTGGTCCTAAGTGAACTGTACTAGGTAAAGTGTTGGTGCTAAGTGGACTGTACCAGGTCAAGTTTTGGTGCTAAGTGGACTGTTCCAGGTCAAATGTTGGTGCTAAGTGGACTGTACCAGGTCAAGTGTTGGTGCTAAGTGGAGTGTACCAGGTCAAGTGTTGGTGTTAAGTGGACAGTACCAGGTCAAGTGTTGGTGCTAAGTGGACTGTACCAGGTCAAGTGTTGGTGCTAAGAGGACTGTACCAGGTCAAGTGTTGGTAGTAAGTGGACTGTACCAGGTCAAGTGTTGGTGCTAAGTGGACTGTACCAGGTCAAGTGTTGGTACTAAGTGGACTGTACCAGCTCAAATGTTGGTGCTAAGTGGACTGTACCAGGTCAAGTGTTGGTGCTAAGTGGACTGTACCAGGTCAAGTGTTGGTGCTGAGTGTACTGTACCAGGTCAAGTGTTGGTACTAAGTGGACTGTACCAGGTCAAGTGTTGATGCTAAGTGGACTGTACTAGGTCAATTGTTGGTGCTAAGTGGAGTATACCAGGTCAAGTGTTGGTGCTAAGTGGACTGTACCAGGTCAAGTGTTGGTGCTAAGTGGACTGTACCAGGTCAAGTGATGGTGCTAAGTGGACTTTACCAGGTGAAGTGCTGGTACTAAGTGGACTGTACAAGGTCAAGTGTTGGTGCTAAGTGGACAGTACCAGGTCAAGTGTTGGTGCTAAGTGGACTGTACCAGGTCAAGTGTTGGTGCTAAGAGGACTGTACCAGGTCAAGTGTTGGTAGTAAGTGGACTGTACCAGGTCAAGTGTTGGTGCTAAGTGGACTGTACCAGGTCAAGTGTTGGTACTAAGTGGACTGTACCAGCTCAAATGTTGGTGCTAAGTGGACTGTACCAGGTCAAGTGTTGGTGCTAAGTGGACTGTACCAGGTCAAGTGTTGGTGCTGAGTGTACTGTACCAGGTCAAGTGTTGGTACTAAGTGGACTGTACCAGGTCAAGTGTTGATGCTAAGTGGACTGTACTAGGTCAATTGTTGGTGCTAAGTGGAGTACACCAGGTCAAGTGTTGGTGCTAAGTGGACTGTACCAGGTCAAGTGTTGGTGCTAAGTGGACTGTACCAGGTCAAGTGATGGTGCTAAGTGGACTTTACCAGGTGAAGTGTTGGTACTAAGTGGACTGTACAAGGTCAAGTGTTGGTGCTAAGTGGACTGTACCAGGTCAAGTGTTGGTGCTAAGTGGACTGTTCCAGGTCAAGTGTTGGTGCTAAGTGGAGTGTACCAGGTCAAGTTTTGGTTCTAGGTGGCCTGTACCAGGTCAAGTGTTGGTGCTAAGTGGACTGTACCAGGTCAAGTGTTGGTGCTAAGTGGACTGTACCAGGTCAAGTGTTGGTGCTAAGTGGACTGTACCAGGTCAAGTGTTGGTGCTAAGTGGACTGTTCCAGGTCAAGTGTTGGTGTTAAGTGGACTGCGCTAGGTCAAGTGTTGGTGCTAAGTGGACTGTGCTAGGTCAAGTGTTGGTGCTAAGTGGACTGTACCAGGTCAAGTGTTGATGCTAAGTGCACTGTACCAGGTGAAGTGTTGGTCTAAGTGGACTGTTCCAGGTCAAGTGTTGGTGCTAAGTGGACTGTTCCAGGTCAAGTGTTGGTGCTAAGTGGACTGTGCTATGTCAAGTGTTGGTGCTAAGTGGACTGTGCTAGGTCAAGTGTTGGTGCTAAGTGGACTGTACCAGGTCAAGTGTTGGTGCTAAGTGGACTGTGCTAGGTCAAGTGTTGGTGTGCTAAGTGGACTGTACCAGGTCAAGTGTTGGTGCTAAGTGGACTGTTCCAGGCCAAGTGTTGGTGCTAAGTGGACTGTGCTAGGTCAAGTGTTGGTGCTAAGTGGACTGTACCAAGTCAAGTGTTGGTGCTAAGTGGACTGTACCAGGTCAAGTGTTGGTGCTAAGTGGACTGTACGAAGTCAATTGTTGGTGCTAAGTGGACTGTACCAGGTCAAGTTTTGGTGCTAAGTGGACTGTACCATGTCAAGTGTTGGTGCTAAGTGGACTGTACCAGGTCAGGTGTTGGTGCTAAGTGGATTGTACCAGGTCAAGTGTTGGTGCTAAGTGAACTGTACCAGATCAAGTGTTGGTGCTAAGTGGACTGTACCAGGTCAAGTGTTGGTGCTAAGTGGACTGTACCAGGTCAAGTGTTGGTGCTAAGTGGACTGTACCAGGTCAAGTGTTGGTGCTAAGTGGATTGTACCAGGTCAAGTGTTGGTGCTAAGTGGACTGTACCAGGTCAAGTGTTGGTGCTAAGTGGTCTGTTCCAGGTCAAGTGTTGGTGCTAAGTGGTCTGTACCAGGTCAAGTGTTGGTGCTAAGTGGTCTGTACCAGGTCAAGTGTTGGTCCTAAGTGAAGTGTACTAGGTCAAGTGTTGGTGCTAAGTGGACTGTACCAGGTCAAGTGTTGGTGCTAAGTGGGCTGTACCAGGTCAAGTGTTGGTGCTAAGTGGACTGTTCCAGGTCAAGTGTTGGTGCTAAGTGGTCTGTACCAGGTCAAGTGTTGGTGCTAAGTGGTCTGTACCAGGTCAAGTGTTGGTCCTAAGTGAACTGTACTAGGTCAAGTGTTGGTGCTAAGTTGCCTGTTGCAGGTCAAGTGTTGGTGCTAAGTGGACTGTACCAGGTCAAGTGTTGGTGCTAAGTGGACTGCTCCAGGTCAAGTGTTGGTGCTAAGTGGTCTGTACCAGGTCAAGTGTTGGTGCTAAGTGGACTGTACTAGGTCAAGTGTTGGTGCTAAGTGGACTGTACCAGGTCAAGTGTTGGTGCTAAGTGGACTTTACCAGGTCAAGTGTTGGTGCTAAGTGGACTGTTCCAGGTCAAGTGTTGGTGCTAAGTGGTCTGTACCAGATCAAGTGTTGGTGCTAAGTGGTCTGTACCAGGTCAAGTGTTGGTCCTAAGTGAACTGTACTAGGTCAAGTGTTGGTGCTAAGTGGACTGTACCAGGTCAAGTTTTGGTGCTAAGTGGACTGTTCCAGGTCAAATGTTGGTGCTAAGTGGACTGTACCAGGTCAAGTGTTGGTGCTAAGTGGAGTGTACCAGGTCAAGTGTTGGTGCTAAGTGGACTGTACCAGGTCAAGTGTTGGTGCTAAGTGGACTGTACCAGGTCAAGTGTTGGTGCTAAGAGGACTGTACCAGGTCAAGTGTTGGTAGTAAGTGGACTCTACCAGGTCAAGTGTTGGTGCTAAGTGGACTGTACCAGGTCAAGTGTTGGTACTAAGTGGACTGTACCAGGTCAAATGTTGGTGCTAAGTGGACTGTACCAGGTCAAGTGTTGGTGCTAAGTGGACTGTACCAGGTCAAGTGTTGGTGCTGAGTGGACTGTACCAGGTCAAGTGTTGGGACTAAGTGGACTGTACCAGGTCAAGTGTTGGTGCTAAGTGGACTGTACCAGGTCAAGTGTTGATGCTAAGTGGACTGTACTAGGTCAATTGTTGGTGCTAAGTGGAGTATACCAGGTCAAGTGTTGGTGCTAAGTGGACTGTACCAGGTCAAGTGTTGGTGCTAAGTGAACTGTACCAGGTCAAGTGTTGGTGCTAAGTGGACTTTACCAGGTCAAGTGTTGGTGCTAAGTGAACTGTACCAGATCAAGTGTTGGTGCTAAGTGGACTGTACCAGGTCAAGTGTTGGGACTAAGTGGACTGTACCAGGTCAAGTGTTGGTGCTAAGTGGACTGTACCAGGTCAAGTGTTGATGCTAAGTGGACTGTACTAGGTCAATTGTTGGTGCTAAGTGGAGTATACCAGGTTAAGTGTTGGTGCTAAGTGGACTGTACCAGGTCAAGTGTTGGTGCTAAGTGGACTGTACCAGGTCAAGTGTTGGTGCTAAGTGGACTTTACCAGGTCAAGTGTTGGTGCTAAGTGGACTGTACAAGGTCAAGTGTTGGTGCTAAGTGGACTGTACCAGGTCAAGTGTTGGTGCTAAGTGGACTGTACCAGGTCAAGTGTTGGTGCTAAGTGGACTGTACCAGGTCAAGTGTTGGTGCTAAGTGGAGTGTACCAGGTCAAGTTTTGGTTCTAGGTGGCCTGTACCAGGTCAAGTGTTGGTGCTAAGATGACTGTACCAGGTCAAGTGTTGGTGCTAAGTGAACTGTACCAGGTCAAGTGTTGGTGCTAAGTGGACTGTACCAGGTCAAGTGTTGGTGCTAAGTGGACTGTTCCAGGTCAAGTGTTGGTGTTAAGTGGACTGCGCTAGGTCAAGTGTTGGTGCTAAGTGGACTGTGCTAGGTCAAGTGTTGGTGCTAAGTGGACTGTACCAGGTCAAGTGTTGATGCTAAGTGCACTGTACCAGGTGAAGTGTTGGTCTAAGTGGACTGTACCAGGTCAAGTGTTGGTGCTAAGTGGACTGTTAAAGGTCAAGTGTTGGTGCTAAGTGGACTGTGCTAGGCCAAGTGTTGGTGCTAAGTGGACTGTGCTAGGTCAAGTGTTGGTGCTAAGTGGACTGCACCAGGTCAAGTGTTGGTGCTAAGTGGACTGTGCTAGGTCAAGTGTTGGTGCTAAGTGGACTGTACCAGGTCAAGTGTTCGTGCAAAGTGGATTGTACCAGGTCAAGTGTTGGTGCTAAGTGGACTGTTCCAGGCCAAGTGTTGGTGCTAAGTGGACTGTGCTAGGTCAAGTGTTGGTGCTAAGTGGACTGTACCAGGTCAAGTGTTGGTGCTAAGTGGACTGTACAAGGTCAAGTGTTGGTGCTAAGTGGACAGTACCAGGTCAAGTTTTGGTGCTAAGTGGACTGTACCAGGTCAAGTGTTGGTGCTAAGTGGACTGTACCAGGTCAGGTGTTGGTGCTAAGTGGATTGTACCAGGTCAAGTGTTGGTGTTAAGTGAACTGTACCAGATCAAGTGTTGGTGCTAAGTGTACTATACCAGGTCAAGTGTTGGTGCTAAGTGGACTGTACCAGGTCAAGTGTTGGTGCTAAGTGGACTGTACCAGGTCAAGTGTTGGTGCTAAGTGGAGTGTACCAGGTCAAGTGTTGGTGCTAAGTGGACTGTACCAGGTCAAGTGTTGGTGCTAAGTGGTCTGTTCCAGGTCAAGTGTTGGTGCTAAGTGGTCTGTACCAGGTCAAGTGTTGGTGCTAAGTGGTCTGTACCAGGTCAAGTGTTGGTCCTAAGTGAAGTGTACTAGGTCAAGTGTTGGTGCTAAGTGGACTGTACCAGGTCAAGTGTTGGTGCTAAGTGGGCTGTACCAATTCAAGTGTTGGTGCTAAGTGGACTGTTCCAGGTCAAGTGTTGTTGCTAAGTGGTCTGTACCAGGTCAAGTGTTGGTGCTAAGTGGTCTGTACCAGGTCAAGTGTTGGTCCTAAGTGAACTGTACTAGGTCAAGTGTTGGTGCTAAGTTGACTGTTCCAGGTCAAGTGTTGGTGCTAAGTGGACTGTACCAGGTCAAGTGTTGGTGCTAAGTGGACTGCTCCAGGTCAAGTGTTGGTGCTAAGTGGTCTGTACCAGGTCAAGTGTTGGTGCTAAGTTGACTGTACTAGGTCAAGTGTTGGTGCTAAGTGGACTGTACCAGGTCAAGTGTTGGTGCTAAGTGGACTTTACCAGGTCAAGTGTTGGTGCTAAGTGGACTGTTCCAGGTCAAGTGTTGGTGCTAAGTGGTCTGTACCAGATCAAGTATTGGTGCTAAGTGGTCTGTACCAGGTCAAGTGTTGGTCCTAAGTGAACTGTACTAGGTCAAGTGTTGGTGCTAAGTGGACTGTACCAGGTCAAGTTTTGGTGCTAAGTGGACTGTTCCAGGTCAAGTGTTGGTGCTAAGTGGACTGTACCAGGTCAAGTGTTGGTGCTAAGTGGAGTGTACCAGGTCAAGTGTTGGTGCTAAGTGGACTGTACCAGGTCAAGTGTTGGTGCTAAGTGGACTGTACCAGGTCAAGTGTTGGTGCTAAGAGGCCTGTACCAGGTCAAGTGTTGGTAGTAAGTGAACTGTACCAGGTCAAGTGTTGGTGCTAAGTGGACTGTACCAGGTCAAGTGTTGGTACTAAGTGGACTGTACCAGGTCAAGTGTTGGTGCTAAGTGGACTGTACCAGGTCAAGTGTTGGTGCTAAGTGGACTGTACCAGGTCAAGTGTTGGTGCTGAGTGGACTGTACCAGGTCAAGTGTTGGTACTAAGTGGACTGTACCAGGTCAAGTGTTGGTGCTAAGTGGACTGTACCAGGTCAAGTGTTGATGCTAAGTTGACTGTACTAGGTCAATTGTTGGTGCTAAGTGGAGTATACCAGGTCAAGTGTTGGTGCTAAGTGGACTGTACCAGGTCAAGTGTTGGTGCTAAGTGGACTGTACCAGGTCAAGTGTTGGTGCTAAGTGGACTTTACCAGGTCAAGTGTTGGTGCTAAGTGGACTGTACAAGGTCAAGTGTTGGTGCTAAGTGGACTGTTCCAGGTCAAGTGTTGGTGCTAAGTGGACTGTACCAGGTCAAGTGTTGGTGCTAAGTGGACTGTACCAGGTCAAGTGTTGGTGCTAAGTGGACTGTTCCAGGTCAAGTGTTGGTGCTAAGTGGACTGTACTAGGTCAAGTGTTGGTGCTAAGTGGACTGTGCTAGGACAAGTGTTTGTGCTAAGTGGACTGTACAAGGTCAAGTGTTGGTGCTAAGTGGACTGTGCTAGGTCAAGTGTTGGTGCTAAGTGGACTGTACCAGGTCAAGTGTTGGTGCTAAGTGGACTGTTCCAGGCCAAGTGTTGGTGCTAAGTGGACTGTGCTAGGTCAAGTGTTGGTGCTAAGTGGACTGTACCAAGTCAAGTGTTGGTGCTAAGTGGACTGTACCAGGTCAAGTGTTGGTGCTAAGTGGACTGTACGAAGTCAATTGTTGGTGCTAAGTGGACTGTACCAGGTCAAGTTTTGGTGCTAAGTGGACTGTACCATGTCAAGTGTTGGTGCTAAGTGGACTGTACCAGGTCAGGTGTTGGTGCTAAGTGGATTGTACCAGGTCAAGTGTTGGTGCTAAGTGGACTGTACCAGATCAAGTGTTGGTGCTAAGTGGACTGTACCAGATCAAGTGTTGGTGCTAAGTGGACTGTACCAGGTCAAGTGTTGGTGCTAAGTGGACTGTACCAGGTCAAGTGTTGGTGCTAAGTGGATTGTACCAGGTCAAGTGTTGGTGCTAAGTGGACTGTACCAGGTCAAGTGTTGGTGCTAAGTGGTCTGTTCCAGGTCAAGTGTTGGTGCTAAGTGGTCTGTACCAGGTCAAGTGTTGGTGCTAAGTGGTCTGTACCAGGTCAAGTGTTGGTCCTAAGTGAAGTGTACTAGGTCAAGTGTTGGTGCTAAGTGGACTGTACCAGGTCAAGTGTTGGTGCTAAGTGGACTGTACCAGGTAAAGTGTTGGTGCTAAGTGGACTGTTCCAGGTCAAGTGTTGGTGCTAAGTGGTCTGTACCAGGTCAACTGTTGGTGCTATGTGGTCTGTACCAGGTTAAGTGTTGGTCCTAAGTGAACTCTACTAGGTCAAGTGTTGGTGCTAAGTGGACTGTTCCAGGTCAAGTGTTGGTGCTAAGTGGACTGTACCAGGTCAAGTGTTGGTGCTAAGTGGACTGCTCCAGGTCAAGTGTTGGTGCTAAGTGGTCTGTACCAGGTCAAGTGTTGGTGCTAAGTGGACTGTACTAGGTCAAGTGTTGGTGCTAAGTGGACTGTACCAGGTCAAGTGTTGGTGCTAAGTGGACTTTACCAGGTCAAGTGTTGGTGCTAAGTGGACTGTTCCAGGTCAAGTGTTGGTGCTAAGTGGTCTGTACCAGATCAAGTGTTGGTGCTAAGTGGTCTCTACCAGGTCAAGTGTTGGTCCTAAGTGAACTGTACTAGGTCAAGTGTTGGTGCTAAGTGGACTGTACCAGGTCAAGTTTTGGTGCTAAGTGGACTGTTCCAGGTCAAATGTTGGTGCTAAGTGGACTGTACCAGGTCAAGTGTTGGTGCTAAGTGGAGTGTACCAGGTCAAGTGTTGGTGCTAAGTGGACTGTACCAGGTCAAGTGTTGGTGCTAAGTGGACTGTACCAGGTCAAGTGTTGGTGCTAAGAGGACTGTACCAGGTCAAGTGTTGGTAGTAAGTGGACTCTACCAGGTCAAGTGTTGGTGCTAAGTGGACTGTACCAGGTCAAGTGTTGGTACTAAGTGGACTGTACCAGGTCAAATGTTGGTGCTAAGTGGACTGTACCAGGTCAAGTGTTGGTGCTAAGTGGACTGTACCAGGTCAAGTGTTGGTGCTGAGTGGACTGTACCAGGTCAAGTGTTGGGACTAAGTGGACTGTACCAGGTCAAGTGTTGGTGCTAAGTGGACTGTACCAGGTCAAGTGTTGATGCTAAGTGGACTGTACTAGGTCAATTGTTGGTGCTAAGTGGAGTATAGCAGGTCAAGTGTTGGTGCTAAGTGGACTGTACCAGGTCAAGTGTTGGTGCTAAGTGAACTGTACCAGGTCAAGTGTTGGTGCTAAGTGGACTTTACCAGGTCAAGTGTTGGTGCTAAGTGAACTGTACCAGATCAAGTGTTGGTGCTAAGTGGACTGTACCAGGTCAAGTGTTGGGACTAAGTGGACTGTACCAGGTCAAGTGTTGGTGCTAAGTGGACTGTACCAGGTCAAGTGTTGATGCTAAGTGGACTGTACTAGGTCAATTGTTGGTGCTAAGTGGAGTATACCAGGTCAAGTGTTGGTGCTAAGTGGACTGTACCAGGTCAAGTGTTGGTGCTAAGTGGACTGTACCAGGTCAAGTGTTGGTGCTAAGTGGACTTTACCAGGTCAAGTGTTGGTGCTAAGTGGACTGTACAAGGTCAAGTGTTGGTGCTAAGTGGACTGTACCAGGTCAAGTGTTGGTGCTAAGTGGACTGTACCAGGTCAAGTGTTGGTGCTAAGTGGACTGTACCAGGTCAAGTGTTGGTGCTAAGTGGAGTGTACCAGGTCAAGTTTTGGTTCTAGGTGGCCTGTACCAGGTCAAGTGTTGGTGCTAAGATGACTGTACCAGGTCAAGTGTTGGTGCTAAGTGAACTGTACCAGGTCAAGTGTTGGTGCTAAGTGGACTGTACCAGGTCAAGTGTTGGTGCTAAGTGGACTGTTCCAGGTCAAGTGTTGGTGTTAAGTGGACTGCGCTAGGTCAAGTGTTGGTGCTAAGTGGACTGTGCTAGGTCAAGTGTTGGTGCTAAGTGGACTGTACCAGGTCAAGTGTTGATGCTAAGTGCACTGTACCAGGTGAAGTGTTGGTCTAAGTGGACTGTACCAGGTCAAGTGTTGGTGCTAAGTGGACTGTTAAAGGTCAAGTGTTGGTGCTAAGTGGACTGTGCTAGGCCAAGTGTTGGTGCTAAGTGGACTGTGCTAGGTCAAGTGTTGGTGCTAAGTGGACTGCACCAGGTCAAGTGTTGGTGCTAAGTGGACTGTGCTAGGTCAAGTGTTGGTGCTAAGTGGACTGTACCAGGTCAAGTGTTCGTGCAAAGTGGATTGTACCAGGTCAAGTGTTGGTGCTAAGTGGACTGTTCCAGGCCAAGTGTTGGTGCTAAGTGGACTGTGCTAGGTCAAGTGTTGGTGCTAAGTGGACTGTACCAGGTCAAGTGTTGGTGCTAAGTGGACTGTACAAGGTCAAGTGTTGGTGCTAAGTGGACAGTACCAGGTCAAGTTTTGGTGCTAAGTGGACTGTACCAGGTCAAGTGTTGGTGCTAAGTGGACTGTACCAGGTCAGGTGTTGGTGCTAAGTGGATTGTACCAGGTCAAGTGTTGGTGCTAAGTGAACTGTACCAGATCAAGTGTTGGTGCTAAGTGGACTATACCAGGTCAAGTGTTGGTGCTAAGTGGACTGTACCAGGTCAAGTGTTGGTGCTAAGTGGACTGTACCAGGTCAAGTGTTGGTGCTAAGTGGAGTGTACCAGGTCAAGTGTTGGTGCTAAGTGGACTGTACCAGGTCAAGTGTTGGTGCTAAGTGGTCTGTTCCAGGTCAAGTGTTGGTGCTAAGTGGTCTGTACCAGGTCAAGTGTTGGTGCTAAGTGGTCTGTACCAGGTCAAGTGTTGGTCCTAAGTGAAGTGTACTAGGTCAAGTGTTGGTGCTAAGTGGACTGTACCAGGTCAAGTGTTGGTGCTAAGTGGGCTGTACCAATTCAAGTGTTGGTGCTAAGTGGACTGTTCCAGGTCAAGTGTTGTTGCTAAGTGGTCTGTACCAGGTCAAGTGTTGGTGCTAAGTGGTCTGTACCAGGTCAAGTGTTGGTCCTAAGTGAACTGTACTAGGTCAAGTGTTGGTGCTAAGTTGACTGTTCCAGGTCAAGTGTTGGTGCTAAGTGGACTGTACCAGGTCAAGTGTTGGTGCTAAGTGGACTGCTCCAGGTCAAGTGTTGGTGCTAAGTGGTCTGTACCAGGTCAAGTGTTGGTGCTAAGTTGACTGTACTAGGTCAAGTGTTGGTGCTAAGTGGACTGTACCAGGTCAAGTGTTGGTGCTAAGTGGACTTTACCAGGTCAAGTGTTGGTGCTAAGTGGACTGTTCCAGGTCAAGTGTTGGTGCTAAGTGGTCTGTACCAGATCAAGTATTGGTGCTAAGTGGTCTGTACCAGGTCAAGTGTTGGTCCTAAGTGAACTGTACTAGGTCAAGTGTTGGTGCTAAGTGGACTGTACCAGGTCAAGTTTTGGTGCTAAGTGGACTGTTCCAGGTCAAATGTTGGTGCTAAGTGGACTGTACCAGGTCAAGTGTTGGTGCTAAGTGGAGTGTACCAGGTCAAGTGTTTGTGCTAAGTGGACTGTACCAGGTCAAGTGTTGGTGCTAAGTGGACTGTACCAGGTCAAGTGTTGGTGCTAAGAGGCCTGTACCAGGTCAAGTGTTGGTAGTAAGTGGACTGTACCAGGTCAAGTGTTGGTGCTAAGTGGACTGTACCAGGTCAAGTGTTGGTACTAAGTGGACTGTACCAGGTCAAATGTTGGTGCTAAGTGGACTGTACCAGGTCAAGTGTTGGTGCTAAGTGGACTGTACCAGGTCAAGTGTTGGTGCTGAGTGGACTGTACCAGGTCAAGTGTTGGTACTAAGTGGACTGTACCAGGTCAAGTGTTGGTGCTAAGTGGACTGTACCAGGTCAAGTGTTGATGCTAAGTTGACTGTACTAGGTCAATTGTTGGTGCTAAGTGGAGTATACCAGGTCAAGTGTTGGTGCTAAGTGGACTGTACCAGGTCAAGTGTTGGTGCTAAGTGGACTGTACCAGGTCAAGTGTTGGTGCTAAGTGGACTGTACCAGGTCAAGTGTTGGTGCTAAGTGGACTGTACCAGGTCAAGTGTTGGTGCTAAGTGGACTGTACCAGGTCAAGTGTTGGTGCTAAGTGGACTGTACCAGGTCAAGTGTTGGTGCTAAGTGGACTGTACCAGGTCAAGTGTTGGTGCTAAGTGTACTGTACCAGGTCAAGTGTTGGTGCTAAGTAGAGTGTACCAGGTCAAGTGTTGGTGCTAAGTGGACTGTACCAGGTCAAGTGTTGGTGCTAAGTGGACTTTACCAGGTCAAGTGTTGATGCTAAGTGGACTGTACCAGGTCAAGTGTTGGTGCTAAGTGGACTGTACCAGGTCAAGTGTTCATGCTAAGTGGACTGTACCAGGTCAAATGTTGATGCTAAGTGGACTGCACTAGGTCAAGTGTTGGTGGTGGTGATGGATATGATCAGTCCCTGAAGACAAGAAATCAACAAAACCGGTAAAAAAAGTTACGAAGCGGGTCCAGGAGCTATGAATCAACCATTGTAAAAACAATTTTATTTTGCAATTAGATGACAACTTAAGAGTCTTGTCTGTGTTTTTGTTTGTCTTCACTCACCAGAGTTAACTTGTTTATGTCGATGTTGCTCATGTTAGTGTTGTTTCTGTCAGTGTTGCTCATGTTAGTGTTTTTCCTGTCAGTGTTGTTCATGTCAGTGTTGTTTCTGTCAGTGTTGCTCATGTAAGTGTTGTTCCTGTCAGTGTTGCTCATGTCAGTGTTGTTTCTGTCAGTGTTGCTCATGTTAGTGTTGTTCCTGTCAGTGTTGTTCATGTCAGTGTTGCTCATGTTAGTGTTTTTCCTGTCACTTGTTCCTGTCAGTGCTGTTCATGTTAGTGTTGTTTCTGTCAGTGTTGTTCCTGTCAGTGTTGTTCCTGTCAGTGTTGTTCCTGTCAGTGTTGTTCCTGTCCGTGTTGTTCATGTCAGTATTGCTCATCTTAGTGTTTTTCCTGTCAGTGTTGTTCCTGTCAGTGTTGTTCCTGTCAGTGTTGTTCCTGTCAGTGTTGTTCCTGTCAGTGTTGTTCCTGTCAGTGTTGTTCCTTTCAGTGTTGTTCCTGTCAGTGTTGTTCCTGTCAGTGTTGTTCCTGTCAGTGTTGTTCCTGTCAGTGTTGTTCCTGTCAGTGTTGTTCCTGTCAGTGTTGTTCCTGTCAGTGTTGTTCCTGTCAGTGTTGTTCCTGTCAGTGTTGTTCCTGTCAGTGTTGTTCCTGTTAGTGTTGTTCCTGTCAGTGTTGTTCCTGTCAGTGTTGTTACTGTCAGTGTTGTTCATGTCAGTGTTGTTCATGTCAGTGTTGTTCCTGTCAGTGTTGTTCCTGTCAGTGTTGTTCCTGTCAGTGTTGTTCCTGTCAGTGTTGTTCCTGTCAGTGTTGTTCATGTCAGTGTTGTTCCTGTCAGTGTTGTTCATGTCAGTGTTGTTCCTGTCAGTGTTGTTCCTGTCAGTGTTGTTCCTGTCAGTGTTGTTCCTGTCAGTGTTGTTCCTGTCAGTGTTGTTCATGTCAGTGTTGTTCCTGTCAGTGTTGTTCTTGTCAGTGTTGTTCCTGTCAGTGTTGTTCCTGTCAGTGTTGTTCCTGTCAGTGTTGTTCCTGTCAGTGTTGTTCCTGTCAGTGTTGTTCCTGTCAGTGTTGTTCCTGTCAGTGTTGTTCCTGTCAGTGTTGTTCCTGTCAGTGTTGTTCATGTCAGTGTTGTTCCTGTCAGTGTTGTTCATGTCAGTGTTGTTCCTGTCAGTGTTGTTCCTGTCAGTGCTGTTCATGTTAGTGTTGTTTCTGTCAGTGTTGTTCCTGTCAGTGTTGTTCCTGTCAGTGTTGTTCCTGTCAGTGTTGTTCCTGTCAGTGTTGTTCATGTCAGTATTGCTCATGTTAGTGTTTTTCCTGTCAGTATTGTTTTTGTCAGTGTCGTTCCTGTCAGTGTTGTTCCTGTCAGTGTTGTTCCTGTCAGTGTTGTTCCTGTCAGTGTTGTTCCTGTCAGTGTTGTTCCTGTCAGTGTTGTTCCTGTCAGTGTTGTTTCTGTCAGTGTTGTTACTGTCAGTGTTGTTCCTGTCAGTGTTGTTCATGTTAGTGTTGTTCCTGTCAGTGTTGTTCCTGTCAGTGTCGTTCCTGTCAGTGTTGTTCCTGTCAGTGTTGTTCCTGTCAGTGTTGTTCATGTTAGTGTTGTTCCTGTCAGTGTTGTTCCTGTCAGTGTTATTCCTGTCAGTGTTGTTCCTGTCAGTGTTGTTCCTGTCAGTGTTGTTCCTGTCAGTGTTGTTCCTGTCAGTGTTGTTCATGTCAGTGTTGTTCATGTCAGTGTTGTTCCTGTCAGTGTTGTTCCTGTCAGTGTTGTTCATGTTAGTGTTGTTCCTGTCAGTGTTGTTCCTGTCAGTGTTGTTCCTGTCAGTGTTGTTCCTGTCAGTGTTGTTCCTGTCAGTGTTGTTCCTTTCAGTGTTGTTCCTGTCAGTGTTGTTCATGTTAGTGTTGTTCATGTCAGTGTTGTTCCTGTCAGTGTTGTTCCTGTCAGTGTTGTTCATGTTAGTGTTGTTCATGTTAGTGTTGTTCATGTCAATGTTGTTCCTGTCAGTGTTGTTCATGTTAGTGTTGTTCATTTCAGTTTTGTTCCTGTCAGTGTTGTTCATGTTAGTGTTGTTCATGTCAGTGTTGTTCCTGTCAGTGTTGTTCATGTTAGTGTTGTTCCTGTCAGTGTTGTTCATGTCAATGTTGTTCCTGTAAGTGTTGTTCAATTCAGTGTTGTTCCTGTCAGTCTTGTTCCTGTCAGTGTTGTTCCTGTAAGTGTTGTTCAATTCAGTGTTGTTCCTGTCAGTCTTGTTCCTGTCAGTGTTGTTCCTGTCAGTGTTGTTCTTGTCAGTGTTGTTCCTGTCAGTGTTGTTCCTGTCAGTGTTGTTCCTGTCAGTGTTGTTCCTGTCAGTGTTGTTCCTGTCAGTGTTGTTCCTGTCAGTGTTGTTCCTGTCAGTGTTGTTTCTGTCAGTGTTGTTCCTGTCAGTGTTGTTCCTGTCAGTGTTGTTTCTGTCAGTGTTGTTCCTGTCAGTGTTGTTCCTGTCAGTGTTGTTCATGTTAGTGTTGTTCCTGTCAGTGTTGTTCCTGTTACTTGTTCCTTTCAGTGTTGTTCATGTCAGTATTGCTCATGTTAGTGTTTTTTCTGTCAGTGTTGTTCCTGTCAGTGTTGTTCCTGTCAGTGTTGTTCCTGTTAGTGTTGTTCCTGTTAGTGTTGTTCCTGTCAGTGTTGTTCCTGTCAGTGTTGTTTCTGTCAGTGTTGTTCCTGTCAGTGTTGTTCTTGTTAGTGTTGTTCCTGTCAGTGTTGTTCCTGTCACTTGTTCCTGTCAGTGTTGTTCATGTCAGTATTGCTCATGTTAGTGTTTTTCCTGTCAGTTTTGTTCTTGTCAGTGTTGTTCCTGTCAGTGTTGTTCCTGTCAATGTTGTTCCTGTCAGTGTTGTTCCTGTCAGTGTTGTTCCTGTCAGTGTTGCTCATCTTAGTGTTGTTCCTATCAGTGTTATTCCTGTCACTTGTTCCTTTCAGTGTTGTTCATGTCAGTATTGCTCGTGTTAGTGTTTTTTCTGTCAGTGTTGTTCCTGTCAGTGTTGTTCCTGTCAGTGTTGTTCCTGTCAGTGTTGTTCCTGTCAGTGTTGTTCTTGTCAGTGTTGTTCCTGTCAGTGTTGTTCCTGTCAGTGCTGTTCCTGTCAGTGTTGTTCCTGTCAGTGTTGTTTCTGTCAGTGTTGTTCCTGTCAGTGTTGTTCTTGTCAGTGTTGTTCCTGTCAGCGTTGCTCCTGTCACTTGTTCCTGTCAGTGTTGTTCATGTCAGTATTGCTCATGTTAGTGTTTTTCCTGTCAGTATTGTTTTTGTCAGTGTCGTTCCTGTCAGTGTTGTTCCTGTCAGTGTTGTTCCTGTCAGTGTTGTTCCTGTCAGTGTTGTTCCTGTCAGTGTTGTTCCTGTCAGTGTTGTTCCTGTCAGTGTTGTTCCTGTCAGTGTTGTTCCTGTCAGTTTTTTCCTGTCAGTGTTGTTACTGTAAGTGTTGTTCCTGTAAGTGTTGTTCCTGTCAGTGTGTTGCAGTGTTGTTCCTGTCAGTGTTGTTCCTGTCAGTGTTGTTCCTGTCAGTGTTGTTCATGTTAGTGTTGTTCCTGTCAGTGTTGTTCCTGTCAGTGTTGTTCCTGTCAGTGTTGTTCCTGTCAGTGTTGTTCCTGTCAGTGTTGTTCCTGTCAGTGTTGTTCATGTCAGTGTTGTTCCTGTCAGTGTTGTTCATGTTAGTGTTGTTCATGTCAGTGTTGTTCCTGTCAGTGTTGTTCCTGTCAGTGTTGTTCCTGCCAGTGTTGTTCCTGTCAGTGTTGTTCATGTTAGTGTTGTTCATGTCAGTGTTGTTCCTGTCAGTGTTGTTCATGTTAGTGTTGTTCATGTCAGTGTTGTTCCTGTCAGTGTTGTTCATGTTAGTGTTGTTCATGTTAGTGTTGTTCATGTCAGTGTTGTTCCTGTCAGTGTTGTTCATGTTAGTGTTGTTCATGTCAGTGTTGTTCCTGTCAGTGTTGTTCATGTTAGTGTTGTTCCTGTCAGTGTTGTTCCTGTCATTGTTGTTCCTGTCAGTGTTGTTCATGTCAATGTTGTTCCTGTCAGTGTTGTTCCTGTCAGTGTTGTTCCTGTCAGTGTTGTTCATGTCAGTGTTGTTCCTGTCAGTGTTGTTCATGTTAGTGTTGTTCATGTCAGTGTTGTTCCTGTCAGTGTTGTTCATGTTAGTGTTGTTCATGTTAGTGTTGTTCCTGTCAGTGTTGTTCATGTCAGTGTTGTTCCTGTCAGTGTTGTTCATGTTAGTGTTGTTCAGGTTAGTATTGTTCCTGTCAGTGTTGTTCATGTTAGCGTTGTTCATGTTAGTGTTGTTCATGTTAGTGTTGTTCAGGTTAGTATTGTTCCTGTCAGTGTTGTTCATGTCAGTGTTGTTCCTGTCAGTGTTGTTCATGTTAGTGTTGTTCAGGTTAGTATTGTTCCTGTCAGTGTTGTTCATGTTAGCGTTGTTCATGTCAATGTTGTTCCTGTCAGTGTTGCTCCTGGCAGTTTTGCTCCTGTCAGTGTTGTTCCTGTCAGTGTTGTTCCTGTCAGTGTTGTTCATGTCAATGTTGTTCCTGTCAGTGTTGTTCCTGTCAGTGTTGTTCATGTTAGTGTTGTTCAGGTTAGTATTGTTCCTGTCAGTGTTGTTCATGTTAGCGTTGTTCATGTTAGTGTTGTTCCTGTCAGTGTTGTTCATGTCAGTGTTCTTCCTGTCAGTGTTGTTCATGTCAATGTTGTTCCTGTCAGTGTTGTTCCTGTCAGTGTTGCTCCTGTCAGTGTTGTTCCTGTCAGTGTTGTTCCTGTCAGTGTTGTTCATGTTAGTGTTGTTCCTGTCAGTGTTGTTCCTGTCAGTGTTGTTCCTGTCAGTGTTGTTCTTGTTAGTGTTGTTCCTGTCAGTGTTGTTCATGTCAATGTTGTTCCTGTCAGTGTTGTTCCTGTCAGTGTTGTTCCTGTCAGTGTTGTTCCTGTCAGTGTTGTTCCTGTCAGTGTTGTTCCTGTCAGTGTTGTTCATGTTAGTGTTGTTCCTGTCAGTGTTGTTCATGTCAATGTTGTTCCTGTCAGTGTTGTTCCTGTCAGTGTTGTTCCTGTCAGTGTTGTTCTTGTTAGTGTTGTTCCTGTCAGTGTTGTTCATGTCAATGTTGTTCCTGTCAGTGTTGTTCCTGTCAGTGTTGTTCCTGTCAGTGTTGTTCTTGTTAGTGTTGTTCCTGTCAGTGTTGTTCCTGTCAGTGTTGTTCCTGTCAGTGTTGTTCATGTCAATGTTGTTCCTGTCAGTGTTGTTCCTGTCAGTGTTGTTCATGTCAGTGTTGTTCCTGTCAGTGTTGTTCCTGTCAGTGTTGTTCCTGTCAGTGTTGTTCATGTCAATGTTGTTCCTGTCAGTGTTGTTCCTGTCAGTGTTGTTCCTGTCAGTGTTGTTCATGTCAGTGTTGTTCCTGTCAGTGTTGTTCTTGTTAGTGTTGTTCCTGTCAATGTTGTTCCTGTCAGTGTTGTTCCTGTCAGTGTTGTTCATGTCAGTGTTGTTCCTGTCAGTGTTGTTCATGTTAGTGTTGTTCCTGTCAGTGTTGTTCATGTCAATGTTGTTCCTGTCAGTGTTGTTCCTGTCAGTGTTGTTCCTGTCAATGTTGTTCATGTTTGTGTTGTTCATGTTTGTGTTGTTCATGTTAGTGTTGTTCATGTTAGTGTTGTTCCTGTCAGTGTTGTTCATGTCAGTGTTGTTCCTGTCAGTGTTGTTCATGTCAATGTTGTTCCTGTCAGTGTTGTTCCTGTCAGTGTTGTTCCTGTGACTTGTTCCTGTCAGTGTTGTTCCTGTCAATGTTGTTCATGTCAATGTTGTTCATGTCAATGTTGTTCCTGTCAATGTTGTTCCTGTCAATGTTGTTCCTGTCAATGTTGTTCATGTCAATGTTGTTCATGTCAATGTTGTTCCTGTCAATGTTGTTCATGTCAATGTTGTTCCTGTCAATGTTGTTCATGTCAATGTTGTTCATGTCAATGTTGTTCATGTCAATGTTGTTCATGTCAATGTTGTTCCTGTCAATGTTGTTCCTCTCAGTGTTGTTCCTGTCAGTGTTGTTCCTGTCAATGTTGTTCATGTCAATGTTGTTCCTGTCAGTGTTGTTCCTGTCAGTGTTGTTCATGTCAGTGTTGTTCCTGTCAGTGTTGTTCCTGTCAATGTTGTTCCTGTCAGTGTTGTTCCTGTCAGTGTTGTTCCTGTCAGTGTTGTTCCTGTCAGTGTTGTTCCTGTCAATGTTGTTCCTGTCAGTGTTGTTCCTGTCAGTGTTGTTCCTGTCAATGTTGTTCACATACAACACTGACTGTTATTTTGAATGGAAACTCCAGTGTTTTTCATTTTTAATGTAAAGGTGAATGCCTATTTTTTTCTTGTATGTTTTCGTTCATCATAGTGAACATTAATGTTGTTCTTTTAATTGTTCATTCATCATAGTGAACATTAATGTTGTTCTTGTAATTGTTCATTCATCATAGTGAACATTAATGTTGTTCTTGTAAGTGGTGATAGTCACTTTCACATGAATGAATAAACCTTATGAGGACTTTTTCAGTGGAACTTGGATGATTAACTGACACAGGGAAACACAAAATATTGATAATAATGATAATATATGTGAAGACTTTCTCAGCCCTGTCAGATATTAGGTCAGTATTTAACAAGGCTGGAAAAGTAAATGGAAACTATAATAATAACATACAAAGATAAACACATAAGAATTGATGCGAAAATGTAAAGCAATTAAACATGAGAATTTATCCTACTTGAAGGAAAAAATTAAAATGAAATACATAAATAATACGTGATTTGAAAGCTTATTTATACACAGGTTTTGCGTGTTGTGCCGATGTTCATGGCGCAGAACTTTGAGTGGTGTCGGAACTCAAAGCCGTTGTTCGTGACTCGAACAACGGTTTCCACAATACGATTCTGCCAAGAGGTGAACTTATCCTTATCCAGTGTTGAAGACGTTGGATAGTCATTGTTATCACCAGAGTGTTGAGTAGCCCGACAAGACACGTAGTTACACTGGGTAGCTGGGTGTATAGCTGGCTGAGGTGATCGGTTAAGTGTAGAAGGTTGCTCTTGGATCGTAGGTATTTTAGGCTAGTTCAATGCTCTGGATATATGCCAGATCCCTGCTGTCCTTATCGTAACCTCGCCTGTGTCACATGACCCACGCCGACAAGTCAAGATTAAAATGAAGAAATAAATACAGTTACAATCTGCTCGCTAAATCACTCATACGATAACAGAAATAGTGAGGATTAAAAAAATTACTTTAAATTCAAACCAAAGCAGGAATAAACACAAGAGTACAGCCCTAAATAAGAGAGAAGCTCTTATTAAGACAAACTCAAACAGAATAAACGATACTGGAGCGGAACGTATATTTAAAAGTGCTCACTTGAGAACTTTGGCGTACCATGAAAATAAAGATTAATAACGAGGAAAGAAAGGCAACTGCTAACAATTAATTACAGTTACCATACAGGGAACACAAAGGTTCACACACCCACACTAATCGACGCACATAGAAACGTTCACAAATACACTTATACAAATAAATAATTGAAGAAGCTAATAACTGACATAGGAACAATATTAAATATAAATATATGTTCCAGATTTTCACTAGTGGCCAGTTCTTGGTGGACGAACTGTGATAGAGATCTCTCATGTCTCAGGTAGTCGACGTTCGAGTCTGTCCAGGAGGATGTTATTACAGAGCGCAGATTATCTGCGTGTCCTCCTCTGTAATAACATCTAACTTCGTATACTGATATTAATACACTTGCTTAGTAATATCATATATGGACAGTGCTTCAAGGCTGGTTAAAACTGCTGACCTCAGGGAAGTGGTGAAGGGTGAATACCTGGATCCACGGACCTGGGGTGGGACTTGCTGACCTCAGGGAAGTGGTGAAGGGTGTATACCTGGATCCACGGACCTGGGGTGGGACTTGCTGACCTCAGGGAAGTGGTGAAGGGTGAATACCTGAATCCACGGACCTGGGGTGGGACTTGCTGACCTCAGGGAAGTGGTGAAGGGTATGTACCTGGATCCACGGACCTGGGGTGGGACTTGCTGACCTCAGGGAAGTGGTGAAGGGGTATGTACCTGGATCCACGGACCTGGGGTGGGACTTGATGACCTCAGGGAAGTGGTGAAGTGGTGAAGGGTTTGTACCTGGATCCACGGACCTGGGGTGGGACTTGCTGACCTCAGGGAAGTGGTGAAGTGGTGGTATGTACCTCCACGGATGGGACCACTGGGGTGGGACTTGCTGACCTCATGAAAGTGGTGAAGGGTATGTACCTGGGGACCTCAGGGAAGTGGTGAAGGGGACTGCTGACCTGACCTCAGGGAAGTGGTGAAGGGTTTTTAACTGGAACCAGGGACCTGGGGTGGGACTTGCTGACCTCAGGGAAGTGGTGAAAGGTGAATACCTGGAATCACGGACCTGGGGTGGGACTTGCTGACCTCAGGGAAGTGGTGAAGGGTATGTACCTGGATCCACGATCCACGGACCTGGGGTGGGACTTGCTGACCTCAGGGAAGTGGTGAAGGGTATGTACCTGGATCCACGGACCTGGGGTGGGACTGCTGGCCTCAGGGAAGTGGTGAAGGGTGAATACCTGGAACCAGGGACCTGGGGTGGGACTTGCTGACCTCAGGGAAGTGGTGAAAGGTGAATACCTGGAACCACGGACCTGGGGTGGGACTGCTGACCTCAGGGAAGTGGGGAAAGGTGAATACCTGGAACCACGGATCTGGGGTGGGACTGCTGACCTCAGGAAAGTATGGAAGGGTGCAATACCTGGAACCACAGACCTGGGGTGGGACTGCTGATCACGGACCGTGGGTAGGACTGGGTAAGGCATCACCCAGACTTGAAGGGAAGGGAAGACATCTGGGGGTCCACGTATGAATTCCTGGGGAAGGCTTTGATGCAAATGTTGGGATTACTGAATGTAGATACGAAGTGGGGAAGGGAGAATTTCTGAGGGGACACAGATGGACTCCTGTACCCATGAATCTGAGTGTAGGATAGGAAGTGTAGGTTAGGAAGTGGGGAAGGGAAAATATCTGAGGGGACACAGATGGACTCCTGGACCCATGAATCTGAGTGTAGGATAGGACGTGTAGGTTAGGAAGTGGGGAAGGGAGAATATCTGAGGGGACACAGATGGACTCCTGTACCCATGAACCTGAGTGTAGGATAGGAAGTGTAGGTTAGGATGTGGGGAAGGGAGAATATCTGAGGGGACACAGATGGACTCCTGGACCCATGAACCTGAGAGTAGGATAGGAAGTGTAGGTTAGGATGTGGGGAAGGGAGAATATCTGAGGGGACACAGATGGACTCCTGGACCCATGAACCTGAGAGTAGGATAGGAAGTGTAGGTTAGGATGTGGGGAAGGGAGAATATCTGAGGGGACACAGATGGACTCCTGGACCCATGAACCTGAGAGTAGGATAGGAAGTGTAGGTTAGGATGTGGGGAAGGGAGAATATCTGAGGGGACACAGATGGACTCCTGGACCCATGAACCTGAGAGTAGGATAGGAAGTGTAGGTTAGGATGTGGGGAAGGGAGAATATCTGAGGGGACACAGATGGACTCCTGGACCCATGAACCTGAGAGTAGGATAGGAAGTGTAGGTTAGGATGTGGGGAAGGGAGAATATCTGAGGGGATACAGATGGACTCCTGTACCCATGAACCTGAGTGTAGGATAGGAAGTGTAGGTTAGGATGTGGGGAAGGGAGAATATCTGAGGGGACACAGATGGACTCCTGGACCCATGAATCTGAGTGTAGGATAGGAAGTGTAGGTTAGGATGTGGGGAAGGGAGAATATCTGAGGGGACACAGATGGACTCCTGGACCCATGAATCTGAGTGTAGGATAGGAAGTGTAGGTTAGGATGTGGGGAAGGGAGAATATCTGAGGGGACACAGATGGACTCCTGGACCCATGAATCTGAGAGTAGGATAGGAAGTGTAGGTTAGGATCTGGGGAAGGGAGAATATCTGAGGGGACACAGATGGACTCCTGTACCCACGAACCTTCAATACACATCAACACGTGGCAGGGTCTGGTAACATATTCATCTAGTAGTAAGTTATTGTTATCTCTTGTTCACCTAGTAGTAAGTAGTTATTGTTATCATCTAGTAGTAAGTAGTTATTGGTATCTCTGGTTCACCTAGTAGTAAGTAGTTATTGGTATCTCTGGTTCACCTAGTAGTAAGTAGTTATTGGTATCTCTGGTTCACCTAGTAGTAAGTAGTTATTGGTATCTCTGGTTCACCTAGTAGTAAGTAATTATTGTTATAAATTTTTCACCTAGTATTAAGTAGTTATTGTTATCAATTTTTCACCTAGTAGTAATCAGTTACTTTTATCACTTGTAGAAATGTGAGATAATTATTATTACTGTTTTTTATATTTTTTTTTCACACATTTCACACATCGAGGAAAAATATTCATCATCATCATTCACTCCATCACGTCTTTCACACTACACAACATTAAACCCCTCCTTCTGACAGACTGTGTACTACTCATCTCCAGGACTCAAATCCTAGGTGCCCTTCATAAATGTTACATTGCTCACACTCCAATAGCTCGCCAAGTTCTAAAAATCATTTTTCTCCTTTTGCTCTTATCTAACACAGTCACGCATGCTTGCTGGAAGTCCAAGCCCCTCACACACCAAACCTCTTTTATCCCCTGCCTCCAACCCCGACCCCGCCATCCCTCCAATATTGTATTTCGTTCAATCCTCTCTACATGTTTTGGTAATCCCACACCTCCTTGTAATTTCCAAACAATGGATTCTCTGCATTGCCCTCAGACATGACATCTCCACTGCCTCCAGCATTCACTACCCATGCCTCACACTCAGATAAGTTGGTTGGTATAACTATACTCTCATACATTCCCCTGTTTGCTTCCATCGATAATCTTCTTTATCTCCATAGACTCCTCAGTCACCACTTACATTATTCCCCTCGTTAATTCTATGATTCACCTCACCTTTCATAGACCAATCTGCTGACACATTCTGAATACATTCACCTCCTCCATACTCTCCCTCAAATTTGATATTCAGTCTTTCGTTACCTAAAATTTTTGTTATCCTCATTTCCTTACTCTTTCCTATATTCACTTTTAATTTCCTTTTTGTAAATACCCTACCAAAATCATCAACCAACCTCTATAACTTCTCTTCAAAATCTCCCAAAAGCACAGTGTCATCAGCAAAGAGCAACTGTGACACCTTCCATTTTGTGTTAGATTCTTTTTCTTTTAACCCCACACCTCATGCCAACACCCACGCATTCTTACAACCCCGTTTCCAGGTCACCATCTGTGGGCCCCCGGATGCCAACCCTTCCACACTTCCCACTTTAGGTTATTTTAGTGCTTTCCCTAGTTCCGTGTGTCCAGAAGTCCATCTGTGTCCCCTCAGATGAACTCCCTTCCTCACTTTCCCAGGTGAGCGGGTGGTTGGGTGAGTGGTTGGGTGGGTGGTTGGGTGGGTGGGTTGTTGGGCGGGTGGGTGGGTTGTTGGGCGGGTGGGTGGGTTGTTGGGTGGGTGCTGGTGGGTGGGTGGGTGGGTTTGTGTTTGTGTGTGTGTTTGTGTTGTGTATGTGTTGGCCTCTCCCCAGTGACCTTGTTGGATGGGAACCTGGTCTTGTCTACCTGGTCTACTGCCGAGACTGTCCAGGTTGGTGGAATTACAGGAGAGGACACACAGAAAACTGCGTCCTGTAAGTACACCCACCAAGACAGACTGGAACAGTAGACCAGCCAGACAACACCAAGCTGCGAACGTTTTATCTTGTATAGATGTGTGCCCGTGTGATTCTGTGTCTTCCCACCAAGAAATCTGCTACAAGAAAGATGTCAGCTTTCTTTTTTGTTGAAATTCGTCATTTTCCTATATATAAGACACTGGAACGTCCACAGATAAATACGGAAATACACAAGTACATTCACACACACTCACACACACGATAACCACAACATACCATGGTGTACAACTCACTAACCCATCAGTAATAACCATTAATCAAAGACGATCTACACAACACAGTGTGTAGTTACAAACATTCAAAGACAAACACAATACAACTCGAGCAGAGTTGTATGGTCAAATGGACCAATTTTATCCAACAACTAGAATGGAAAAGTTATCCTCTTCCTTAGACTGAGTTCTAACAGTAAACAAACATATAATGCCATTAATGAACAGACGTATATTACACAAGATACTCTTGATGTAAATTTTCCTTTAACAGAGCGTCCCTCATGCTGGTGAAGGGATAAATGTCTTGTATTTCTCAGGCATTGTAACCCTTACCAGTTTAACACATTCCAGTAAAATAATTATTAACGATTTCGCTTCAGACTGTAAAATTAAGTCACTATAAAAAAAAAAAGAGAAAAAAATACAAGACTCCGCCGGGAGTCGAACCCGAGTCTGCTGCTTTAGAGGCAGCCGTGCTGACCGCTGCACCACAGAGCCGTAATGTTAAGCGATGGGGTTTTATTATATAGCTCAATGGCAGTGTTGGCAAAGTAATTATCTTTATTAGAGGCCTGGCTTCTGGTTCTGTTGGCACCCATCTTGACGGTACTAGTGACCAGTGCTTCTCCCCCTGCTAGCACCAACATGGGGAGTACTAGCGACCAGTACAGAGAAATACAAAAATAACCGAGCAACATACAAGGACAGTTCAGGTACAGAAACTAAGTCAGATTCACTTCCTGTAATCCATTTAAATAACAGGTTTTCTTGTAAGACAGTCTGAGGAACGACCTGTAATGCGGCCTCGTTAATTGTTACTTAAGATGGAAATGTGACAACAGGTGGAATGTAAATGACAACTGCAGGTCAAAGATGTTTCCCTAAGGTGCATAACAGCTGAAAGTGAAAGGTTAACTGACGGTGTTCCTTAAGTGTGAACTTCATGTAATGGCTTAAAGTATACTACAAGTGACAACTACAAGTGTGAACTTCAAGTGATGGTTTAAGGTAAACTACAAGTGTGAACTTCAAGTGTGAACTACAGGTGATGATGTGAGGTGAAGTTCAACTAGAAATATAATGGGAAATACAGGACAGTTGTTGTTGTTGTTGCTTCATGTTTCCTCTATTTTCACTATCTTCATTGAACTCCATCCTCACTACCTTTCTTCATCTTCTTCTTCTTCCTATTATTATTATTATTATTATTATTATTATTATTATTATTATTATTATTATTATTATTATTATTATTATTATTATTATTTTTATTATTTATCTTTTTTTGTGAATAGACTGTATAAATAAATTTCAGCCAGCACCAGATCAGTTTATTCCACAATACACAAATAACTCGCACATAGAAGAGAGGAGCTTACGACTACGTTTCGGTTCGACTTGGACCATTTAGAAAGTCACACTAACCTTGTAAATGGTCCAAGTCGGACCGAAACATCGTGGTAAGTTCCTGTTTTCTATGTGCAGGTTATTTGTGTATCGTTCCAGTCACGGGTATTGTGCGTTTTTGTTATTTATTCCACAACACTGTTGGACTTACACTGTTGGCCTTACACTGTTGGCCTTACACTGTTGGAATTACACTGTTGGAATTGAAGATTGAGACACTTGTCGGTTTTTCAAACCATTCATCACAACTGTTGGAATTACACTATTCGGATTACGCTATTCGAATTACATTATTGGACTTATACTACTGGACTTACACTATTGGACTTACACTACTGGACTTACACTATTGGACTTACACTGTTAGGATCTCTTAAAACCCGTCATTTTATTCTACTAAAGCGGAAACGCGAAGAATTTATAACAGCTGGAAAATACTGGACGGGCTGGAAATGAAGTAATGACACACACTGCAGGAACAGGAACAAGAACAGGACAGAACAGGACCAGGACAGGACAAGAGGACAAAGACAGAACAAGATTGTTTTCCTGTCATAACCTGTTTTTCCATCTCGTTTTCCATCTCCCTGGGCTGTTTTCCCTGTCATTTTCCATCGCCCTTTACTGTTTTCCGTCATTTTCCACCGCACTGAACTGTTATCCGTGACATCTTTCCTGGGCCTGGGCGCTTTTCCCAGTAAATTTCCATCGACCTGGGCTGTTTTCTCAAGTCATTTTCTATTGACCTGGACATTTTTTTTTAATTTTCCATTGTTCTTGAAGGATTTCCCTGTCATTTTCCATCTATCAGATTGATTTCTTTGTCATTTATCACCATGAACCGTTTTTCAACTGTTCTTTTCCTTCGCAATAGACGGTTTTCCATATCATTTTCCATTGCCTTGGACTGTTTTCCTTGTCATCTTCCGTCATGTTTAATTGCTCTGGACATGTTCTGCCATTTTCAAACGCCCTCGACATGGTTTTTCTCATTTTCCATTTCTCTGAACGGCTTTCCCTCTCATATTCCAGCGTTTTGGACGGTTTTTCCCTCTCATATTCCAGCGTTTTGGACGGTTTTTCCCTCTCATATTCCAACGTTCTGGTCAGGTTTCCTTGTTACATTAAATCATTCCTGATGGATTTACCTGACACATTCCATCTTTCTGGGCGGGTTTCCCTGTCACATTCCATCGTTCAGGTCAGGTTTCCCTCTCATATTCCATTGTTCAGGTCAGTTTTCCCTCTCATATTCCATCCTTCTAGCCAGGTTTTCCCTTCGTATTCCATCGTTCTCGACGTGTTTTCCTGTCATATTCCATCACCATGGAAGGGTATCAGTGTCATATTCCATTGTCCTCGACGGGTTTCCCATCCATGTTCAAGAATGATGGACGGGCTTTCCCGTCATTTTCCTTCGTCGTGTCATATTCTACCGCCATGGACAGTTTACCCGCTCATATTCCATCGTCCTGTACACGTTAGTCTATCATATTCCATCTTTCTGGATGGGTATTACTGTCATGTTTCATCGCCAGGGACAGTTTTATTCCCTCGTTTTCCGTAGCCCTGGACGGGTTTCCCTGTCATATTCCATCACTCTGGACTGGTATCCGTGTTATTTTCCATCGCAATGAGCTGTTTTCCCTGTAATTCTCCATCTCTATGGCCGGTTTTCCCTGTCATTTTCCATCGTTCTGTAGGGGCTTTTCTTGTCATATTCCGTCAACCTGGACAGATGATTTCCGTCATTTTCCATCACCCTACTTTTCCGCTGTCATGTTCAATCGCCCTGGACATGTTTTCTGTCATTTTCAATCGTTCTTGACGGGTTTCCCTGTCATGTTCGATTGATCCTCAGTGGTTTCTCTGTCATTTTCCATCGCACTAAATGGTTTCTCTAGTATTTTCCATCACCTTGAAGTGTTTTCACCGTCTTTTTCCATCACCCTCATCAGGTTTCCTTGTCATATTTCGTTGTCGGGAACGGTTTTCCTGTCATTTTCCATTGCTATGGACGGATCCTGTCATATTCCATAGTCATCAACGGTTTTCTCTCATTTTCAGTCGCCCTGGACATGTTTTTTTTTTAAATTCTTCAGCTTTCACGAAGGTTTATCTGTCATATTCCATCGTTCTGGACGGTTTTTCTTGTTATATTCCAATTTTTTCCTCAGGTTTCCCTCTGTTATTCCATCGTTCAAGACGGGTTTTTCTGTCATATTCCATCGGTGCGGACGGGTTTCCCATCCATATTCAAGCATGCTCGACGGACTTTCCTGTCATTTTCTTTTGCCATGTACGTCTTTCCCCTGTCATATTCTATCACAATGGATAGTTTTTCCATTTAATATTCCATTGTTTTGGACGGGTTTTCATCTCATATTCCATCGCCTGTCATATTCCATCTTCCTAGATGGGTTTTATATCATATTTCCCATCCAGGGACAGTTTTATCCTGTCGCTTTCATTAGCTCTAGACAGGTTTCCCTGTCATATTCCATCGTTCCGTATGGGTTTTCCCTGATACATTACATCAACCTGAACAGGTTTCCTTTTTTTCCATCAACCGCAATTTTTCTCCTGTTATTTTCCCTCGCGTTGAATATGTTTTACTGTCATATTCATTTGGCCTGGACATGTTTTTCAGTCATTTTCAGTCGTTCTACATCTTGAGTGATTTCCTTGTCGTTTTCCATCGCTGTGAAGCGTTTTCCCTGTCATTTTCCTTCACCCTAGTCAGATATCCCTGTCATATTCGATTGTCCTGAACCGGCTTCCCTGTTATTTTCAATCACTGTGGACGGGTTTCTGTGATTTTCCATCATCCTGAGTGGTTTTCCCTCTCGTTTTCAATCGCCCTGGATATGTTTTTCTGTAACTTTCAATCTTTCATCAAGGGTTTCTTTGTTAAATTCCATCCATCTTGATTGGTTTCCCTGCCAATTGCCATTGTCTTGAACTGTTTTCCCTTGTCATTTTCTGTCGTCCTGAGCAATTTTCCCTTGTCATTTTCTGTCGTCCTGAGCAATTTTCCCTTGTCATTTTCCATCTTGAATTGTTTTCCCTCATTTTCCATCGTTGTGGACTGTATTAGTGTCATATTCAATGGATTTTAATTATTTTCCCTGTCATTTTCCATCTCCCTGTATATGTTTTTCTGTCATTTTCAATCGCCCTGGACGGGTTTCTGTGTCATATTCCTTCGATCTTGATTGGTTTCGCTGTTATTTTCCAACACCTTCATCTATTTTCCCTCTCACTGTCCATCGCTTTGGACTGTTTTAGTGTCATGTTCCATCGGCCTGGACGGGTTTCATGATTAAAGTTCATGTCAATTGAAGGGTTTCCCTTTCTTTGTCCAGCGACATGGATGTTTCCCTGTCATATCCCATTGTCCTGGACGAGTTTCCCTGTCATATTATATAACCCTGGACGTGTATCCGTGACATTTTTCATCGACCTAGACGGTTTACCCTGACATTTTCCATCTACCAAGGCGGCTTTTTCCTGTCATTTTCCATCGACCTGGGTGGTTTTTTCCCCATCATTTTCTATTGCCTCAGATATTTTTTTTACCATTTTCCATCTTTCAGGACGGGTTTCACCTGTCATATTAAATGATCTGATAAGTTTTCCATGTCATAATCCGTAATGTGACTAGTTCCCCTGTCATAATCCATGATCTGATTAGTTTCCCTGTCATATTCCATGATCTGATTAGTTTCCCTGTCATATTCCATGATCTGATTAGTTTCCCTGTCATATTTCATTATCTGATTAGTTTCCCTGTCATATTCCATGATCTGATTAATTTTCACAGAATTGGGGTGTATTCGAGGGAAAAAAATCGACCAGTTATATTGACATTCAAGACAGATGTGGTACGGAATAGGATACTACAACAGAAACCATTGTTAAAGGACTCTCCAGATTATCAAAATGTGTTCCTTAATCGAGACAGAACACGAAAGGAAAGGGAACAACTGAAAGTGAGAGCAAGACAAAACCAGTTGAAGGAAAAAGAGACAGACCAGACAATGACTGACAGGAAAGCTCAGCCTTTGGGGGAACATCAAGCACAAATGCTTATAGAAACCTCTCAACCCCTGTCACCACATATCAAACACAGCAAACAGAAACGAACCTCACTCCATAGCCACCACCCCCCTAAGCACTAATTCCACAATCACAGCAACCTCCCATAATATTCCACCCTGAAACCCAACCAGCACCTTCCTTTTCCATCTCCCAAAATACAGTAATGGATAGGAAGCTAAAAGTATGGTACACCATTGCAGATGGAATAACAAATAAGAGTGAAGAGTGGCAAGAACGCATTATTGATGCATCACCCGACATCATAGCACTAACAGAGACAAAACTTACAGGGATGATAACATATGCAATCTGTCCACCTGGATATCAGATTATGAGGAAAGACAGAGAGAACAGAGGAGGAGGAGTAGCATTGTTCATCAAAAACCACTAGAGTTTTGAGGAGATGAGAGGAATGGAAAGAAGGGAAACAGACGACTTCATTGTAGGAACACTTCAGACTGGTGGTCCAAAGGTGATGATAGCAGTGATGTATAACCCACCACTTAACAGCAGGAGAACAAGAGAAGAGTTTGATGTGCGCAATAGGGCAATGGTGGATACACTAGCTGAAGTTGCCAGGAGGGCTCATATGGGTAGGACAAAATTGCTTATAATGGGGGATTTCAATGATAAGGAGATTGACTGGGAAACCCTAGAGCCACATGGGGGACCAGAAACATGGAGACTAAGAAGTTGGAGACTGTATTGGAAAACTTCATGAACCAACATGTTAGGGATACAACCAGAGAGAGAGGAGAGAATGTTGCAGCAAGGCTGGATCTCATATTCACCTTGAATAGTTCAGACATAGGGGATATCACCAACGAAAGACCCCTTGGCACTAGTGAACATGATGTTCTGAGTTTCGAATATCTTCTAGAGTTAATAGTGGAGAACAAAGAGAGAAACCGAACTTCAAAAAAGGAGACTACATAGGAATGAGAAGTTTCCTGCATGAAGTGCAGTGGGAAAGAGAACTAGATGGAAAGACAGTAAATGAAATGATGGAAATAGTGACCACTAAGTGCAGGGAGGCAGAGAAGAGGTTCATACCAAAGGGCAACAGAAAAAACTGGTAAGAATAGAGTGAGCCCATGGTTTAACTGGAGGTGTAAAGAGGCCACAACCAAGTGTGCTAGAGCATGGAAAAGGTACAGAAGGCAAAGTACTCAAGAAAACAAGGAGTTGAGAAGAAGAACCAGAACGAATATGCAGGGATAAGGAGAGAGGCCCATAGGCAATACGAGAACGACATAGCATCAAAAGTCAAATCTGAACGAAAGTTGTTATACAGTCACATTAGGAGAAAAACAACAGTGAAGGACCAGGTAATCAGGCTGAGGAGAGAAGGAGGGGAGCTCACAAAGAGTGACCAGGAAGTTTGTGATGAACTAAACACAAGATTTAGAGAAGTATTCACAATAGAGTCAGGAATGCTTCCAGCAAACTGTGGAGGTAGGGCGCACTAGCAGGTGCTGGACAAAATACACATAACTTAGGTAGAGGTGAAGAAACTGCTAGACGAGCTAGATACCTCAAAGGCGGTGACCCCAGATAACATATCTCCATGGATACTGAGAGAGGGAGCAGAGGAACTGTGTGTGCCGCTGGCGGTAATCTTATCAAATCTATCGAAACTGGGCAGTTACCTGAGGCGTGGAAGACAGCACATGTAGTTCCAATTTATAAGAAAGGAGGAACACAGGCAGCGTTAAACTATAGTCCAGTGTTACTGACTTGTATAGTATGTAAAGTCATGGAAAAGATTATCAGGAGAAGAGTGGTGGAACACATTGAAAAGATTGGGCTCATACATGACAATTAGCATGGCTTTAGAGATGGGAAATCCTGTGTCACAAATCAACTTGAGTTCTACGATAAGGTAACAGAAGTAAGACAGGAGAGAGAGGGATGGGTAGATTGCATCTTTTTGAACTGCAAGAAGGCTTTTGACACAGTACCACCCAAGACTGGTCAAAAATTAGACGAGCAGGCAGGAATAACAGGGAAAGTACTGCAATTGATAAGGGAATACCTGACAGGAAGGAAACGAGTGTTGGTACGTTATGAAGTGTCAGAGAGGGCGCATGTGTTAGTGGAGTTTCACAAGGATCAGTCCTAGGTCCGGTGCTGTTTCTTGTATACGTGAATGACATAGAAGGAATAGATTCACAAGTGTCACTGTTCGCTGATGATGTGAAACTGATGAGAATACAAGTGGGCGAGGATCAGTTAAGATTACAAGGGGATCTGGACAGACTACAAGTCTGGTCCGACAAATGGCTCCTGGAGTTTAACCCCAGTAAGTGTAAGGTCATGAAGATTAGGGAAGGACACAGAAGACCGCAGACAGCGTACAGATTAGGAAATATAAAGCTGCAAACGTCAATTAATGAAAAGGATCTTGGGGAAAACATTATAATGAACATGTCCCCTGAGGCACACACCAATCAAATAACTGCTGCAGCATATGGGAGACTGGCAAACCTGAGATTGGAGTTTAGACTTCTGAGTAGAGAGTCATTCACGACATTGTACACCGTGTACGTAAGGCCTGTCCTAGAGTATGCAGCGCCAGGATGGAACTCTTCACCTAGTCAAACACGTCACGAAATTAGAGAAAGTGCAAAAATTTGCAACACGATGAGTCCCGGAACTGAGGGGTATGTCTTATGAGGAGAGGTTAAAGGAATTCAACCTAATGACACTAGAGGATAGGAGGGATAGAGGGGACATGATAACTTACAAATACTGAGAGGCATTGACAAGGTGGACAGGGATCGAATGTTTCACACATGGGATACAGGAACAAGGAGACACGTTTGGGATGTTAGGAGATATTTCTTTAACCTTAGAGTTGTCAGGAAGTGGAATAATCTGGAGAGTGTAGTAGTGGAAGCAAGTTCCATAAATAGCTTTAATTAAGAAGAGGTGTGACAAAGATAATGGAGCAGGGAGAGAGTGAGTTAGTATAGACCAGTGAAGAGGCGGGACCAGGAGCTATGAATCGACCCCTGCAACCACATATAGGTGAGTAAACACACACACACACACGCGCGCACACACACACACGCGCACACACACACACACACACACACACACACACACACACATACACACACCTGTTTGGAACCTGTTTGGAACTCAAGCACGTCAAGAAATTAGAGATAGTGCAAAGGTTTGCAACAAGGTTAGTTCCAGAGCTAAGGGGAATGTCCTACGAAGGATATTCCTAAGGGGAATATCTGACGACACTGGAGGACATAAGATTTAGGGGAGACATGATAAGAACATACAAAATACTGCGTGGAATGGACAAGGTGGACAGAGACAGTATGTTCCAGAGACGGGACACAGCAACAAAGGGTCACATTTGGAAGTTGAAGACTCAGACGAGTCACAGAGATGTTAGGAAATATTTCTTCAGTCATAGAGTTGTCAGAAGCTGGAATAGTCTGGGTAGTGATGTAGTACAACAAAGCTTGTGGAGCAGGGAGAGAGTGGACCTAGTAACGACCAGCGAAGAGGCGGAGCCAGCAGCTGTGAATCGACACCTGCAACCACAGATAGGTGAGCATACACACACACATACACTCTAACAAAGATCTTCAACACATCCATTGAAACTGGGCAACTCCCTGAGGTATGGAAGATGGTAAATGTAGTCCCAATTTTTAAAAAAGGAGATAGACACGAGGCATTAAACTACATGCCTGTGACACTAACGTGTATAGTATGCAAAGGCATGGAGAAAATCATCAGGAGGAGAGTGGTGGAGCACCTGGAAAGAAACAATCGAGAAACAGCACGGTTTCAGGGAAGGAAAATCCTGTGTCACAAACCTGCTTTAGTTTTATGACAATGTGACAGAAGTAAGACAAGAGAGAGAGGGGTAGATAGACTGCATTTTCTTGGCCCGCAAGGAGGCCTTCGACACAGTTCCTCACAAGAGGTTAATGCAAAAGCTAGATGATCAGGCACACATAACAGGAAAGGCACTGCAATTGTTCAGAGAATACCTGACAGGGAGGCAACAACGAGTCATGGTACGTGATGAGGTGTCAGAGTGGGCTCCTGTGACAAGCGGGGATCCACAGGGGTCAGTCCTAGGACCTGTGCTGTTTTTGGTATATGTGAATGACATAACGGAAGGGACAGACTCAGAAGTGTCCTTGTTTGCAGATGATGTGGAGTTAATGAGGAGAATCAAATCGGCCGAGGATCAGACAGGACTACAAAGAGGCCCGGACAGGTTAGAAGCCTGGTCCAGCAACTGGCTCCTTGAATTTAACCCTGCAAAATGCAAAGTCATGAAGATCGGGGAAGGGCAAAGAAGACCGCAGACACAGTATAGTCTAGGTGGCCAAAGACTGCAAACCTCACTCAAGGAAAAAGATCTGGGGGTGAGTATAACACCGAGCATATCTGAGGCGCACATCAATCAGATAACTGCTGCAGCGTACGGGCGTCTGGCAAACCTAAGGATAGCGTTCCGATACCTCAGTAAGGAATCGTTCAAGACTCTGTACATCATATACGTCAGGCCCATACTGGAGTAAGCAGCACCAGTTTGGAATCCACACCTGGTCAAGCACGTCAAGAAATTTGAGTAAGTGCAAAGGTTTTCAACAAGATTAGTCCCAGAGCTACGGGGATTGTCCTACGAAGAAAGGTTAAGGGAAATTGGCCTGACGACACTGGAGGACAGGAGGGTCATGGGAGACATAATAACGACATATAAAATACTGTGAGGAATAGACATCGTGGACAAACACAGGATGTTCCAGAGATGGGACACAAAAACAAGAGGTCACAATTGGAAGTTGAAAATTCAGATGAGTCATCAAAAGGATGTTTGTAAGTATTTCTTCAGTCATAGAGTTGTCAGGCAGTGGAATAGCCTAGAAAGTGACGAAGTGGAAACGGAAACCATACATAGTTTTAAGACGAGGTTTGATAAAGCTCATGGAGCAGAGAGAGAGAGAGAGGACCTAGTAGCAGTCAGTGAAGAGGCGGGGCCAGGAGCTATGAATCGACCCCTGCAACCACAAATAGGTGAGTACAAATAGGTGAGTACACACACACACACACACACACACAGCTTCAGTATATCACACTCCCTCCTCTGTTGCAGTCACACGTGTGTACACGCACTACTAATGTACACAAATGTACACACATTCTCATTCGCATATCTGCACTTTCTGACACAACTGTTAAAAATTAAATTATTTTGTACAGGCAATAAGGAAATAATGACGTTCTTAAGTAAAAATATTAACCAAGTTATGAAAAAAATAATAAGGAATCTGATGATGTAAATGAGTGAAAAATAAGACACACTTGTATTAGATAAGACAAATAGAAAAGACGTTAGCAAATTACTTTACGAAAGATAAAGAGGCGTCATTTTTTTTAATAAATCTTTTTTTAATAAATCTCTCTCACCTTTTCCTTGTCGCATCTTCACTTCTTTATTTAGAGAAAACATTTATAACCCCGTAATCACACTCTTAAATAAATCAATATATAACTCAGGTGAAGAAAATAATATCTTGACACTCAGTGATTCATAACTTGGGCAACAGGTCTTCTTGTTATATCTCTTGTATATATCTCTTTTGTTATTATATTACCATCTCTTATATTTACAACTGTAATATGTTCCTTTACTGTTCGAATATATTACTGTTTCGTTATTTTGTGTTGTTGTAACTGTGGTGTTGTTGTGTGTTACTGTTCAGTTCTCGTGGGTTCCTTTACTGTTTTCCTGCGTTTTTGTTCTGGTTTTATGTATTATTGTAAAAAAAAGTAATACAGTACCGTGATTGGACGATAATGATCCAAGTCGGACCCAAACATTTTCATCAGTTTCAGTCTCCCATGTGAGAGTTATTTGTGTATTGTTCTTGTGTAACAGCACTGTTGTCATACTGTTTAGCATATTACTGTTCTTGCGTGTTAGAGTATCATTGTTCTGTGTTACTGTATTGTTATTCCTTGTTACTATAATGTCTGTGTGGTTTACGCTGCTTCTTACTTTACTTTTCATGCAAGTTATCATTCCTATATGCTGATGTACTGTTGTTTTATGCTGTATTTTCCCTTAACATCTTCCACAACAGTGTCTCCCGTTTTGACATTCATGTCTCCCAAAACAATTATGCTAACTCTAAATTCCCAAAATCTTCACTTAACACTTCTTAGGATTTATATTCCTCTCTCATCCACTTATCACCCGTATAGAATATTAATAAAAATAACACTTGACGCAACACACGCAAAACTAGCTGTATGGGAATATAGTTGACTATCATGGTAGTCGTCCATCGTGGTAGTCGACCATCATGGCAGTCGACCATCATGGTAGTCGACCATCGTGGTAGTCTCGCTCTTTTGACATAAAAAATCACCAGCTGATCCTACAACCTCGCAAATTCACCTCATTACATATGCCTCTTATGTTGCAGTTTTATGCACTTACCTGCTGATACACCGGACAGTTACAACCTTAGCAACAGAAAATGTACTGATAAATTATTATCAACGTGTCGGTTGTCTGAACCATTCATCCAGAAAAAGTATTCTCTTTCAAAAATTCGCTTCTTTTGTATGTATTACTTGTGCTAAGTTATGTTGATCCGTATATCCTCTGCCCTTGTTAGTTTCTGTCTGGTCTTCATCTTTTAAACTTCGTGTTTCACATCACTCTGTCAGTCACAGTTCTGACATACACGTTGCCTGGTATACTGTGTCAGTCACAGTTCTGACATACACGTTGCCTGGTATACTGTGTCAGTCACAGTTCTGACATACACGTTGCCTGGTATACTGTGTCAGTCACAGTTCTGGCATACACGTTGCCTGGTATACTGTGTCAGAGTTCTGACATACACGTTGCCTGGTATACTGTGTCAGTCACAGTTCTGACATACACGTTGCCTGGTATACTGTGTCAGTCACAGTTCTGACATACACGTTGCCTGGTATACTGTGTCAGTCACAGTTCTGACATACACGTTGCCTGGTATACTGTGTCAGTCAGAGTTCTGACATACACGTTGCCCGGTATACTGTGTCAGTCACAGTTCTGACATACACGTTGCCTGGTATACTGTGTCAGTCATAGTTCTGACATACATGTTGCCTGGTATACTGTGTCAGTCACAGTTCTGACATACATGTTGCCTGGTATACTGTGTCAGTCATAGTTCTGACATACATGTTGCCTGGTATACTGTGTCACAGTTCTGACATACACGTTGCCTCACACCAGCATCAGGGAGTACAACTCACTACCTCACACGAGCATCATGGAGTACAACTCATTACATCACACCAGCATCATGGAGTACAACTCACTACTTCACACCAGCATCATGGAGTACAACTCACTACTTCACACCAGCATCATGGAGTACAACTCACTACTTCACACCAGCATCATGGAGTACAACTCACTACTTCACACCAGCATCATGGAGTACAACTCACTACTTCACACCAGCATCAGGGAGTACAACTCACTACTTCACACCAGCATCAGGGAGTACAACTCACTACTTCACACCAGCATCATGGAGTACAACTCACTACCTCACACAAGCATCAGGGAGTGCAACTCACTACCTCACATAGGAATCAGGGAGTACAACTCACTACCTCACACCAGCATCAGGGAGTACAACTCACTACTTCACACCAGTATCAGGGAGTACAACTCACTACCTCACACAAGCATCAGCGAGTACAACTCACTACTTCACACCAGCATCATGGAGTACAACTCACTACATCACACCAACATCAGAGAGTACAACTCACTACCTCACTCCAGCGTCACGGAGTACAACTCACTACATCACACGAGCATCAGGGAGTACAACTCACTACATCACACGAGCATCAGGGAGTACAACTCACTACATCACACGAGCATCAGGGAGTACAACTCACTACATCACACGATCATCAGGGAGTACAACTCACTACATCACACGAGCATCAGGGAGTACAACTCACTACATCACACGAGCATCAGGGAGTACAACTCACTACATCACACGATCATCAGGGAGTACAACTCGCTAGCACACTACCTCAAGTCCACACAGTGTATGTGTATACCGTCTACAAAGATGGGGAATTACTCAATTCATTCACATACTAACAACACCGATAATGTTTAAACGTGTACATGAATGGTACACAATACAGACAAGATGAAAATTAGACATGGAATCTTGGTTCAGAGGACATCTACATAATCTTCATCACGGCTACTACAACTACCACTACCACTAACCCATCCCTTGGGCATGACCCGCTTCCACTGGGGAATTCCGCCTACCAGTGACTATGCCCTTATCTGCTACCCGTCCACTCCAGAATCTCTACACATGTGTCTAATTTTCATCTTGTCGGTATTGTATGCCATTCCTGTGCAACTTGTCGGACACTGCAACATCATGGAATCTTGGTTCAGAGCATGTCTACACAACCTTCATCACGGCTACAACAACTACTACTAACACTAACCGATCCCTTGGGTAGGACCTACTTACACTGGGGAATCCCGCCTACCAGTGACTATGCTTTCATCTGCTACCCGTCCCTGTCCACCTGTCGCCTAAGCGTCAGCCTCTTTGTCTGTGTCCTTCACTCCAAGGCTGAGGGACTGATTGCCTCATCTTCTGTATATAGTTCTACTGTCTTCAAGTAATGTCCTAGAATCTGTATTGATAAAGCCACTGGATGGCGAAACGTCTACAATAAAGACACCCAGATGTTGCACGTGTCTAATTTTCACAATGTTTCAACCTGTTACAATATATACATTATTATTATTATTAATGAACGTTCATGAAAATGTAAAGTTCTCTTATGCTGGTAAACGTTAATTATTCTACAGTATTTCAGTTGCCATCACTTTTCTCCATCAACCCGAAATATTTGATCTGTCACATCAATTTTAAAAATTAGGTCAATATGAAACAAATGTATGTCTCAGTCGAACGAAAAGAAGTGGTGTAAGAGACTGAAGGTCTGGTGAAGTGGTGTAGGAGACTGAAGGTCTGGTGAAGTGGTATAGGAGACTGAAGGTCTGGTGAAGTGGTGTAGGAGACTGAAGGTCTGGTGAAGTGGTGTAGGAGACTGAAGGTCTGGTGAAGTGGTATAGGAGACTGAAGGTCTGGTGAAGTGGTGTAGGAGACTGAAGGTCTGGTGAAGTGGTATAGGAGACTGAAGGTCTGGTGAAGTGGTGTAGGAGACTGAAGGTCTGGTGAAGTGGTATAGGAGACTGAAGGTCTGGTGAAGTGGTGTAGGAGACTGAAGGTCTGGTGAAGTGGTATAGGAGACTGAAGGTCTGGTGAAGTGGTGTAGGAGACTGAAGGTCTGGTGAAGTGGTGTAGGAGACTGAAGGTCTGGTGAAGTGGTATAGGAGACTGATGGTCTGGTGAAGTGGTATAGGAGACTGAAGGTCTGGTGAAGTGGTATAGGAGACTGAAGGTCTGGTGAAGTGGTATAGGAGACTGAAGGTCTGGTGAAGTGGTGTAGGAGACTGAAGGTCTGGTGAAGTGGTGTAGGAGACTGAAGGTCTGGTGAAGTGGTGTAAGAGACTGAAGGTCTGGTGAAGTGGTGTAGGAGACTGAAGGTCTGGTGAAGTGGTGTAGGAGACTGAAGGTCTGGTGAAGTGGTGTAGGAGACTGAAGGTCTGGTGAAGTGGTATAGGAGACTGAAGGTCTGGTGAAGTGATATAGGAGACTGAAGGTCTGGTGAAGTGGTATAGGAGACTGAAGGTCTGGTGAAGTGGTGTAGGAGACTGAAGGTCTGGTGAAGTGGTGTAGGAGACTGAAGGTCTGGTGAAGTGGTGTAGGAGACTGAAGGTCTGTTGAAGTGGTGTAGGAGACTGAAGGTCTGGTGAAGTGGTGTAGGAGACTGAGGGTCTTGTGAAGTGGTATAGGAGACTGAAGGTCTGGTGAAGTGGTATTGGAGACTGAAGGTCTGGTGAAGTGGTGTAGGAGACTGAAGGTCTGGTGAAGTGGTGTAAGAGACTGAAGGTCTGGTGAAGTGGTGTAGGAGACTGAAGGTCTGGTGAAGTGGTGTAGGAGACTGAAGGTCTGGTGAAGTGGTGTAGGAGACTGAAGGTCTGGTGAAGTGGTGTAGGAGACTGAAGGTCTGGTGAAGTGGTATAGGAGACTGAAGGTCTGGTGAAGTGGTGTAGGAGACTGAAGGTCTGGTGAAGTGGTGTAGGAGACTGAAGGTCTGGTGAAGTGGTATAGGAGACTGAAGGTCTGGTGAAGTGGTATAGGAGACTGAAGGTCTGCTGAAGTGGTGTAGGAGACTGAAGGTCTGGTGAAGTGGTGTAGGAGACTGAAGGTCTGGTGAAGTGGTATAGGAGACTGAAGGTCTGGTGAAGTGATGTAGGAGACTGAAGGTCTAGTGAAGTGGTATAGGAGACTGAAGGTCTGGTGAAGTGGCGAAGGAGACTGAAACTCTGGTGAAGTGGTATAGGCGACTGGAGCTCTAATGAAGTGGTGTAGGTAACTGAAGCTCTGGTGAAATGGTGTAGATAACTGAAGCTCTGGTGAAGTGGTGTAGGTAACTGAAGCTCTGGTGAAGTGGTGTAGGTAACTGAAGCTCTGGTGAAGTGGTGTAGGTAACTGAAGCTCTGGTGAAGTGGTGTAGGTAACTGAAGCTCTGGTGAAGTGGTGTAGGTGAGTGAAGCTCTGGTGAAGTTGTGTAAGGGACTGAAGCTGACACACACACACACACACAGTCAGTCAGCAAACGTGGGTACACAAGGCTCCGAGAACTTTAGTGTTTTTAAGTCGTGCAGTAACTGCTAGCAGTAATCAGTGGTAGTGGCAACGTCAGTGAACAATACTACGAGTGATAACCCAAGTTATTGGTTAAAAAAAATCATTAATATTTCAAAGTGTAAAACCGTTAGGGGACTAGTAGGCACCTGATGCCACACAGATTCAAATATACAAAGATCAAAGTGAGTGTGGCAGCGGTTGTTCAAGAAGTTCGAGAAATTGGTTAGCAAATGAAATGTGGGGCACCATACAGTGAGAGTGAAAAAGTTAATAATCAAAAGTAGAAAGGAAAAATAAAATATAAAACAAGGGAAGGTGGCAGTAGTAGGCCTGCTGAAGCAGCGACGTCACAACAGTTGTGTTACACTATACATATAAAGTGTGACACCGAATGTGAAGTGTATTCTATCATAAGTGAAAAGTGAAATCACTTGAGGAACGCGGGATGTATGAGCATATATGGTTATAAACATCACGGGTCAAGAATTTTCAAAATAGTGATAGAAGGCCTATGTACGACGACTACGTCATCAGCATCTGGCAACCTATCACCGCACAGCTGCCAGTGCAAGTATTGCTCACCTATTGTGGTTGCATGTTGTCGGGTTCTGGATTCTGGTCTTGCATCACTGTTAGATACTGGTCACTCACTCCTGCAAGCTATTACCAGAATTAGAGTAGAAATAGCATAGATAAGGTGAAGATAGTGTTGACGAGCAGAGCAGTCTAGCGAGGGGCAGTCTAGCGAGGGGCAGTCTAGCGAGGGGCAGTCTAGTGAGTGGCAGTCTAGCGAGGGGCAGTCTAGCGAGGGGCAGTCTAGCGAGGGCCAGTCTAGCGAGGGGCAGTCTAGCGAGGGGCAGTCTAGCGAGGGGCAGTCTAGCAAGGGGCAGTCTAGCAAGGGGCAGTCTAGCGAGGGGCAGTCTAGCGAGGGGCAGTCTAGCGAGGGGCAGTCTAGCGAGGGGCAGTCTAGCGAGGGGCAGTCTAGCGAGGGGCAGTCTAGCTAGGGGCAGTCTAGCGAGGGGCAGTCTAGCGAGGGGCAGTCTAGCGAGGGCCAGTCTAGCGAGGGGCAGTCTAGCGAGGGGCAGTCTAGCGAGGGGCAGTCTAGCGAGGGGCAGTCTAGCGAGGGGCAGTCTAGCGAGGGGCAGTTTAGCGAGGGGTGACGTAGACACTCCGAGAAGCTGAGACAAGCTTAATTTTACAGCCTAGTTACTTTCTGTATTTTATAAGTAGAATTGATAAGTGTTAGAATTACTATTGGTAGTTTTAGAATCACTGGTATTACTACTGGTATTTATTAGCAGTATGAATCCTTAGAAGTGGGGACACACACACACACACACACACACACACACACACACACACACACACACACACACACACACACACACACACACACACACACACACACACACACACACACACACACACACATAGGAACAAACGGTCAGCCACTTGTAAAAGCTGTAGTACACGCACACACACACATACACAGGATTTCACACCTTCCTGTTAACTGATTTGAAATCCCCCCTCTCTTTCTCTCTCTTTCTCTCTCAATACCTATCTCTCTACCTCTCTCTACCTGTCTCTCTCTCTACCTCTCTCTACCTGTCTCTCTCTCTACCTCTCTCTACCTGTCTCTCTCTCTACCTCTCTCTCAATACCTGTCTCTCTCTCTACCTCTACCTATCTCTCCACCTATCTCTCTCCCTCTCTACCTATCTCTCTCACTACCTTTCTCTACCTATCTCTCTCTCTATCTATCTCTCTGTACCTATCTCTCTCACTACCTATCGCTTTCTCTACCTATCTCTCTTTACATATCTCTCTGCCTATCTCTCTCTCTCCTCTCTCCCTACTCTCCCCACTCCCATCTCTCCCCTCTAACAAGGGAGAGAAGCACTAGTCACTAGTACCATGTTGGTGCCAGCAGGGAGGGAAGCAGTGGTAACTAGTACCCTCCACGTTGTTGCTAACATTGTGAGAAGCACTGGTCACTAGTACCGCCCATGTCGGTGCTAACAGGGAGGGAAGCACTGCTAACTAGTACCCTCCATGTTGGTACTAGCAGGGAGTGAAGCACTAGTAACTAGTACCCTTCACGTTGGTGCTAGCAGGGTGTGAAGCACTGGTCACTAGTACCCTCCACGTTTGAGCTAGCAGGGAGGGAAGTACTCGTCAATAGTACCTTCCACGGATGTACCAGCTGGGAAAGAAGTACTGGTCAATAGTACCATCAAGGTGGGTACCAACAGAACCAGTACCCAGGCATCTAATAAAGGTCATTACTTTGCCAGCACTACCATTGAGCTATATAGTAAAACTCCATCTCTAGACATTAAGACTCTGTGGTGCAGCGGTCAGCACGGCTGCCTTTAAAGCAGCAGACTCGGGTTCGACTCCCGACGGAGTCTTGGATTTTTTCCTTTTTTTTTATAGTGACTTAACTTGACAGTCTGAAGTGAAACCTTTAACACTATCCACATAGATTATTATTATTTTACTGGACTGTGTTAAACTGGTAAAGGTTACAGTGGCTGGGATATCGCAGATATTTATCCCTTCACCACCATGAATATCTTGTAATATACATCTGTTAATTACTTATGTTTTATATTCGGACATGAATATCAACAATAAGTGAAAAGAAAAGAAAAATAACGAACAGCCTTTGTTTCTGGTACAGTTCACAACTGTCTTTGTCCCTGTCTTTGTTTCTGGTACAGTTCACCACTGTCTTTGTCCCTGTCTTTGTTTCTGGTACAGTTCACCACTGTCTTTGTCCCTGTCTTTGTTTCTGGTACAGTTCACCACTGTCTTTGTCCCTGACTTTGTTTCTGGTACAGTTCACAACTGTCTTTGTCCCTGTCTTTGTTTCTGGTACAGTTCACCACTGTCTTTGTCCCTGTCTTTGTTTCTGGTACAGTTCACAACTGTCTTTGTCCCTGTCTTTGTTTCTGGTACAGTTCACAACTGTCTTTGTCCCTGTCTTTGTTTCTGGTACAGTTCACAACTGCTGGACAGTGTTAGAGAAAATTGCAAAATATTGTTTAAGTTAAATAAAATATTAGTGTTTGTCCATTACCTGTTGATTATACCAAGCAATGTATGTCAAAATTGTGACTGACAGAGTGATGGGAAAGACAAAATATAAGTAATGAATAACTGGCTGGGTTTAGAAAGATGAAGGTTATGTGTGCATCAACATAATTTTGCAAAAAGTTCAATAAACAGAAGAAACCACACTTGCTAACGTACAGCAGAGCAACATACAAGTGAATAAAAACAGCAGTATCGGAGACGCTGCTAAAATCCTTTTTTGTCAATAAATCTAGACTACCGTGAAGACTATCAATTAGAAGATTTTTTAGTGTGGATAAGAGAGTGATGGTTCCCGCGATTTGTCAAGTGAAACTTTTAGGAATTTTGAGTCAACATAATTGTTTAGGGAAACATAAATACCACTGTGGGAGACACTGTTGTGGAAGACACTGTTGTGGGAGACACTGTTGTGGGAGACACTGTTGTGGAAGATGTAGGAAATATGTTACGTTAACCAATTTCTTTATTTCCGGTATATTTCCTGTGCAAATTAATTTAATTTTAAGGAAAGAGAGAGAAAATGTAGATATGCGCTTGAACATGTGACAGAGTTTGGATTCTAAGATACTATATGTGCGAAGGAATTAGATGTTAGAGAGGGACGAGAGAAATACATGTGTTGTGGTTACTGTGTAAATATGTGTCTGTGTTAATGTACTTGTGTACTTTCATATTTACTTGTAGACGTTTCAGTGCCTTGAAAATGACGAATTGCAACGGAAAAGAAAGCTGATAACTTTTTTATAACAGATTTCCCGGTGGGAAGACAGAGTCACACACGAACTCGCATCAACACAAGTAAAACATTCAAAAATAAACATAATTAAGCTGCATGATTGAAAACAAAACAAAAATTAACTTGAGCACATAATGAAACATAAATAGAAGTCCGAGATTTTCACCGAGTAACCTCAACTTGAATTCCAACTATAGACCAATAAGTCTTACCTCCATAGTTGGAAAATTTAAGGAATCAATAAATGCCGAAACAATTAGTATCTTGCAAGGCATAAACTGACTAATGAATCTCAACACAGTTTTACAAAAGGGCGTTCCTTCCTTACGAATTTATTAACTTTTTTCACTAAGATGTTTGAGAAGGTAATGAATATAATATTGTGTATATGGACTTCAGTAAGGCTTCAGATAGAGCTCCACATCAGAGGCTATTGAGGAAACTTAAGGCACACGGAGTAGGAGGAGAAATTTTTTCCTGGGTAGAGGCATGGTTGACAAATAGGCAGAAGAGAGTTTGCATAAATGGGGAGAAATCAGAATGGGGGCACCTCAAAAGCGGTGTTCCTCAGGGGTCAGTGTTGAACCCGTTGTTGTTCACAATTTACATAAACGACATAGATGAAAGAATAAATAGCGACATAAGCAAGTTTGCTGATGACATCAAAATGGGCAGTTCAATTCATTCTAATGAGGACATTAGAGCACTCAGGATGAGTTGAATAGACTGATGCAGTGGTCGGAGAAGTGGCAGATACAGTTTAATATAGACAAATGCAAAGTTCTAAATGTTGGACAGGAAAATAACCACGCCACATATAAACTAAATAATGTAGATCTTAATATTACCGATTGCGAAAAGTATTTAGGAGTTCTGGTTAGCAGTTATCTGCAGAACATTAAAACATAACGTAGTATCTTAGAGTCGTACTGGCCAGTGTGCTGGAGCGACCTTCTTAATTCTTTTTTTGTCAAATGATCGAATATCCCCAACTGATAATTTTTAGTTTCATTCCATATCGTTTATAGTGTGTGTGGGGGGGGAGTAATGTTTTATTATAGTCTAGAGGAGGTGAGGGAAGTGAAAATATGAGAAGAGAAACTTGTTAAATTGTTCAGTAATGATTTCTAGCTGAACTTTATCTTTCATAAGACAATTCATGATAGATTCTTCTTTACCTGACCCACAAGTGTCTCAAACTAGTAACTTTTCACACATTTCACAATGGTTGTCTTGAAAATCCTGAAAACCAACATTCTTCATCAGAATATTGAAATATATAAAGTCCCGAGCATTTTGGAAGCCTGATTTTTTCTGCCTCCAAGTTTTCGATTTTATTTTGAAAAGGCAAACATAATTTTAACAACCGTGACGGAGAGTGTATATATAAATGAGTACAAATTTGTGTACATATGTTTGTGTGGCATAGTGGGACGTCTGTGTGTGTGTGTGTGTGTGTGTGTGTGTGTGTGTGTGTGTGTGTGTGTATGTTTGTGTGTGTGTTACGCAGTGACATACAGAAAAAAATATTTATGTAAAATAACGCTCCATATATAACGTCATTTTCCGTGTAGAATACTAAAAGCGGACGTGTATTATTCCCTGAAGGAGAACGCGTTTTATTCCTGTCAGTCAGGCAGTGGCCAGGACAGGAGCAGATGAGAGGTGTGTTTTAGTTCAGTACAAGTCGGGTGGTGACGGGGTAAAGTCATCATGTTTGGGCGGTAGTTTGAATAAGTAATATTGGTAGGTTTTTTAGTGTATTCTATTTTGTGTATTTTCTGGTGCTCTCATGTTTATTTGCAAGGCCCTAGTATGCAGAGGCCTGTGTTTTGGAGAGCACTGTATGGTGTTTTGCCTGCTGGTAATTAGTCTACCAGGAAGAAGTGAAGACGGGGGTGTGTATGTCATGGTGCCTCCCTGATGATTTTTGTTTAATTCATTAGTAGCAGTGTGCTAGTGAGCTAATGTGAACTGTTGTGTGGTGGTTTTCTGGAGTAGATTGTTAGTTATATATAAGTTAGTATTATTAATGTAGATATATTTTTGTATAGGTGAGTTTTTATGTCCTTCCTTACACAACATTAATTATTTTCACTCATGCTTAATTTGTATGAGTACATGCTAGCCCAAAAGTTGCTGTGTTTCTCAGTGTAATTTTATAACCCCTAGACGACAATGTGATCAGCCTTTAGGAGCCAGGACCATTTTATTTAAGTTACGACATCAAAGTCGTAACAGTGTGTGTGTGTGTGTGTGTGTGTGTATGTACTAGCCTTGCTGTGTTTCCAGCTGTTGATTCTAAGCTCCTGGACCCACGTCTTTACTCTTACTGATGTTCAGGATGAACATACCTTAACAAAAGTTAAAGTAAGGAAACTGTTGCAAAAGACAGTTTTATTTTTGTTGATAGTGTTGCAAATGTGCAGTACAGCAACAAAAAAAAAGAAGCGAATTTACCAAGTTGCAGGAGCGACTACCGAAATGTTTTATATCAACAGGTCGAGGCTACCATATTGGTAGACTCTCTCTCAACAGGTCGAGACTACCATGATGGTAGACTTTATCCCCAGAGAGTTGTTATGTGTATTTGTTGTTTATAGCAATATTTGTATTAATATCACATAGGGGAGATAAGTGTGGATGACAGACGACTGTGGTTACTGAGATGTACTCGGTGAATATTTTGGGAACTCTGAGTCAACATAATTGTTTTAGGAGATATGAATACATTGCCTCTCCTAGTACAAGTATGTCTATGAGAATGTGTATACATGTATGTATGCATGAGTATTAGTGACATGAGATTTGGAGTGAGATGTGTGTGCTTATGTGTGCGTGACCTCATACATGCTAGAGTGAGAGGAGAGAATTGTGTGCATTTTATGCATGTGTACGTATTTGTAATACCTTGCACTGCGTGTGTGTGTTTTATGCATACAAGTGTATGTATAATGGTGTATGCGTAAGGTGCGTGTGTTGAGACGTACAAATGTGCGTAAAAATAATAATATATTGTAGGTTTGTGAGCTTGTTAGCCGATGAGTGTCAAATGCAAAAGAAGAATAAGTAAATAAAAATGAAAACAAAGTAACATGTAATACAGTTTTGATGGAGGTGGACAAGTTCTTCAACACTTGGACATTCATCTACGTAAAATAAAACACTCACAAATACTGTTAAATAAGTAAGAAAATTCTTGTACTAATATAAATTCATATTGTAATATAAAAGGAATTCCGCCTCTCCGAGGTGGCCGAACTGTGTAGCAGCTTGTTCCCGTGTAGCTGGTGTACGGTCGCGGCTGTCTTGGTGGGTGTAATTACTGGACGCAGTTTTCTGTGTGTGTCACCTCCAGTAATTCCACCCACCTGGACAGTCTCTACCGTAGACCAGCTAGACAAGACCAAGTTTCCACGCAGCAAGGTCACTGAGGGTGGCAACCGCTGACTCTGGGGAAGTGGAAACACTGATCCAGGGAAGGCACCGCCGACCAGGGAAGGCACGAACGCCTGGATACCTTGAGTAAGGATGTTGTTGTTAGGTAAGTGTGCGAATGGGCACACATGAACACATCTAGCAGGGAGCTTGGGTAAGTGGGGAAGGGGAGACAACGGATGATACATGATTCATGAATACTGGATACTTGGGTAAGTGAACTTGAGTAAGGCATGTTGTTGAGGCTGACCTTGGGTTGGGGAAGGGGGACATTCGGGAGCAAAAGATGGGGACACATGAAGGGAAAGCAAGACAGGTTGGTTCGGGAGACATCCGACGGCGGACGGATGGATACATCCTGCAAGAATACATGAACCTGGGAGACATCCGAGGACGGATGGATTCCTGGATACATGAACCTAGGGAAGGCTGAGGCTGGAAGGCAGAGAGAGAGAGGCGAGGCTGACCTTAGGGAAGTGAGGAAGGGGAGACATCCGGGGGCCCACGGATGGATTCCTGGACACATGAACCTGGGGAAGGCGGGGGGGGGGAGGACCTTAAAGACGAACCACTGGCCTCCACGTGGCAAGGTCTGGTAACTCAGAGATATCTCTGAGGCTGACAGTGGTCGCAAATAATACTAGTTTTATTATTAGAATAATTTTATTATTATTATATTGTATTATTTTTATTATTATTGTTATATTATATTATCATTATTATTAGTAGTATTATAATTCATTATATGCTAATTTGGACTCAAAAGTGTCAATCTCACCAGTAGTCACAGCGGTGTTATTCCCACTCCAGCCTTTCTGACAGAAGCCACTGTAGTGTTACTCCCACTCCAGCCTCTCTGACAGTAGCCACTGTGGTGTTACTCACACTCCAGCCTCTATGACAGTAGCCACTGTGGTGTTACTCCCACTCCAGCCTCTATGACAGTAGCCACTGTGGTGTTACTCCCACTCCAGCCTCTCTGACAGTAGCCACTGTGGTGTTATTCCCACTCCAGCCTCTCTGACAAAAGCCACTGTGGTGATATTGCCACTCCAGCCTCTCTGACAGCATCAACGGTGGTGTTATTCCCCCGCCAGCCTCCCTGCCAGTGGCCACGGTGGTGTTACTCCCACTCCAGCCTCTCTGACAGTAGCCACTGTGGTGTTACTCCCACTCCAGCCTCTCTGACAAAAGCCACTGTGGTGATATTCCCACCTAGAAAGGTATCCCAAGCCACCTCTACTTTACTGTTCTTCGGTGTTACTGTATTGTTCTTCTGTTACTGCACTGTTCTTCTCTGTTACTGTATTGTTCTTCTCTGTTACTGTACTGTACTTCTGTGTTACTGCACTGGTCTTCTGTGTTACAGTACTGATCTTCTGTGTTACAGTGCTGGTCTTCTGTGTTACTGTACTGGTCTTCTGTGTTACAGTACTGGTCTTCTGTGTTGCTGTACTGGTCTTCTGTGTTACAGTACTGATCTTCTGTGTTACAGTGTTGGTTTTCTGTGTTACTGTACTGGTCTTCTGTGTTATTGCACTGGTTTTCTGTGTTACAGTACCGATCTGTGTTACAATGCTGGTCTTCTGTGTTACAGTACTGATCTAATGTGTTACAATGCTTGTCTTCTGTGTTACAGTACTGATCTTCTGTGTTACAGTACTGATCTGTGTTACTGTACTGGTCTTCTGTGTTACTGTACTGTGTTGCAGCAATGTTATTTTGATTAACATCTCTTGTATTATATATATATATATATATATATATATATATATATATATATATATATATATATATATATATGTCGTGCCGAATAGGCAGAACTTGCGATCTTGGCTTAAATAGCAACGCTCATCTTGCCATATAGGACAAGCGAAAATTTGTGTATGCAATAATTTCGCCAAAATCATTCTGGACCTAACGAAAAAAAAATATTTCACTGTATTTGTTTAGTATTAAATTATTGTAAACAAATCTAAAATATATTTAGTTGGGTTAGACTAAAATAAATTGTTCTTGTTATAATAAGGTTAGGTAAGTTTTCTAAGATTCTTTTGGTGCAAAATCATAAATTTTTACATTAACATTAATGAAAAAAAATATATCTTTAAACGAATAAGAGAAATTTTTAGAAAGGACTTAATTTTAAATGAGTTCTTGCTAATTGACCAGTTTTACATATTCGGCACGACATATATATATATATATATATATATATATATATTATTTTTTTAATTTTTATATAGGGAAGTACCACCTCTATAGCTGGACTGGGGACCCTCATCCTCAGAGAAGACAATAAACGTACCTCAGGGAAAACATAAGGTTCTCCCCGGAGCTGTTTGAATATTTTCTTCTCCTACCACCCCCTATATATTTTTTATTCTATGTGAACATTTATTAATAAACAAAATACATTTACAGAAAAAACATAAACATGAATACAATGGCACAATGTATCAAAGATCATGAATTTCCTCCAGCTCCTCCGAGGCTGGACGTGAGCCAAGTATGCAGCAAGCATTTCCCCTCTGGATGGCGACGCTGAGGCGCTGGAACATGAAAGTGGCTGCCCTTGGGTCCCTGGTGGTGTCGATGAGTCTGGAACCCAATTCTTTAAGGAAACGTGTGACATTTTTTCCCCATGATCCCAAGGTCTCTGATCCCACTGGGACAAATTGATACTGTTCGCTAATGTCCCTGTACTTGCTGATCTTGTACTCCTCCCTGTGGTCAGCAGCTCCTCCCTGTCGCCCCACACTGTGATGGATATAGGTGTCAGCCAGTGTGGACACACAGGTATAGTCCCATGCTAAGAGCTTGCCATTCTTCCAAGGATAGATGGTGATCCCATCGGGGCGGTTTGCTGGGTTGTGGGTATTGTTTGCTGCAAGGGATCGTGGCTCCCTCTCGGCAGGGCATCCAGCTGTAGCAAGGGTTCTCTTAATGATGTCGTTGACCTCATTGTATCTTGCATGCCAGCCCTTGGTTTTGGAACAGTTAAGACCATGTAGACCGTATTGGTCTGCTTGCACTTCGCCGCAAATACACACACACACACACACACACACATATATATATATATATATATATATATATATATATATATATATATATATATATATATATATATATATATATATATATATATATATATGCAATAAGATCACAGTAAACAGTTGATTTCAAAATATGCAAAACAACCACTCACATTATCAACGAACTATGAAAGTAAAGCATCCAAGGAAGCTATATAAGGGGTCTGGCCAGCACCTCACTATCAGATCCCACAACGGTTAAACACCTGATGCGCGCCGACCCAACTTGGATAGGTCCTTTGCACAACTCACCCACAAACTATTCTACCCAAGAAAATTTAAAAATTATTATTTGTCCAGTGTATTATTAAATTCTTCCCAAATTCTATTAATTATAAATGGATCTAATTTATATAAACCAAAGGAAATATTCATATTATTGTCAAAACTGCTTTTTATGAAACAAGATTCAATTATATTCCTGTCGACCATGGACTTGCTTGATACTACTTTCTCAACTTTTTGAAAATCAATTGGATTGTTAAAATCTCTTACATGAATAAATAGAGCATTGGAATCTTGTCCAGTTCTAATGCTATATTTATGTTGTTTTAATCTTAGTTCGAGATTTTTACCAGTTTGACCGTAATAAACTTTATCGCAAATTTTACAAGGAATCTTATAGACACATCCATCAGCATTTTGGGGGGAATTCTTTATCAAAATTTTTTTTTTTACTGTATCAAGAGTTTTGAATACAACTTTAATATTAAAAGTCTTAAGAAGAGAAGGCATATCAACCAAATAACTGTTCCTATGTCCACTATTATTCCTCGCATCAAGATAGAGTCAAACTGTCTGTTTTCTCATCAATGTTTTTGAGAGCTTTACGAATTTGTAGTCCTGAGTTCATAGATGAGGAAATATCCAAAATTTATGAAATAGGTAATGATTTAAAATACCCAAGAAATGTACTTGATAAATCTTTTAAAGTTGCTAGAAATACTTTTTACAATCCAAAAAGGGACAACCAGCCTTATTCAACTAAAAATATGTTGGTTCTCCTTTACCATGAAAACTTGGTTGATATGCCTTCTCTTCTTAAGACTTTTAATATTAAAGTTGTATTCAAAAATCTTGATACAGTAAAAAAACTTTTGATAAAGAATTCCCCCCAAAATGCTGATGGATGTGTCTATAAGATTCCTTGTAAAATTTGCGATAAAGTTTATTACGGTCAAACTGGTAAAAATCTCGAACTAAGATTAAAACAACATAAATATAGCATTACTGGACAAGATTCCAATGCTCTATTTATTCATGTAAGAGATTTTAACCATCCAATTGATTTTCAATAAGTTATATATAGTATGGTATATAATATATATATATATATATATATATATATATAATTATATATAATAATAATGTAACCACGAACGAGTGGTATTGATCAATAACAACACTGCGCTAGCCAAGGATTCGAACCCAAGGATTGTTATACTGGCCTGCCTCATGGTAAGCGAGAACCACATGACACTTTAAACCACAGGACCACCCAACCCTACAAGAATGGCGCAGCCAGCACACAGCTAGCTGTTGGGCCGCCATCCGAGGGCATACGGAGATGGTGACCCAACAGCTAGCTGTGTGCTGGCTACGCCATTCTTCTAGGGTTTGGTGGTCCTGTGGTTTAAAGCGTCATAAGGTTCTCGCTTACCATGAGGAAGGCCAGTACAACATGGGTTCGAATCCTTGGCTAGCGCAGTGGAGGAGGCTGATGGTGGTATTACCCCAGGGTGAGGGAGGAGGCTGATGGTGGTATTACCCCAGGGTGAGGGAGGAGGCTGATGGTGGTAATCAGGTGTATAGCTGCAATTTTGCTGCTTTTAATCTCGTAATATAAAAGTAATATTTTTCCATTACCCTATTATTTTGCCTTGATGCTGGTGATTGGCACTTGATCCAAGGAATTGAAATTATCCTCCCAATGCTTGAACTGAATCTAAATACCTCACATTCTAGAGGCGCTGGTTTAGTGCGGGTTATTTGTGTATTGTTCCAGCAGGGTAGTGTACCTTTCTCATCTTTACTTACTCTTTCATACACAATACTTGATCTTTCATACAAAATACTTGATCTTTCATACACAATACTTGCTCTTTCATACACAATACTTGCTCTTTCATACACAATACTTGATCTTTCATACAAAATACTTGATCTTTCATACAAAATACTTCCTCTTTCATACACAATACTTGCTCTTTCATACACAATACTTGATCTTTCATACAAAATACTTGATCTTTCATACAAAATACTTCCTCTTTCATACACAATACTTGCTCTTTCATACACAATACCTCATCACGTACCGTGACTCGCTCTTGTCTCCCTGTCAGGTATTCTCTGATCCATTGCAGTGCCCTTCCTGTTATGTGTGCCTGATCCTGTAGCTTCTGCACTAATCTCTTGTGAGGAACTGTGTCGAAGGCCTTCTTGCAGTCAACCCACCCCTCCCTCTCATATCTTACTTGCCTTGTCATAAAACTCCAGTAGGTTTGTGACACAGGATTTACCTTCCATGAATCCGTGCTGGTTGTCGTTTATAATCTTGTTCCGTTCCAGGTGCTCCACCACTCTCCTCCTGACAATCTTCTCCATGACTTTGCATACTATACTTTAGTGACTCTGATCTATAGTTTAGTGCCTCGTTTCTGCCTCCTTTCTTAAAGATGGGGACTACATTCGCCGTCTTCCATATCTTAGGTAGTTGCCCAGTTTCAAGGGATGTTTTCATGATTGTGGTTAGTGGCACACACAGTGTCTCTGCTCCCTCTCTAAGGACTCACGGAGAGATGTTTTCTGGTCCCACCGCCTTTGAGGTATCAAGTTCACTTAGGAGCTTCTTCACCTCTTCCTCAGTTGTGCGTATTTCATCCAACACTTGTTGGTATATCCCTTTTTCGTTGTACTCCTCTGTTTTGTCTTCCCAGTGTTCCTTCTGCTTCCACTGTAAATACTTCCTTTAATCTCGTGTTAAGCTCTTCACATACTTCTTGATCATTTCTTGTGAGCTCCCCCACCTTCTTTCCTCAGCCTGATTACCTGGTCCTTGACTGTCGTCTTCCTCCTGATGTGGCTATAAAGCAGTTTCGGGTCAGACTTAACTTTCGATGCTATGTCGTTTTCATACTGCTGCTGGGCCTCCCTCCATATCTGTGCATAGTCGTTTCTGGCTCGTCGACTAATTTCTTTGTTTTTCTGGGTCTTTTGCCTTCTGTACTTTTTCCATTATCTAGCGCTGTTAGTTTTTGCCTCCCTACACCTGCTGGTAAACCAAGGGCTCATTCTGGTCTTCCCATTATTTCTGGTAGCCTTGAGAACAAACCTTCCCTATGCCTTCTTGCATTTTGTTACGTAGGCCATCACATCGTGTACTGACTTTGTGTGTGTGTGTGTGTGTGTGTGTGTGTGTGTGTGTGTGTGTGTGTGTGTGTGTGTGTGTGTGTCTGTGTCTGTGTGTGTGTGTGTGTGTGTGTGTGTGTGTGTGTGTGTGTGTGTGTGTGTGTGTGTACTCACCTAGTTGTACTCATCTAGTTGAGTTTGCAGGGGTCGAGTACAAGCTCCTGGCCCCGCCTCTTCACCTGTCTCTACTAGGTCACTCTCCCTGAACCGTGAGCTTTATCATACCTCTGCTTAAAGCTATGTATGAATCCTGCCTCCACTACATCGCTTCCCAATCTATTCCACTTCCTGACTACTCTGTGGCTGAAGAAATACTTCCTAACATCCCTGTGATTCATCTGTGTCTTCAACTTCCAACTGTGTCCCATTGTTGCTGTGTCCTATCTCTGGAACATCCTGTCTTTGTCCACTTTGTCAATTCATCTCAGTATTTTGTATGTCGTTATCATGTCCCCCCTATCTCTCCTGTCCTCCAGTGTCGTCAGGTTGATTTCCCTTAACCTCGTAGGACATACCTCTTAGCTCTGGAACTAGTCTTGCTGCAAGCCTTTGCACTTTTTCTAGTTTCTTTGCGTGCTTGGCTAGGTGTTTACCTGGAGAGAGTTCCGGGGGTCAACTCCCCCGCGGCCCGGTCTGTGACCACATACTGGTGCCGCATACTCCAATGTGGGCCTAACGTACACGGTGTACAGGGTCCTGAACGATTCCTTATTAAGATGTCGGAATGCTGTTCTGAGGTTTGCTAGGCGCCCATATGCTGCAGCAGTTATTTGGTTGATGTGCACTTCAGGAGATGTGCCTGGTGTTATACTCACCCCAAGATCTTTTTTCTTGAGTGAGGTTTGTAGTCTCTGGCCCCCTAGACTGTACTCCGTCTGCGGTCTTCTTTACCCATCCCAAATCTTCATGACTTTTCACTTGGTGGGGTTGAACTCCAGGAGCCAATTGCTGGACAAGGTCTGCAGTCTGTCCAGATCCCTTTGTAGTTCTGCCTGTTCTTCGATCGAATGAATTCTTCTTATCAATTTCACGTCATCTGCAAACAGGGACACTTCGGAGTCTATTCCTTCCGTCATGTCGTTCACAAATACCAGAAACAGCACTAGTCCTAGGACTGACCCCTGTGGGACCCCGCTGGTCACAGGTGCCCACTCTGACACCTCGCCACGTACCATGACTCGCTGCTGTCTTCCTGACAAGTATTCCCTCATCCATTGTAGTGCCTTCCCTGTTATCCCTGTTTGGTCCTCCAGTTTTTGCACTAATCTCTTGTGTGGAACTGTGTCAAACGCCTTCTTGCAGTCCAAGAAAATGTGTGTGTGTGTGTGTGTGTGTGTGTGTGTGTGTGTGTGTGTGTGTGTGTGTGTGTGTGTGCGTATGTGCGCTCGTGTATATGTGTGCGTGTGCTCGTGCGTGTGTACTCACCTATATTTTCTCGTAGTTTTCAACACTTAATTAATTTGATTTCAGTGTTTGGAATTTTTCTTTGTAACCATTGATCTTACTGACCTTCTCCCAATGTTTTACATTCAATCTTTCATCACCAACAATCCTTGTTTACGGTGCCATGGGAAGGTTCCCCAGTACCAGCTGTACAATTACTGCTTTAACTTTCAACTACACTACACTAAACAATATGTTCTTTTGTTCCTCTCAAAGCGCATTGATATTTTCTTGAAGTATTTTAAGGAATGTGTAAATATACTTTACGGCTCTCACGCATTTTCAGCATTCTTTTAGCTCGAAGGCCAGACGGAAAATCACTAATCGTTTGGTGCACACACACAAGCACACATGTGACCTTAACATAAGAGCCGGGAATGCACTGACCACACAGTATCGTAGTGATCTCTGTTATCCTTAGTAACAAAATATACATGAAGATCACTTTCTTATACATAGTAACACCAGAGATACAAATATCACACTTATTCACAGCAGCGCCAGAGATACAAAGATTACGTTGTTTTACACACTAATACCAGAGATACAGTGATCACATTGCTGTACATTGTAACACCAGAGATACAGGGATCAAGCTGAGATACATAGTAACACAAGAGATACAATGATCATCCTGTTATACATAGCAAAATCCCCCCAAAATAAATATAACACATAAATAAAAGGATCAGATGAAAAACAGATGGTCTGGCTGGCTGGGAGGTTCCTCTCTTCTGGCTGGACCAGGTTTACAGGGATACAATGATCACATGTAATAACATGGGAGGATACACAGATTTCTTTGTAACCTCCCTGTTATTATATCTACCTGTATATTGATATTATATATGGGCAGTGTTGCATGGAGTTACCCTCACAACACACACTCAACACTCATTAACACTGTTGTAGTGTGTTCACTCACATAAACACTCAACACTCATTAACACTGTTATAATGTGTTCTTCAGTAACATACACTCATATTACCTCTATTCACACCATGTAATTATTATTTCTAACTGACTTCCTGTGACATTCAGATTCATTATTTACTTTTCTCTTAACAAAACAAACAAGGTACAAATATACATTATTTGTTTCACTGAGATTCTTATACATCGTGAAGTATCTTTGTTGTAAGAACATTTCGCTCACTATAATATGTATAATAACACTAGAGATACGCTGTTATACATAGTAACACCATATATACATACACCAAACTGTTATACATGTTAACACAAAAGATACAGGAAGATGCATAAAATTAATTTTAACAGATTAAAAACTATGGCATATAAATATAAGAAAATAATTTAAAATAACTGGCCTCACCATGGTGGTGTAACCGGACGAGAAGTTCTTCTCTTCTGGCTGGACTACGGTACGAGTCTACCCGGGTGGATGTATTTACTCAGCACAGATTCTGTGTGTCCCTCTCTGTAATTACATCTGTCTATATATAAAGATATTAAAACATTTGTTCTAATATCATATATGGGTAATGCTCCATGGTGAGGCTACATTTGAAGAGTTAAGTTCCTCTTTGAGGAAATGCTGTGTTTGGGGTTCACAGCTCTCAACGTCCCCCTCAAATGTACTATAACAGTTCCTGTTTTTTCGTCTGATACGAAGCTGTTTTGTTGCCGAGTGTGTGAGTGTACATCATATTATTGCACATTGTTAAAAAGTGTTTAGTGGGTGAGTGTTGAGCCGATTATTACACAGTGTTAAAGTGTGTTGAGTGTGTGTGAGAGTGCAGAGTACACTATCACACATTGTTAAAGAATACTGAGTGGGTATGGGAGTGTACAGTACATTAACACACATTGACACAGAGTGCAGTGACTGACCAAGTTACTGAACAAAGATCAACATAGATCAAAACGTTGATCAGTGAAAACACTGTCCTGCAAAGAATGTCTTTTCTTCACCTTTTTAAATAGCACAAATTATCACCTATTTTTTAAAACATTAATACTTTGTAATTTAATATAGCAAAGGAAGTTTTGTGAATAATTATTGTAATTTCTAGTCGCACAATGGAGTATAAAATGACATTATAAAATCTTTTCTCGAATCTTTGACTTGTTAAGATTCAAGAAGTTGAATGTTTGCTGGCACATGTAAATACACTCGAATAAGTACACATAATTAACAACCATTCATCAACATTAAGCGGAACATGTAAATGTTCCACTACAAGATCAGTTATTTCTAACTGATCTTGTAGTTCGATGTTTTCAGGTGATACAGAACGACTGAACAATGTTCACTACCTACAACACATCAGGTACCAGTAATATTATCTAAAGTACCAAATATTAATATCTGAGGAAATACACTGTGTGATGTACAATTTATAATGGTGAACAAAATAAACTTAATCAAGTTACAACTTCATCAGTCTCAGAACTGTTATAACAATGTTATAATGTGTTCTTAACATTATAACAATGTTGAGACTGATCACACACACTCAGCACTTATTAACACTGTTATAACGTGTTCTTCACTCACATACACACTCAGCACTTATTAACACTGTTATAACGTGTTCTTCACTCACATACACACTCAGCAATCATTAACACTGTTATAACGTGTTCTTCACTCACATACACACTCAGCAATCATTAACACTGTTATAACGTGTTCTTCACTCACATATTCAGCAATCATTAACACTGTTATAACGTGTTCTTCACTCACATACACACTCAGTAATCATTAACACTGTTATAACGTGTTCTTCACTCACATACTCAGCAATCATTAACACTGTTATAACGTGTTCTTCACTCACATACACACTCAGCAATCATTAACACTGTTATAACGTGTTCTTCACTCACATACTCAGCACTCATTAACACTGTTATAACGTGTTCTTCACTCACATACACACTCAGCACTCATTAACACTGTTATAACGTGTTCTTCACTCACATACACACTCAGCAATCATTAACACTGTTATAACGTGTTCTTCACTCACATACACACTCAGCACTCATTAACACTGTTATAACGTGTTCTTCACTCACATACACACTCAGCAATCATTAACACTGTTATAACGTGTTCTTCACTCACATACACACTCAGCAATCATTAACACTGTTATAACGTGTTCTTCACTCACATACACACTCAGCAATCATTAACACTGTTATAACGTGTTCTTCACTCACATACACACTCAGTAATCATTAACACTGTTATAACGTGTTCTTCACTCACACACTCAGCAATCATTAACACTGTTATAACGTGTTCTTCACTCACATACACACTCAGCAATCATTAACACTGTTATAACGTGTTCTTCACTCACATACTCAGCAATCATTAACACTGTTATAACGTGTTCTTCACTCACATACACACTCAGCAATCATTAACACTGTTATAACGTGTTCTTCACTCACACACTCAGCAATCATTAACACTGTTATAACGTGTTCTTCACTCACATACACACTCAGCAATCATTAACACTGTTATAACGTGTTCTTCACTCACATACACACTCAGCAATCATTAACACTGTTATAACGTGTTCTTCACTCACATACACACTCAGCAATCATTAACACTGTTATAACGTGTTCTTCACTCACATACTCAGCAATCATTAACACTGTTATAACGTGTTCTTCACTCACATACACACTCAGCAATCATTAACACTGTTATAACGTGTTCTTCACTCACATACTCAGCAATCATTAACACTGTTATAACGTGTTCTTCACTCACACACTCAGCAATCATTAACACTGTTATAACGTGTTCTTCACTCACACACTCAGCACTCATTAACACTGTTATAACGTGTTCTTCACTCACATACACACTCAGCAATCATTAACACTGTTATAACGTGTTCTTCACTCACATACACACTCAGCAATCATTAACACTGTTATAACGTGTTCTTCACTCACATACACACTCAGCAATCATTAACACTGTTATAACGTGTTCTTCACTCACATACACTCAGCACTAATGAACACTGTTATAACGTGTTCTTCACTCACATACACACTCAGCAATCATTAACACTGTTATAACGTGTTCTTCACTCACATACACACTCAGCAATCATTAACACTGTTATAACGTGTTCTTCACTCACATACACACTCAGCAATCATTAACACTGTTATAACGTGTTCTTCACTCACATACACACTCAGCAATCATTAACACTGTTATAACGTGTTCTTCACTCACATACACACTCAGCAATCATTAACACTGTTATAACGTGTTCTTCACTCACATACACACTCAGCAATCATTAACACTGTTATAACGTGTTCTTCACTCACATACACACTCAGCAATCATTAACACTGTTATAACGTGTTCTTCACTCACATACACACTCAGCAATCATTAACACTGTTATAACGTGTTCTTCACTCACATACACACTCAGCAATCATTAACACTGTTATAACGTGTTCTTCACTCACATACACACTCAGCAATCATTAACACTGTTATAACGTGTTCTTCACTCACACACTCAGCACTCATTAACACTGTTATAACGTGTTCTTCACTCACACACTCAGCACTCATTAACACTGTTATAACGTGTTCTTCACTCACATACACACTCAGCAATCATTAACACTGTTATAACGTGTTCTTCACTCACATACACACTCAGCAATCATTAACACTGTTATAACGTGTTCTTCACTCACATACACACTCAGCAATCATTAACACTGTTATAACGTGTTCTTCACTCACATACACACTCAGCAATCATTAACACTGTTATAACGTGTTCTTCACTCACATACACACTCAGCAATCATTAACACTGTTATAACGTGTTCTTCACTCACATACACACTCAGCAATCATTAACACTGTTATAACGTGTTCTTCACTCACATACACACTCACATACACACGTGTTCTTCACTCACATACACACTCAGCAATCATTAACACTGTTATAACGTGTTCTTCACTCACATACACACTCAGCACTCATTAACACTGTTATAACGTGTTCTTCACTCACATACACACTCAGCAATCATTAACACTGTTATAACGTGTTCTTCACTCACATACACACTCAGCAATCATTAACACTGTTATAACGTGTTCTTCACTCACATACACACTCAGCAATCATTAACACTGTTATAACGTGTTCTTCACTCACATACACACTCAGCAATCATTAACACTGTTATAACGTGTTCTTCACTCACATACACACTCAGCAATCATTAACACTGTTATAACGTGTTCTTCACTCACATACACACTCAGCAATCATTAACACTGTTATAACGTGTTCTTCACTCACATACACACTCAGCAATCATTAACACTGTTATAACGTGTTCTTCACTCACATACACACTCAGCAATCATTAACACTGTTATAACGTGTTCTTCACTCACATACACACTCAGCAATTCATTAACACTGCAATCATTATAACGTGTTCTTCACTCACATACACACTCAGCAATCATTAACACTGTTATAACGTGTTCTTCACTCACATACACACTCAGCAATCATTAACACTGTTATAACGTGTTCTTCACTCACATACACACTCAGCAATCATTAACACTGTTATAACGTGTTCTTCACTCACATACACACTCAGCAATCATTAACACTGTTATAACGTGTTCTTCACTCACATACACACTCAGCAATCATTAACACTGTTATAACGTGTTCTTCACTCACACACTCAGCAATCATTAACACTGTTATAACGTGTTCTTCACTCACATACACACTCAGCACTCATTAACACTGTTATAACGTGTTCTTCACTCACATACACACTCAGCAATCATTAACACTGTTATAACGTGTTCTTCACTCACATACACACTCAGCAATCATTAACACTGTTATAACGTGTTCTTCACTCACATACACACTCAGCAATCATTAACACTGTTATAACGTGTTCTTCACTCACATACACACTCAGCAATCATTAACACTGTTATAACGTGTTCTTCACTCACATACTCACGCTCAGCAATCATTAACACTGTTATAACGTGTTCTTCACTCACATACACACTCAGCAATCATTAACACTGTTATAACGTGTTCTTCACTCACATACACACTCAGCAATCATTAACACTGTTATAACGTGTTCTTCACTCACATACACACTCAGCAATCATTAACACTGTTATAACGTGTTCTTCACTCACATACACACTCAGCAATCATTAACACTGTTATAACGTGTTCTTCACTCACATACACACTCAGCAATCATTAACACTGTTATAACGTGTTCTTCACTCACATACACACTCAGCAATCATTAACACTGTTATAACGTGTTCTTCACTCACATACACACTCAGCAATCATTAACACTGTTATAACGTGTTCTTCACTCACATACACACTCAGCAATCATTAACACTGTTATAACGTGTTCTTCACTCACATACACACTCAGCAATCATTAACACTGTTATAACGTGTTCTTCACTCACATACACACTCAGCAATCATTAACACTGTTATAACGTGTTCTTCACTCACATACACACTCAGCAATCATTAACACTGTTATAACGTGTTCTTCACTCACATACACACTCAGCAATCATTAACACTGTTATAACGTGTTCTTCACTCACATACACACTCAGCAATCATTAACACTGTTATAACGTGTTCTTCACTCACATACACACTCAGCAATCATTAACACTGTTATAACGTGTTCTTCACTCACATACACACTCAGCAATCATTAACACTGTTATAACGTGTTCTTCACTCACATACACACTCAGCAATCATTAACACTGTTATAACGTGTTCTTCACTCACATACACACTCAGCAATCATTAACACTGTTATAACGTGTTCTTCACTCACATACACACTCAGCAATCATTAACACTGTTATAACGTGTTCTTCACTCACATACACACTCAGCAATCATTAACACTGTTATAACGTGTTCTTCACTCACATACACACTCAGCAATCATTAACACTGTTATAACGTGTTCTTCACTCACATACACACTCAGCAATCATTAACACTGTTATAACGTGTTCTTCACTCACATACACACTCAGCAATCATTAACACTGTTATAACGTGTTCTTCACACACATACACACTCAGTCATTAACACTTCACGTGTTCTTCACTCACATACGCACTCAGCAATCATTAACACTGTTATAACGTGTTCTTCACTCACATACACACTCAGCAATCATTAACACTGTTATAACGTGTTCTTCACTCACATACACACTCAGCAATCATTAACACTGTTATAACGTGTTCTTCACTCACATACACACTCAGCAATCATTAACACTGTTATAACGTGTTCTTCACTCACATACACACTCAGCAATCATTAACACTGTTATAACGTGTTCTTCACTCACATACACACTCAGCAATCATTAACACTGTTATAACGTGTTCTTCACTCACATACACACTCAGCAATCATTAACACTGTTATAACGTGTTCTTCACTCACATACACACTCAGCAATCATTAACACTGTTATAACGTGTTCTTCACTCACATACACACTCAGCAATCATTAACACTGTTATAACGTGTTCTTCACTCACATACACACTCAGCAATCATTAACACTGTTATAACGTGTTCTTCACTCACATACACACTCAGCAATCATTAACACTGTTATAACGTGTTCTTCACTCACATACACACTCAGCAATCATTAACACTGTTATAACGTGTTCTTCACTCACATACACACTCAGCAATCATTAACACTGTTATAACGTGTTCTTCACTCACATACACACTCAGCAATCATTAACACTGTTATAACGTGTTCTTCACTCACATACACACTCAGCAATCATTAACACTGTTATAACGTGTTCTTCACTCACATACACACTCAGCAATCATTAACACTGTTATAACGTGTTCTTCACTCACATACACACTCAGCAATCATTAACACTGTTATAACATGTTCTTCACTCACATACACACTCAGCAATCATTAACACTGTTATAACGTGTTCTTCACTCACATACACACTCAGCAATCATTAACACTGTTATAACGTGTTCTTCACTCACATACACACTCAGCAATCATTAACACTGTTATAACGTGTTCTTCACTCACATACACACTCAGCAATCATTAACACTGTTATAACGTGTTCTTCACTCACATACACACTCAGCAATCATTAACACTGTTATAACGTGTTCTTCACTCACATACACACTCAGCAATCATTAACACTGTTATAACGTGTTCTTCACTCACATACACACTCAGCAATCATTAACACTGTTATAACGTGTTCTTCACTCACATACACACTCAGCAATCATTAACACTGTTATAACGTGTTCTTCACTCACATACACACTCAGCAATCATTAACACTGTTATAACGTGTTCTTCACTCACATACACACTCAGCAATCATTAACACTGTTATAACGTGTTCTTCACTCACATACACACTCAGCAATCATTAACACTGTTATAACGTGTTCTTCACTCACATACACACTCAGCAATCATTAACACTGTTATAACGTGTTCTTCACTCACATACACACTCAGCAATCATTAACACTGTTATAACGTGTTCTTCACTCACATACACACTCAGCAATCATTAACACTGTTATAACGTGTTCTTCACTCACATACACACTCAGCAATCATTAACACTGTTATAACGTGTTCTTCACTCACATACACACTCAGCAATCATTAACACTGTTATAACGTGTTCTTCACTCACATACACACTCAGCAATCATTAACACTGTTATAACGTGTTCTTCACTCACATACACACTCAGCAATCATTAACACTGTTATAACGTGTTCTTCACTCACATACACACTCAGCAATCATTAACACTGTTATAACGTGTTCTTCACTCACATACACACTCAGCAATCATTAACACTGTTATAACGTGTTCTTCACTCACATACACACTCAGCAATCATTAACACTGTTATAACGTGTTCTTCACTCACATACACACTCAGCAATCATTAACACTGTTATAACGTGTTCTTCACTCACATACACACTCAGCAATCATTAACACTGTTATAACGTGTTCTTCACTCACATACACACTCAGCAATCATTAACACTGTTATAACGTGTTCTTCACTCACATACACACTCAGCTATAATTAACACTGTTATAACGTGTTCTTCACTCACATACACACTCAGCAATCATTAACACTGTTATAACGTGTTCTTCACTCACATACACACTCAGCAATCATTAACACTGTTATAACGTGTTCTTCACTCACATACACACTCAGCAATCATTAACACTGTTATAACGTGTTCTTCACTCACATACACACTCAGCAATCATTAACACTGTTATAACGTGTTCTTCACTCACATACACACTCAGCAATCATTAACACTGTTATAACGTGTTCTTCACTCACATACACACTCAGCAATCATTAACACTGTTATAACGTGTTCTTCACTCACATACACACTCAGCAATCATTAACACTGTTATAACGTGTTCTTCACTCACATACACACTCAGCAATCATTAACACTGTTATAACGTGTTCTTCACTCACATACACACTCAGCAATCATTAACACTGTTATAACGTGTTCTTCACTCACATACACACTCAGCAATCATTAACACTGTTATAACGTGTTCTTCACTCACATACACACTCAGCAATCATTAACACTGTTATAACGTGTTCTTCACTCACATACACACTCAGCAATCATTAACACTGTTATAACGTGTTCTTCACTCACATACACACTCAGCAATCATTAACACTGTTATAACGTGTTCTTCACTCACATACACACTCAGCAATCATTAACACTGTTATAACGTGTTCTTCACTCACATACACACTCAGCAATCATTAACACTGTTATAACGTGTTCTTCACTCACATACACACTCAGCAATCATTAACACTTTTATAACGTGTTCTTCACTCACATACTCTCTCTTAAATAATTTACAATGTTATAACGTGTTCTTCACTCACATACACACTCAGCAATCATTAACACTGTTATAACGTGTTCTTCACTCACATACACACTCAGCAATCATTAACACTGTTATAACGTGTTCTTCACTCACATACACACTCAGCAATCATTAACACTGTTATAACGTGTTCTTCACTCACATACACACTCAGCAATCATTAACACTGTTATAACGTGTTCTTCACTCACATACACACTCAGCAATCATTAACACTGTTATAACGTGTTCTTCACTCACATACACACTCAGCAATCATTAACACTGTTATAACGTGTTCTTCACTCACATACACACTCAGCAATCATTAACACTGTTATAACGTGTTCTTCACTCACATACACACTCAGCAATCATTAACACTGTTATAACGTGTTCTTCACTCACATACACACTCAGCAATCATTAACACTGTTATAACGTGTTCTTCACTCACATACACACTCAGCAATCATTAACACTGTTATAACGTGTTCTTCACTCACATACACACTCAGCAATCATTAACACTGTTATAACGTGTTCTTCACTCACATACACACTCAGCAATCATTAACACTGTTATAACGTGTTCTTCACTCACATACACACTCAGCAATCATTAACACTGTTATAACGTGTTCTTCACTCACATACACACTCAGCAATCATTAACACTGTTATAACGTGTTCTTCACTCACATACACACTCAGCAATCATTAACACTGTTATAACGTGTTCTTCACTCACATACACACTCAGCAATCATTAACACTGTTATAACGTGTTCTTCACTCACATACACACTCAGCAATCATTAACACTGTTATAACGTGTTCTTCACTCACATACACACTCAGCAATCATTAACACTGTTATAACGTGTTCTTCACTCACATACACACTCAGCAATCATTAACACTGTTATAACGTGTTCTTCACTCACATACACACTCAGCAATCATTAACACTGTTATAACGTGTTCTTCACTCACATACACACTCAGCAATCATTAACACTGTTATAACGTGTTCTTCACTCACATACACACTCAGCAATCATTAACACTGTTATAACGTGTTCTTCACTCACATACACACTCAGCAATCATTAACACTGTTATAACGTGTTCTTCACTCACATACACACTCAGCAATCATTAACACTGTTATAACGTGTTCTTCACTCACATACACACTCAGCAATCATTAACACTGTTATAACGTGTTCTTCACTCACATACACACTCAGCAATCATTAACACTGTTATAACGTGTTCTTCACTCACATACACACTCAGCAATCATTAACACTGTTATAACGTGTTCTTCACTCACATACACACTCAGCAATCATTAACACTGTTATAACGTGTTCTTCACTCACATACACACTCAGCAATCATTAACACTGTTATAACGTGTTCTTCACTCACACACTCAGCAATCATTAACACTGTTATAACGTGTTCTTCACTCACATACACACTCAGCAATCATTAACACTGTTATAACGTGTTCTTCACTCACATACACACTCAGCAATCATTAACACTGTTATAACGTGTTCTTCACTCACATACACACTCAGCAATCATTAACACTGTTATAACGTGTTCTTCACTCACATACACACTCAGCAATCATTAACACTGTTATAACGTGTTCTTCACTCACATACACACTCAGCAATCATTAACACTGTTATAATCATTAACACTGTTATAACGTGTTCTTCACTCACATACACACTCAGCAATCATTAACACTGTTATAACGTGTTCTTCACTCACATACACACTCAGCATTCATTAACACTGTTATAACGTGTTCTTCACTCACATACACACTCAGCAATCATTAACACTGTTATAACGTGTTCTCACACACTCAGCACTCATTCACACTCACACACTCAGCAATCATTAACACTGTTATAACGTGTTCTTCACTCACACACTCAGCAATCATTAACACTGTTATAACGTGTTCTTCACTCACATATACACTCAGCAATCATTAACACTGTTATAACGTGTTCTTCACTCACATAACACTGTTATAACACTCAGCAATCATTAACACTGTTATAACGTGTTCTTCACTCACATACACACTCAGCAATCATTAACACTGTTATAACGTGTTCTTCACTCACATACACACTCAGCAATCATTAACACTGTTATAACGTGTTCTTCACTCACATACACACTCAGCAATCATTAACACTGTTATAACGTGTTCTTCACTCACATACACACTCAGCAATCATTAACACTGTTATAACGTGTTCTTCACTCACATACACACTCAGCAATCATTAACACTGTTATAACGTGTTCTTCACTCACATACACACTCAGCAATCATTAACACTGTTATAACGTGTTCTTCACTCACATACACACTCAGCAATCATTAACACTGTTATAACGTGTTCTTCACTCACATACACACTCAGCAATCATTAACACTGTTATAACGTGTTCTTCACTCACATACACACTCAGCAATCATTAACACTGTTATAACGTGTTCTTCACTCACATACTCAGCAATCATTAACACTGTTATAACGTGTTCTTCACTCACATACACACTCAGCAATCATTAACACTGTTATAACGTGTTCTTCACTCACATACACACTCAGCAATCATTAACACTGTTATAACGTGTTCTTCACTCACATACACACTCAGCAATCATTAACACTGTTATAACGTGTTCTTCACTCACACACACACTCAGCAATCATTAACACTGTTATAACGTGTTCTTCACTCACACACACACTCAGCAATCATTAACACTGTTATAACGTGTTCTTCACTCACACACACACTCAGCAATCATTAACACTGTTATAACGTGTTCTTCACTCACATACACACTCAGCAATCATTAACACTGTTATAACGTGTTCTTCACTCACATACACACTCAGCAATCATTAACACTGTTATAACGTGTTCTTCACTCACATACACACTCAGCAATCATTAACACTGTTATAACGTGTTCTTCACTCACATACACACTCAGCAATCATTAACACTGTTATAACGTGTTCTTCACTCACATACACACTCAGCAATCATTAACACTGTTATAACGTGTTCTTCACTCACACACTCAGCAATCATTAACACTGTTATAACGTGTTCTTCACTCACATACACACTCAGCAATCATTAACACTGTTATAACGTGTTCTTCACTCACATACACACTCAGCAATCATTAACACTGTTATAACGTGTTCTTCACTCACATACACACTCAGCAATCATTAACACTGTTATAACGTGTTCTTCACTCACATACACACTCAGCAATCATTAACACTGTTATAACGTGTTCTTCACTCACATACACACTCAGCAATCATTAACACTGTTATAACGTGTTCTTCACTCACATACACACTCAGCAATCATTAACACTGTTATAACGTGTTCTTCACTCACATACACACTCAGCAATCATTAACACTGTTATAACGTGTTCTTCACTCACATACACACTCAGCAATCATTAACACTGTTATAACGTGTTCTTCACTCACATACACACTCAGCAATCATTAACACTGTTATAACGTGTTCTTCACTCACACACTCAGCAATCATTAACACTGTTATAACGTGTTCTTCACTCACATACACACTCAGCAATCATTAACACTGTTATAACGTGTTCTTCACTCACATACACACTCAGCAATCATTAACACTGTTATAACGTGTTCTTCACTCACATACACACTCAGCAATCATTAACACTGTTATAACGTGTTCTTCACTCACATACACACTCAGCAATCATTAACACTGTTATAACGTGTTCTTCACTCACATACACACTCAGCAATCATTAACACTGTTATAACGTGTTCTTCACTCACATACACACTCAGCAATCATTAACACTGTTATAACGTGTTCTTCACTCACATACACACTCAGCAATCATTAACACTGTTATAACGTGTTCTTCACTCACATACACACTCAGCAATCATTAACACTGTTATAACGTGTTCTTCACTCACATACACACTCAGCAATCATTAACACTGTTATAACGTGTTCTTCACTCACACACTCAGCAATCATTAACACTGTTATAACGTGTTCTTCACTCACATACACACTCAGCAATCATTAACACTGTTATAACGTGTTCTTCACTCACATACACACTCAGCAATCATTAACACTGTTATAACGTGTTCTTCACTCACATACACATCATTCTGTTATAACGTGTTCTTCACTCACACACTCAATCATTATCACTGTTATAACGTGTTCTTCACTCACATACACACTCAGCAATCATTAACACTGTTATAACGTGTTCTTCACTCACATACACACTCAGCAATCATTAACACTGTTATAACGTGTTCTTCACTCACATACACACTCAGCAATCATTAACACTGTTATAACGTGTTCTTCACTCACATACACACTCAGCAATCATTAACACTGTTATAACGTGTTCTTCACTCACATACACACTCAGCAATCATTAACACTGTTATAACGTGTTCTTCACTCACATACACACTCAGCATTCATTAACACTGTTATAACGTGTTCTTCACTCACATACACACTCAGCAATCATTAACACTGTTATAACGTGTTCTTCACTCACATACACACTCAGCAATCATTAACACTGTTATAACGTGTTCTTCACTCACATACACACTCAGCAATCATTAACACTGTTATAACGTGTTCTTCACTCACATACACACTCAGCAATCATTAACACTGTTATAACGTGTTCTTCACTCACATACTCAGCACTCATTAACACTGTTATAACGTGTTCTTCACTCACACACTCAGCACTCATTAACACTGTTATAACGTGTTCTTCACTCACACACTCAGCACTCATTAACACTGTTATAACGTGTTCTTCACTCACATACACACTCAGCAATCATTAACACTGTTATAACGTGTTCTTCACTCACATACTCAGCAATCATTAACACTGTTATAACGTGTTCTTCACTCACATACACACTCAGCAATCATTAACACTGTTATAACGTGTTCTTCACTCACATACACACTCAGCAATCATTAACACTGTTATAACGTGTTCTTCACTCACATACACACTCAGCAATCATTAACACTGTTATAACGTGTTCTTCACTCACATACTCAGCAATCATTAACACTGTTATAACGTGTTCTTCACTCACATACACACTTAGCACTTATTAACACTGTTATAACGTGTTCTTCACTCACATACACACTCAGCACTTATTAACACTGTTATAACGTGTTCTTCACTCACATACACACTCAGCAATCATTAACACTGTTATAACGTGTTCTTCACTCACATACACACTCAGCAATCATTAACACTGTTATAACGTGTTCTTCACTCACATACACACTCAGCACTCATTAACACTGTTATAACGTGTTCTTCACTCACATACTCAGCAATCATTAACACTGTTATAACGTGTTCTTCACTCACATACACACTCAGCAATCATTAACACTGTTATAACGTGTTCTTCACTCACATACACACTCAGCACTTATTAACACTGTTATAACGTGTTCTTCACTCACATACTCAGCACTCATTAACACTGTTATAACGTGTTCTTCACTCACATACTCAGCAATCATTAACACTGTTATAACGTGTTCTTCACTCACATACTCAGCACTCATTAACACTGTTATAACGTGTTCTTCACTCACATACACACTCAGCAATCATTAACACTGTTATAACGTGTTCTTCACTCACATACACACTCAGCACTTATTAACACTGTTATAACGTGTTCTTCACTCACATACACACTCAGCAATCATTAACACTGTTATAACGTGTTCTTCACTCACATACTCAGCAATCATTAACACTGTTATAACGTGTTCTTCACTCACATACTCAGCAATCATTAACACTGTTATAACGTGTTCTTCACTCACATACACACTCAGCAATCATTAACACTGTTATAACGTGTTCTTCACTCACACACTCAGCAATCATTAACACTGTTATAACGTGTTCTTCACTCACATACTCAGCAATCATTAACACTGTTATATCGTGTTCTTCACTGAAATGCTTTAAAAACCTAACAGATTGTTCATAGGTGGCAGCCAATAGATTGGTTTTACTTGCTTAAGAAATTCGTTCAGAGAAAGCATCTTCATTCTGTCCAATTGATTCTTGATCTGAGGAAATGAATCCCCTTTTCTTTTCTATAATCAAAGATTATTACGTCTCATTCCCAAATTTCTGTCTGATGTTTATAGGTTTACGGGTTCCTCCTGAGTGTACTATGTGGCGTGCACAGAGAGCAAGGTCGAGCTTTAATTAGCAATGCAGCTTGTTAAGCTCTCTGTTATGGAACATTTTTCCATTTTTGTTGCATGTCATCTGTGCAAGACAGTGTACAATACCGACAAGATGAAAGTTAAGACACTTGTGCAACATCTGGTTATCTTTATTGTA
>NC_091317.1:10886504-10901174 GCF_038502225.1 Cherax quadricarinatus
TCCTGGTGGGAAGATTGCATCTGTTATTGTCTCCGTGAGTTTTGTTTCTGTAACTGCTATGATGTCTGGGGACTTCTCATTGATTCTTTCTTGCCATTCCTCATGTTTATTCGTTAATCCATCTGCATTTGTGTACCAAACCTCCAACTTCTGTTCTAATACTGTAACTGTGGTGCGGGGGGTGGAAACAGAGGGATCAGTGTGTGATGGTTGGTTTGGATTGTTCAGTTGCCTTGGGGGTGTCGTGGCTGGAGTCCTTCTGCAGGTGTTTCTGGGGGGTGTGCTTGTCCTTCCATTTGATCCTGGGTTATTCTGCTCTCCTTTTTCATTTCCTCCCATTTCTCCTTTCGTTTTTGAACTCTTTCGTTGTCTTCCTTTCGTCCTGTGTTCTGTCTCGATCGAGGTACACACTCCGGAACTCCTGCTTGCCTCTCAGCCGTGCTTTCTCCTGCAGGATCATGGTTCGGGTTGATTCTGCCTTGAAAATTACTTTGAGAGGCCGATTCCTTTTCTTTGTGAACCACCCAATTCTCCGAAAATTTGCCACCTGGGTCATATCCCCCTCGCCTATCACCTTCATGATATCTTCAATCACTTTTTTCTCCTCCTGCTTTCTTTCATCATAAGTTTCCCCTTTAGCTTCGTCTAGCCCATAGACAAACACGGATCTCTCCCTTTCCACCTCCCACTGTGACTCCCATTGCATCCTCTGATGTGTTTTAGTTCCTTCCCGTGGAGTGTTCCTTCCTTCAGTCCCTTCCCTAGTTATGGCCCCTATGCTTCTTGGTTTATCCTTCCTGCTCACCTGCTCCTGGCCCCCACAGGTATCTGGTAAGGTCCTTGCACATGTCCTAGTTCCTTCAATGTCTTCCAACATCTCATTCTGTCCTAGTGTGCTCCCTGTCTTTGTTTTGGCCCCACGTGGGTTTGACAGGACCTCTGCATACAGTTTAGTTTCCATGCTTCCTTCAGACCTGTTGTCTGTGTTTGATGTAGCCATTGCCGTTGCTACTTCTGTAATATCTTTGTCTCTGTGCTGTTTCAGATGTCTCAGCTCCTCTTCTAATCTCTCTATCTTGATTTCTGCTGCTGTGGCCTGTTGCTTCCACCTTCTGCATTCTGCTGCTAACCTCTCTTCCATCTTCCTTTCCAGCTCATCTAGTCTCCTTCCCCAGTCTTCCTCCCTTTTTTTGAGCTCTACCTCCCATTCCTCCCTCCCAGATTCGTCCTTGGAGCCCCTTGTCCTCATCCTGGTTAGGGGGAGGGGAATAGATGGTTAGGAGAGGGGATGGATGGTTGTGGGGGAGGGGGAGGATGGTTATTGGAGAGGTAGAAATAGTTGGGGAGGGAGTTAGATGGTTTGGGGGAGGGGATGGATGGTTATGGGGGAGGGGGAGGAGGGTGATTGGAGGGAGGGAGGTAGTTGGGCGGGGGTTAGACGGTTTGGGGAGGGGTTAGGTGGTTTGGGGGAGGGGTAGGTGGCTAAGGTGAGGTGGTTAGGGAAGGGGGGGTACGTGTTTGTGTAATCCATTCACTACCAACCATCCACTCCCAACCATCCACCCCAACCATCCACTCCCAACCATCCACTCCCAACCATCCACTCCCAACCATCCACTCCCAACCATCCACTCCCATCCATCCACTACCAACCATCCATTGCCATCCATCCACTACCAACCATCTACTACCAACCATCCATTACCATCCATTCACTACCAACCATCCATTACCATCCATTCACTACCAACCATCCACTACCAACCATCCACTACCAAACATCCATTACCATCCATTCGCTACCAACCATCCACTCCCAACCATCCACTACCAACCATCCATTGCCATCCATCCACTACCAACCATCTACTACCAACCATCCATTACCATCCATTCACTACCAACCATCCACTACCAACCATCCATTACCATCCATTCACTACCAACCATCCACTACCAACCATCCACTACCAACCATCCATTACCATCCATTCGCTACCAACCATCCACTCCCAACCATCCACTACCAACCATCCATTGCCATCCATCCACTACTAACCATCTACTACCAACCATCCATTACCATCCATTCACTACCAACCATCCACTACCAACCATCCATTACCATCTATTCACTACCAGCCATCCACTACCAACCATCCACTACCAGCCATCCATTACCATCCATTCACTACCAACCATCCACTACCAACCATCCACTACCAACCATCCATTACCATCCATTCGCTACCAACCATTCACTCCCAACCATCCACTACCAACCATCCATTGCCATCCATCCACTACCAACCATCTACTACCAACCATCCATTACCATCCATTCACTACCAACCATCCACTACCAACCATCCATTACCATCCATTCACTACCAACCATCCACTACCAACCATCCACTACCAACCATCCATTACCATCCATCCACTCCCAACCATCCACTCCCAATCATCCACTCCCAACCATCCACTACCAACCATCCATTACCATCCATTCACTACCAACCATCCACTACCAACCATCCACTACCAACCATCCATTACCATCCATTCACTACCAACCATCCACTACCAACCATCCACTACCAACCATCCACATTATGTGAAGCAGGACTCACATGTGTCTATACTGGTGTGAACAATATTTAGCGTTTTATGTGAATGTTGAATGAGTGTTCTATTCTAGATCAAAGTGCTCAGTATATGCTCTCTCTCTCTCTCTCTCTCTCTCTCTCTCTCTCTCTCTCTCTCTCTCTCTCTCTCTCTCTCTCTCTCTCTCTCTCTCTCTCTCTCTCTCTCTCTCACTGATGACCTTGTTCATTAAATGTTCTAACCCATATCAGTCTGTTCAGTACGTGTTCTTCAACAGATCGACATTAAATGTGAATATAAAGTTAAAGTTTTTCAGTCATCTTGTATTTCAAAAAGAAAAACTTATCTTGAATTAGTTGCTGGCTTACGAAAATCTTGTCTTAGCTCAAGGGTCCTTCACATTATTTCTACATGGTTACTCATAGGTCCCTCATATCTTCATATCACATTTTTCTTAAACCATCGAGTGGGTCTGTTCAATATTGCCATCTTCCATGACAATAATAATGTTATCTTAGGTCTACTACCTCCAGTCAAGCTATGGTCACCTTGTAGTCGTTGACAACTAGAAAAATTAACTATAATTAGAAACACAGAGATGTGAACACTGAACTTCGAGAGAAGAAAATCACTGCCAAAGATCTGATCTTATACTGATTCCATTAAATTATATGTTTTAACACACTGACAAACCAGGTCGAGCCCAAAGCATAATTTATGGAGTGTCGTGTGTGAGAGAACATCCATCTGTTATCAGGAAATTGGTAAAATCTGCTTCCTTGATTTAGGTAAATTTAAAGCCACCCATAATGTAAAATAATCACATGTCAGTTCATAAGAAATCGAAATTGTCATAATTATTTTTTGCGACCACTGTCAGTCTCAGAGTTATTTCTGAGTTACCAGACCTTGCCACGTGGAGGCCAGTGGTTCGTCTTTAAGGTCCACCCACCCACTTTTTGTGTTTTTGAAGCTTTCCCCACGTCCATGTGTCCAGGAGTCCACCTGTCCGCCTTCAGATATTCTCCCTTTCTCACTTCCCCAAGGTCTGCCTAAACAACCAGTATCACCGTCTTTCCCAGGTCCATGTGTCCATGAGTCCATCTGTGTCCCCTCAGATATTCTCCTTTCTTCACTTCCCCAAGGTCTGCCTCAACAACCACCATCCTCGTCTTTCCCAGGTCCATGTGTCCAGGAGTCCATCTGTGTCCCCTAAGATATTCTCCTTTCTTCACTTCCTCAAGGTCTGCCTCAACAACCAGCATCCTCATCTTTCCCAGGTCCATGTGTCCAGGAGTCCATCTGTGTCCCCTCAGATATTCTCCTTTCTTCACTTCCCCAAGGTCTGCCTCAACAACCACCATCCTCGTCTTTCCCAGGTCCATGTGACCAGGAGTCCATCTGTGTCCCCTAAGATATTCTCCTTTCTTCACTTCCTCAAGGTCTGCCTCAACAACCAGCATCCTCATCTTTCCCAGGTCCATGTGTCCAGGAGTCCATCTGTGTCCCCTCAGATATTCTCCTTTCTTCACTTACCCAAGGTCTGCCTCAACAACCACCATCCTCGTCTTTCCCAGGTCCATGTGTCCAGGAGTCCATCTGTGTCCCCTCAGATATTCTCCTTTCCTCACTTCCCCAAGGTCTGCCTCAACAACCAGCATCCTCCTCTTTCCCAGGTCCATGTGTCCAGGAGTCCATCTGTGTCCCCTCAGATATTCTCCTTTCTTCACTTCCCCAAGGTCTGCCTCAACAACCAGCATCATCGCCTTTTCCAGGTCCATGTGTCCAGGAGTCCATCTGTGTCCCCTCAGATATTCTCCTTTCCTCACTTCCCCAAGGTCTGCCTCAACAACCAGTATCCTTGTCTTTCCCAGGTCCATGTGTCCAGGAGTCCATCTATCTGCCTTCAGATATTCTCCCTTCCCCACTTCCCCAGGGTATCCTTGCCTTTCCCAGGTCCATGTGTCCAGGAATCCATCTGTGGGCCCCCGAATGTCTTCCCTTCCTCACTTCCCTTAGGATATCTTCCAGCCTCAGCCACCCTCAGTGATCTAGCTAGATGAGAACGAGGCCTTGTTTAGCTGGTCTACGGTAGAGACTGTCCAGGTGGGTGGACTTACAGGAGGGGACACACAGAAATCTGCGTCCTGTAATTACACCCACCAAGATGGTCTAGACCGTAGGTCAGCCAGACGCAGCCAAGCTACCGTCCAGTTCGGCCACCAAGGTCTGGCCACTCAGTGAAAATTTGGGAGCTGTATTTATGTTATACAGTTCATCTACATTAAAAATAAGTTTCTGTACTTAATCATCAGTTTAAGTGTGTTTGTGAATGTTTTATTGTGTGTTGATGAGTGTTTGTGTGTTAATGTGTCTGTTCACCTCCACCAGAACTGTAATAAGTGTTGAACTTTTTAGTTTTATTTGGTTATTTGTTTTATGTATTTGCGAGACGAGACAACAGAAATAAGTCACTTCATCTGAATTTTTTTTGGAGGGTTATCCTTGGTAATTTACACATATGTTACTAGGTATGATAATTTGTGTAACTGTTTTTACGTGTACCTGTACCTAAACAAACTTACTTACACACACACACTCACTCACTTTTACGCTCATTTGCTCATTTCCGCCAACACAGCTTCTTGATTCCCCATCATATATGCAAGCACAGAACTATGCACGTGAGCGCGCGGGCGCACACGCACACCCGTGTAAAACACACTCATCGCCTCTTACACTAATATGCCTGTAATCACACATACACACACACACACACACACACACACACACACACACACACACACACACACACACACACACACACACACACACACTATGAATGTTATGAGATGAAAATGAAACTATCAGCTGGGGATATTCGATCCTTTGAGAAAAATAATTAAGATGGTGGCTGGTGCACACTGGACAGTACGACTCTGTCTAACATACTATGTTATGCTCTAATGTTTTGTGTTGTGTGAATGTCAGAATGTAAAATTAATACTGTGATGTAATATATTGAGATGTTTAAATGTTAACACATAATTATTATACATTGAATGGTGTGGCACGCAATGTTATTTCTTCAATCCTAATGTTTATACTATAAGTAATACTTAACGTTAATGTTTAGGTGATGTTTAAGACGTAACTGAACATTATTCTGCTCATAGTAATTAAAAGTAGTAAACTTCCATTTATGAATAACTGCTAACTCTCAGATAACTGTTATTGTAAATGTAACACCTGAGTGACTGTCAGTAAGGTGTTACCAGTTATGTAACACCTGAGTGACTGTCAGTAAGGTGTTACCAGTTATGTAACACCTGAGTGACTGTCAGTAAGGTGTTACCAGTTATGTAACACCTAAGTGATTGTTAGTAAGGTGTTACCAGTTATGTAACACCACAGTGACTGTCAGTAAGGTGTTACCAGTTATGTAACACCTCAGTGACTGTCAGTAAGGTGTTACCAGTTATGTAACACCTCAGTGACTGTCAGTAAGGTGTTACCAGTTATGTAACACCTCAGTAACTGTCAGTAAGGTGTTACCAGTTATGTAACACCTCAGTGACTGTCAGTAAGGTGTTACCAGTTATGTAACACATCAGTAACTGTCAGTAAGGTGTTACCAGTTATGTAACACCACAGTAACTGTCAGTAAGGTGTTACCAGTTATGTAACACCACAGTAACTGTCAGTAAGGTGTTACCAGTTATGTAACACCACAGTAACTGTCAGTAAGGTGTTACCAGTTATGTAACACCTGAGTGACTGTCAGTAAGGTGTTACCAGTTATGTAACACCTAAGTGATTGTCAGTAAGGTGTTACCAGTTATGTAACACCACAGTGACTGTCAGTAAGGTGTTACCAGTTATGTAACACCTCAGTGACTGTCAGTAAGGTGTTACCAGTTATGTAACACCTCAGTGACTGTCAGTAAGGTGTTACCAGTTATGTAACACCACAGTAACTGTCAGTAAGGTGTTACCAGTTATGTAACACCACAGTAACTGTCAGTAAGGTGTTACCAGTTATGTAACACCTCAGTAACTGTCAGTAAGGTGTTACCAGTTACGTAACACCACAGTAACTGTCAGTAAGGTGTTACCAGTTATGTAACACCACAGTAACTGTCAGTAAGGTGTTACCAGTTATGTAACACCACAGTAACTGTCAGTAAGGTGTTACCAGTTATGTAACACCACAGTAACTGTCAGTAAGGTGTTACCAGTTATGTAACACCACAGTAACTGTCAGTAAGGTGTTACCAGTTATGTAACACCACAGTAACTGTCAGTAAGGTGTTACCAGTTATGTAACACCACAGTAACTGTCAGTAAGGTGTTACCAGTTATGTAACACCACAGTAACTGTCAGTAAGGTGTTACCAGTTATGTAACATCTCAGTGACTGTCAGTAAGGTGTTACCAGTTATGTAACATCTCAGTAACTGTCAGTAAGGTGTTACCAGTTATGTAACACCACAGTAACTGTCAGTAAGGTGTTACCAGTTATGTAACACCACAGTAACTGTCAGTAAGGTGTTACCAGTTATGTAACACCACAGTAACTGTCAGTAAGGTGTTACCAGTTATGTAACACCACAGTAACTGTCAGTAAGGTGTTACCAGTTATGTAACATCTCAGTGACTGTCAGTAAGGTGTTACCAGTTATGTAACATCTCAGTAACTGTCAGTAAGGTGTTACCAGTCATGACAGTTTCCTCTACAAAACAATTAACTAAACATGATGAATGTGAGTGCAAGATTTGGAGAGAATTTTTATATAGAAATTGTTGGGAAGCAATGTGATTCCTGGTGGATATTACCAGACTGACTGATAACATTATTATTATTAGTAGTAGTAGTAGTAATGATAATAGTAGTAGTAGTAATGATAATAGTAGTAGTAGTAATGGTAATAGTAGTAGTAGTAATGACAATAGTTGTAGTAGTAATGTTAATAGTATTAGTAATGATTATAGTAGTAGTAGTAACGATAACAGTAGTAGTAGTAATGATAACAGTAGTAGTAGCAATGATAATGGTAGTAATATTAATGCTAGTAGTAGTAGTAGTAGTAGTAGTAGTAATGATAATGGTAGTAATATTAATGATAGTAGTAGTAGTAATGATAATGGTAGTAATATTAATGATAGTAGCAGTAGTAGTAGTAGTAATGATAATGGTAGTAATATTAATGATAGTAGTAGTAGTAATGATAATGGTAGTAATATTAATGATAGTAGTAGTAGTAATGATAATGGTAGTAATATTAATGATAGTAGTAGTAGTAATGATAATGGTAGTAATATTAATGATAGTAGTAGTAGTAATGATAATGGTAGTAATATTAATGAAGGTAATAGTAGTGGTAGTAGTAGTAATGATAATGGTAGTAATATTAATGAAGGTAATAGTAGTAGTAGTAGTAATGATAATGGTAGTAATATTAATGAAGGTAATAGTAGTAGTAGTAATGATAATGGTAGTAATAATGATAGTAGTAGTAGTAGTAGTAATGATAATGGTAGTAATATTAATGATAGTAGTAGTAGTAATGATAATGGTAGTAATATTAATGATAGTAGTAGTAGTAGTAATGATAATGGTAGCAATATTAATGATAGTAGTAGTAGTAATGATAATGGTAGTAATATTAATGAAAGTAATAGTAGTAGTAGTAATGATAATGGTAGTAATATTAATGATAGTAGTAGTAGTAATGATAATGGTAGTAATATTAATGATAGTAGTAGTAGTAATGATAATGGTAGTAATATTAATGATAGTAGTAGTAATGATGATGGTATACTAGTAATAATGATAACAGCAATGTGTTAATTATAGCAGAAGCCTAAACTCTTCTTCTGTTCTTTCTATTGGAAAGTCAGTCATCAACACCAGAAGGCACAGAAACTAACCAAGTGTCACTAGTAACTGAATCCGTTCAACAGCAGGACACAGTTAACGTCCTTACCAGAGCACAGTCTAAGGTAAAACCTATACATCCGTTGTTTTTTTTTTCAAAGGAAAATCTACTGAGCTTTCTGACATAGATTTAGAGGGTCTTCAAAAGACTTGTCCTTCCATAGAGGAAACCCGGAAGTTAGCGTTAACAGACAACGTGACTCAAAGAAAGAAATTTTCTTATAAATTTGTATATAATCTTCTATTCAAGAATAGTGTCAGCAGAAAATCCTAATGACGTGGGAAGAAATCTGTTAGTAACTCCTAAGAATTGCTGTGAGACTTTTTGAAGAGTTTTCATGACCTGCCAGTCTCTGGCCATTTTTCACATAGGAAGACCTATAAGAAGATGAAGGACTTGTACTTCTGTCTTGGGATGTCTTCGGACATCTACAACTATTGTTTGTCGTGTCACATATGTCAACTTTCCTTACAAAAGGGTAGAACTAAGAGTCCCTATGGTAAAAATGCCAATTTTCTCAGTCCCATTTGCTAGAGTTGCAGTGGATATAATTGGTCCTGTCACTCCTCGTCCATCAGGAGGTCATAAATATATCTTGACTATGCGTCTAGCTGAAATCCATTACGTCAATAGAAGTTGCAGAATCATTACTATTTTTTCAAGAAACGCAATTAACTTCTGAATTAATGGATCAAGTTTATCAACTTGTGGGTGTTCAACCTCTTTTACACTACACCTTACCATCCAAATTATAACGGAAGAGTGGAACGACAACATGCCATCCTAAAGTCAGTATTAAAAAAACTTTGTATTCTTAAACCACCTGACTGGCACATGCTGTCTTTGCAATGCGTGAGATTCCAAGTGATTCCCTTGGATATTCCCCTTTCGCATTGCTTTATGTAAGGCAGGCTCGAGGACCTCTATTTATATTAAATGAACTGTGGTCCAAAGATATTAAACCTGAGAGAAAGATTAGAAGAAACCGCTGATTTCATTGTCAAGAACCTGAATATGTCCATGGAAACATACAAAACCTTTTATGAACAAAAGAGCTCTAAAAGGAAATTGTTAATTTCTTGGTACGGACTGTATGAAGTAGTGAAGGTCTGTAATAAGGTAGATTATCTCTTGGATGTCAAGGGTAAGAAAATGTATCATGTCAATGTTTTGAAACTGTACCACCGTAGAGAAGTCAATCTTTGTTTAAACTATTTTGATGAAGATACTACATCTTACAGCTGAGTTACGAATCACGATTCTTGTGAATATAAAGTTTGTATTATAGATGACGAGTCTCGCACAGAACCGCAGGAACTACTTTATATCTTAACTGTTGATTCTCCAACGAATAACTCAAACATCAACATCAACAGTGAACTATCTAGTATACAAAAGTCTCAAGTAAATGCCTTAGTAAATACTTTTTCAGACGTATTCACAGAGATCCCAGCACTTACCACTACCGTTGTACACAAGATTGAATTGTTAGTTCAGTAAGACGGAAAATCTATCCTGTCCTCGTTCACTTACGGAAAACATTTGATAATGAAGTTGACAAACTCTTAAAGTTAAGTATCACAGAACTTTCTAAGTTAGCTTTCTGTTCACCAGTTGTCATGGTTAAAAAAACAAATAATTCTTATAGACTCTCGTAAGATTTTCGTTATTTAAACACTATCACTAAATGGGACGCCGAGCCCATGCCGGTAATCAATCATTACTTGTATAAATTTCATTGCTGTAAATTCTTCTCTAAATTAGACATCTCACAAGCGTACCATCAAGTGTCATTACACCCAGACTCTAAACTATACACGGCTTTCCCTACTCATAGAGGACTAATGCAATATCGCACAATGGATTTCGGCTTGGTCACCCCATGCGCCATGTATATCCGGCTTATGAGAATAGTTCTTTCTGACCTCAAGAATGTTTTAGTGTATTTCGATAATATTTACATCATAAATCATGTCTGGGAAGATCATCTTACTACACTGTCGCTTGTTTTAAAAAAGACTAAGAGCTTATGGCCTTACAATTAAACCACAGGAGTGTTTTCTTTGCTATTTCAAAGTACAATACCTCGGGTTTATTATTTCTGACAATAGTTTATCACCCCTTCCTAACAAGACGAAAGCAGTTCTAAACAGCACCTTCCCAACTACAAAGAAGTTGCTAAGAAGTTTCCTTGCGTCAGTAAATTTCTATAAAATTTTTGTACCTAATTTAAGAAGTCTGATTTCCATTCTCACTGACTATTTAAAAAAGAATGTAAAGGAACCTCTTGTTTGTTCTGATTAGGCTGTGCAAAGCTTCGAACAAATTAAAAGGATATTTTCCAACCCCCCAGTTCTAAATTACCAGAATTAATAAAGTCTTTTGTCTCCGAACAGATGCCTCTCATTCAGGACTCGGGACTGTTCTACTACAGTATTATGATGAGATTCACTTCCCTTTCACCAGTAAGAAGCTTCTGCCGAAGGAAGAAAAATACTCCACTATGGAGAATGAATGTTATGCATTGGTATGGGGGTTTAAGTAGATTCATATAATACTTATTTGTAAAACCCTTTGTGCTTGAAACAGATCACAAGCCACTGATGTACCTGATGGGCTTTGGCTATCCAGTCCAATAAGTTTAAAGTTGTATATATATTTGGCTCAGAAAATTACTTCTCAGATTGGCTGAGCAGAGGTTGTACATAGTACTTTTCCCTCTGTAACTTAAATTATTGCCTCCGACCATAAGTTTTGGAAAAGGGGTATTGTGAAGGAAAAGTCAGTAATAAGTTGGGGTTATGGTTGTTCAGACACCCAGAAACCATTAGCGTGTTACCGCCCACACTACCACCTAGCGGGCTGAGGCTAAACTTCAGTTCCTGGGGTCTGATTTGCTTTAATTTCTACTCCAGGTAGTATTAACATTACCTGGTGTGGGTTGAAGTTTGGAGAATCACTTCACTTCCACTCTTCCCCTGATTAGGTACGGTGATCTACCAGGAGTATTTCTGTTCATTGTTACTGATTTACCTGGTTACCAGTAATGACATTGAAATAGAATACCACCCTTTGTCTTTCTTCAATGTTATACTTATCTAACTCTTATGTAACCAGTGTTATTTTCTTGCTGGTGTGGTCAGCCAGGGTAGACACTAGTTAATTGGAGCAAGATCCCTGTCTACTGGACGTAGTGGGACATTGTGACTCCTCACCTCTGAAATCTGAATTGTGGTGCTACGACCAAGTAGTGACAGGAATTTCAGAACATCAGACTTGAGCCGCCACCCAGGATAACCAATAACCTTCTGAAACATCAGAAGACCATCCTGGACAAAAGATACTTTCTTCTGAAACATCAGAATACCATCTTGGACATAAGATACTTTCTTCTGAAACATCAGAAGACCATCTTGGACATAAGATGCTTTCTTCTGAAACATCAGAAGACCATCCTGGACATAAGATACTTCTGTCTCAACATCATACTGGAACCACAGCGGCCAATTCTTATTTTATTTAATTTTAGTTAAAATCCTTAGAAAATTATCTTTATTATTATTCCTCGAGTCATTCATTTAAGTATTTTTCCATTCTTTCGTCCAGGGGGGGAGACGTTTCCCTCACACCTTGGTAACTATCTTTAAGGGACATAATTGTTTTTACTCTCTATGTAAGTCATCACCCTCTTTACTGTCTTTACTGTTATTATAAGCTATCACCATGCTGCTGCTGCTGCTGCTGCTGCTGCTCAGTCATATGTGAATATTTCACCATAAAAATTGTTTCCCGTCGGAGTCCTGAAGCCTCCCAGATCCACCTCACAAACATCATGAGACGGACCGTCGGAGTCCTGAAGCCTCCCAGATCCACCTCACAAACATCATGAGACGGACCGTCGGAGTCCTGCAGCCTCCCAGATCCACCTCACAAACATCATGAGACGGACCGTCGGAGTCCTGAAGCCTCCCAGATCCACCTCACAAACATCATGAGACGGACCGTCGGAGTATTGAAGCCTCTCAGATCCACCTGAATCGTTCTTGTATATAAGTTTTCTGGTGACTAGTACCATCCAGTTTTATTCTACCTGGGACGTAAGACCTGATCATTTTAAACAGACCATCTGGGTGCCAGCTAGTGAGGTTGGCACCCAGGAGCCAAATAAGGTAAGCGAAAATTTGTGTATACAATAATTTCGCAAAAATCATTCTGAACCAGCGTCACCAGCTGGTACCCAGAACTCAGTACCTGAAGATATTGGCTTCGAGGAGACTCAGGTTCGACTCCTGACGGAGGTTTTTTTCATTTTTCTTTTCGTTCGAATGAGACATATTATATATTTAATATTGACCTAATTTTTAAAAAGGACTTGAAAAAATTCAACATTATTCACAAATTATAATTAGCTTTGGAGAGTGTTTAACTAGTAATGGTCACGGAACTTGGGAAATATGAAGGATTTAGCTTTATTTAGAGAAACAGAAGGATAACTCCAACTCCTTGGATTAAGAGACTTTCGCCATGATGAGGGTTCTTTCCTTATAGTTAATGTATGAAATACTGTTTATTTTGCTAACATAGATATGAACTTTATTGTTGTTGTTTGAATGTGTACTGTCAGCACTCAGTTCCAGGGAGAGTGTCAGCACTCAGTTCCAGGGAGAGTGTTAGCACTCAGTTCCAGGGAGAGTGTCAGCACTCAGTTCCAGGGAGAGTGTTAGCACTCAGTTCCAGGGAGTGTCAGCACTCAGTTCCAGGGAGAGTGTTAGCACTCAGTTCCAGGGAGAGTGTTAGCACTCAGTTCCAGGGAGTGTCAGCACTCAGTTCCAGGGAGAGTGTTAGCACTCAGTTCCAGGGAGAGTGTCAGCACTCAGTTCCAGGGAGAGTGTCAGCACTCAGTTCCAGGGAGAGTGTTAGCACTCAGTTCCAGGGAGAGTGTCAGCACTCAGTTCCAGGGAGAGTGTTAGCACTCAGTTCCAGGGAGTGTCAGCACTCAGTTCCAGGGAGAGTGTTAGCACTCAGCTCCAGGGAGAGTGCCAGCACTCAGCTCCAGGGAGAGTGTCAGCACTCAGCTCCAGGGAGAGTGTCAGCACTCAGCTCCAAGGAGAGTGTCAGCACTCAGCTCCAGGGAGTGTGTCAACACTCAGCTCCATGGAGAGTGTCAACACTCAGCTCCAGGGAGAGTGTCAGCACTCAGCTCCAGGGAGAGTGTCAGCACTCAGCTCCAGGGAGAGTGTCAGCACTCAGCTCCAGGGAGAGTGTCAGCACTCAGTTCCAGGGAGAGTGTCAGCACTCAGTTCCAGGGAGAGTGTCAGCACTCAGTTCCAGGGAGTGTGTCAGCACTCAGCTCCAGGGAGAGTGTCAGCACTCAGTTCCAGGGAGAGTGTCAGCACTCAGTTCCAGGGAGAGTGTCAGCACTCAGTTCCAGGGAGAGTGTCAGCACTCAGTTCCAGGGAGAGTGTCAGCACTCAGCTCCAGGGAGAGTGTCAGCACTCAGTTCCAGGGAGAGTGTCAGCACTCAGTTCCAGGGAGAGTGTCAGCACTCAGTTCCAGGGAGAGTGTCAACACTCAGCTCCAGGGAGAGTGTCAGCACTCAGCTCCAGGGAGAGTGTCAGCACTCAGCTCCAGGGAGAGTGTCAACACTCAGCTCCAGGGAGAGTGTCAACACTCAGCTCCAGGGAGAGTGTCAGCACTCAGCTCCAAGGAGAGTGTCAGCACTCAGCTCCAGGGAGAGTGTCAGCACTTAGCTCCAGGGAGAGTGTCAACACTCAGCTCCAGGGAGAGTGTCAGCACTCAGCTCCAGGGAGAGTGTCAACACTCAGCTCCAGGAAGAGTGTCAGCACTCAGCTCCAGGGAGAGTGTCAACACTCAGCTCCAGGGAGAGTGTCAACAATCAGCTCCAGGGAGAGTGTCAGCACTCAGCTCCGGGGAGAGTGTCAGCACTCAGCTCCAGGGAGAGGTTCGCTTTTCTATTCTAAATAGTGAATACTTGTAATACTTGTCCAGCTTTGTGAACTCAAGTCTATACTGGGATTATATGAACTTTTTTTCTTACTGTGTGTGACTGCACAGTGATTTATGTGATGTGTGTTTGACTGTATGGTGTCTACACACATGAACT
>NC_091317.1:10901274-10953774 GCF_038502225.1 Cherax quadricarinatus
GTGCCTTGTTTCTGTCTCCTTTCTTAAAAATGGGGACTACATTTGCCGTCTTCCATATATCAGGAAGTTGCCCAGTTTCAAGGGATGTGTTGAAGGTTGTGATTAGTGGCACGCACAGCGTCTCTGCTCCTTCTCTGAAAACCTATCGCCTTTGAGGTATCAAGGTCACTTAGCAGCTTCTGCACCTCCTCCTCTATTGTTCGTATGTCATCCAACACTTGTTGGTACATTTCATGCTGATGTTCCCTTCTGTGTTGTCTTCCCAGAGTCCTTCTCCTGTTTAGCTCCTCACATACCTCCTGATCGTTTACTGTGAGTTCCCCACCTTCTGTCCTCAGCCTGATCACCTGGTCTTTGACTGTTGTCTTTCTCCTGGTGTGGCTATACAACAGTTTCGGGTCAGACTTGACTTTCGGTGCTATGTTATTTTCATACTGTCGCTGGGCCTCCCTCCTTATTTGTGCGTACTCGTTCCTGGCTCTGCGACTAATCTCCCTGTTTTCATGTGTTCTATGCCTTCTGTACTTTTTCCATTCTCTATTGCACTTAGTTTTTGCCTCCTTACACTGTCGGGAAAACCAGGGGCGCGTTCTGGTCTTCCCATTATTTCTATTGCCCATGGCAACAAACCTTTCTTCTGCCTCTTTGCATATTGTTGTTACGTATTCCATCATTTCGTTTATTGACTTTCCTACCAGTTCTCTGTCCCACTGAACCTCCTGCAGGAAGTTCCTCAAACCTATATAGTCCCCTCTTTTATAGTCTGGCTTTTCCCATTCAACTCTTGTTACCCTCTCCACGTGTAACTCTACTATGTAATCAAAACACAGAACCACGTGGTCGCTAGCTCCTAGGGGACTCTCATATGTGATGTCCTCAATGTCTGAACTGCCCAGGGTGAACACAAGGTCCAGTCTTGTTGGTTCGTCCTACCCTCTCCCTTTGGTAGTATCCTTGACATGTTGGTGCATGAGGTTTTCCAGTAGCACATCCATCATCTTGGCTCTCCATGTTTCGGGATCCCCGTGTGGCTCCAGGTTTTCCCAATCAATCTCATGTGGTTGAAATCGCCCATAACCAGTAACTTTGCTCTGCTCGAGGGAACTCTTCTTGCCACCTCAGCCAGTGTGTTTCCACAATTGCTCTGTTGCTCTCTTCATATTCCACTTTTGCCCTCCTGCAGTTCTGTGGCGGATTATACATCACTGCAATGGCTACCTTGTGCTCCCCAGACTGAAGGGTACCTACTATGTAGTCCCTTTCTCCAATCTCGTCCATGCCTCCCATTTTCTCGAATTTCCATCGGTTTTTTACGAGCAGTGCAATCCCTCCTCCCCCTCTGCCCCTTCTATCTTTCCTCATGATCTGGTATCCTGGTGGGAAGGTTCCATCTAATATTATCTCATTGGGTTTCGTTTCTGTAACTGCTATGAAGTCTGGGGACTTCTCGTTGAATCTTTCATGCCACTCCTCATATTTATTCGTTATTCCATCCTCACTCTTGTACCAAACCTTCAACTTCTGTTCTAAAACTGTGGTCCTGGGGGAATATTGGGGTTTGGAGAGCAGGAGCGCTGGCGGGGGCCTATGGGGAGTTGCGGTGGGGGTGGGGGTGGGAGTGGGGGCAGAGTTCCCATAGGGGGTTGCTGTTCGGGTAGGGTTGGTGGTGTGGGGTAGGGGACAGAGGGATCGGTGTGTGATTGTTGGTTTAGATTGTTCAGGTGCCTTGGGGTTGTCGTGGTTGGAGTCCTCCTGCGGGTATTTCTGGGGGTGTCTTTGCCCTTCCACCTGTGTGTGTGTGTGTGTGTGTGTGTGTGTGTGTGTGTGTGTGTGTGTGTGTAATATATATTTGCTAGGCTTGTAAAAGTATGTTACAGCAAGATATCATCACAAAATACAGCAGCAATGGAGACAGTAACAATGAGACAAACTAGCCAGCCAGGTTACACGCCTGGCTGCCGAAATCTTTTTTGTCAACAGATTGAGACTACCATGATGGTCGACTTTATTACTTTGAGATTTACTGATTTTTGTGTGTGTGTGTGTATTGTGGAAAGTGTTAGTTGTATTAATGTTTTATAAAGGGATATAAGTGCAAATGAGAAAAGGGAGATCCTGGGAGATGTTAAGTCAATGTGTTAGAAATGTTGAGTCTTGCAAGATAATTGCTTGAAGTGACGTAAATAATCAGTGTGAGAGACACTGTTGCAGAAGGTAAAATGGGAAAGTTTGAAGTGCTTGATGTAAATAATAATATGGGAGCTTTACCTTACCTCAACAACACAGCAAATATGTCAACATAACAGGAACAGTAAAGTAATACAGAAAAATGCTACAGCAACAAGCAAGAACAGTACAGTAACTTAAATAGTGTAGCACAGAAGAACATTACTACTGTAATGTGCAAGGACTGTATACTAACACATAAAACACTGTATTAACAAAGGAGAACAGTACAATAACACATGAAAAGTAACTCATAATAACAATACAACAACACAAAACAATAAAGTACAATAACACAGAAGAACTGTACAATAACACATTGAAACAATACTGTAACACACAAGAAAAGTACAATAGCATACATTCAAACGGTATAACTGAACACAAGTACCACACAAGAGTAGAGCAAGAGAATAATACACAAAACAGCAGTATTGAAGACATAAAAACAGTTATGCTGGCCAGGTTGTAACATCCACACCAACAATCTCTTATCTCAAGAGAGTGACTCTCTCAGTTTTCAGATCTTATTTTCTTTTCCTTTATTTTTTTTTTTTTGTGTTTGTGAATATTTGTTGTCAATAGAGTGAAGGTGAGAGAAGTGAAGACATGAAAAATTAAAACGTGAAAGAGAGACTAACGTTTAGCAATTCAAAAGTGTGTGTGAGTGTGAGTGTGAGTGTGAGTGTGAGTGTGTGTGTGTGTGTGTGTGTGTGTGTGTGTGTGTGTGTGTGTGAGTGTGTGGGTGTGTGAGTGTGTGTGTGTGTGTGACTGTATTTGTGTGTTTACTTATGGATGTTTCAGTAACTTGCATATATATAAGAAGACTGCAACAAAGAAAGGCAGCTGATAACTTTTTTGTAGCAGATTACTTGATGGAAAGACAGAATCACCTACGGACACAAATATAATCAATAAGTGAAAAAAAAATAACGAACAGCCTTTGTCCTTGCCATTGCTTCTGATACAGTTCACAACTACTTTTGTCCTTGTCATTGTCTCTGGTACAGTTCACAACTGTCTTTGTCCCTGCCATTGTCTCTGGTACAGTTCACAACTATCTTTGTCCCTGCCATTGTCTCTGGTACAGTTCACAACTGTCTTTGTCCCTGCCATTGTCTCTGGTACAGTTCACAACTGTCTTTGTCCCTGCCATTGTCTCTGGTACAGTTCACAACTGCTGGACACAGTTTTGGATAAAATTGAAAAATATTGTTTAATTTAAATAAAATATTGATGTTTGTCCATTACCTGTTGATTATACAAAGCAATGTATGTCAAAATTGTGACTGACAGAGTGATGGAAAAGACAAAATATAAGTAATGAATAACTGGTTATGTTTAGGAAGAGGAAGATAATGTGCGCATCAACATAATTTTGCAAACGTTGAATAAACATAAAAATCGAATTGTTACAAAAGACATTGTGTTTGTTGCCAGAGTTGTTAGCGCAGTATCGAAGATGTTGCTGTTTTTATTCACTTGTCCATTAGTCCACGTCACTTGTACCTTAGCCCACGTCACTGTTTTATTCACAGCAGTATCGAAGACACTGCTGAAATCGTACTAGACCACCGCGAAGGTTGACTTCATCAATAAGGAGATTTTTTAGTGTGGATGAGAGAGTGATGGTTCCTGTGAAATGTTAAGTGAAACTTTTGGTAATTTTGAGTCAAGATAATTGTTTTGGTAAACATAAATACCATTGTGAGAGACACTGTTGTGGAAGATGTTATAGGAAACTACAGGATTCAATTAAAATTTACGCTAAAGAATTTTTTTATTTCAGGGAGGAGAGAAATACATGTGCTGTGGTTATTGTGAGCATATGATGCACTGCATGACCCTTGTGGTTTAGCGCTTCTTTCTGATTATAATAATAATAGTATGTGCATGTGTGTGTCTGTGTGAATGTACTTGTGTACTTTCATATTTACTTGTGGACGTTTCAGTGTTCTGAAAATGACGAACTGCAACAAAAACGAAGCTGATAAATTTTTGTAACAGATTTACTGGTGGGAAGACAGAGTCACACACGGACTCACATTTATACACAGTAAAACTTTCAAAAATACACATATACAGCTGTATGAGTGAAAACAAAACAAAAATAAACTTGAACACTTAATGAAATATAAACAGAAGTCCGAGATTATCACTAAGTAACCTCACCTTGGTGGGGGAGTTGGGAGGCAGCTTGGTCTCTTCTAGCTGACTACTGTTCCAGGCTGTCTTGGTGGGTGTAATTACAGGACGCAGTTTTCTGTGTGTGTCACCTCCTGTAATTCCACCCACCTGGACAGTCTCGGCAGTAAACCAGCTAGACAAGACCAAGTTCCCATCCAACAAGGTCACTGGGGAGGGGCCAACACACACACAACACACACATACAACACACACACACACACACACACACACACGCCCACCCAACCACCCGCCCACCTGGGAAAGTGAGGAAGGGAGTTCATCTGAGGGGACACAGACGGACTTCTGGACACACGTAACTAGGGAAAGCACTACAAACAACCGGGAGTGGGAAGTGTGGAAGGGTTGACTTCCGGGGGCCCACGGATGGAGATCTGGAAACATAAACCACACCTGACTATGACAATTCCTATAACCTCAGTTCACCTCACTACAACCACATCTCACTACAATCACATCTCACTACGACCACACCTCACCATGACCACACATCACCATGATCCACACCTGGGAGTTCATCTGAGGGGACACAGATGGACTTCTGGACACACGGAACTAGGGAAAGCACCAAAACAACCGGGAGTGGGAAGTGTGGAAGGGTTGACATCCGGAGGCCCACGGATGGAGATCTGGAAACAAACTTCACCTGACGTAACCACACCTCACTATGACCTCATCTTACTATGACCACAGCTCACCTCACTATAACCACATCTCATCATAACCTCACTTAACTATGACCACATCTCATCATAGCCTCACACCTCACCATGATCCACACCTCACCATGATCTACACCTCACCATGATCCACACCTGGAAGTTTATCTGAGGGGACACAGATGAACTTCTGGACACACGGAACAAGGGAAAGCACCAAAACAACTGTGGAAGGGTTGATATCCAGGGGCCCTACAACCACACCTCACTACGACCACACCTCACCATGAACCACACCTGACTATGACCACATCTGACTATGACCACACCTGTCTATGATTACACCTGTCTATGAGAATACCTCACCTCACCTATGCTGATTACACTGGTCAACAATATTTGTAAAATTGTACGCTTCTTAAATGAGATTCTTATATATTTTCTTATGTATTTTCATGTCATAAATCCAAATTCACCTTGATACGAGACATGTAATAATTGATTATTTTATTATATGTGTCATCATGTTTAAACTCTAATCCGTACCTACTCTTTGAGTTTTTGCTTGACGCTTATAGTGGGCAAACATTCTTGTGCCCCATTTGCCTGGTATCATTTTTACCAACTGTCCCACAGTTTGCTGGAAAAAAAAATCTAAATGTGAGTCCAAAAAGTGGATTTTAAGTGACATGTTACATCCCATGATGATGTTTTCCACCAATTCTTAATAGTTGCCTTCCCTTCTGTTTCAGAGAAATCCCTTCGCCACTAAGTTGAATGCTTCCCAAGCAGCTTTCTCCTTCCCATGAAGGTCTGGTTTAAAGAACCTCTCGAATCTGAGGAGCATTGAAGACTCCCTCTCTTATCTTACCGTCGCTCAGTGAGGGGAATTTTGATGTTAAATACTGACTGGATTTGTTTTATGTGTAGTAGTGGTAGCAAAATTTTGTTTGGTTCAATGAGAGGTGGATGATTGACGAGGTGGCCAGTCTCTCCTGATGTAGTGGGAACCTCTTGCATGGCTGTCCCAGACACATAAAAAGCAGCAGTACTTGGTGTTTGGCTAAGAAAATCACCTAACTCTCACCTCAAAATATAAACCATTTTCTATGACTGTTGGAACAATAATAAAGGTCAGTGAGACTGTGAGTGTGATAAGAAACACACTGTTGCAAGCCTGTTGGAACCTGTTGTGACACGTAGGTGCATACTGAAACCAATATTAACCCTGATATTCATAATCAGTGTTCTGAAATTAGTTGGAAATTGATACTCTGGTCCCGGAAGCATTTTGTTTGTTGACCAGTGATGGAAAAGACAAAATATAAGTAATGAAGAAGTGGCTAGAAAAGTACTTAAAAATAACAATAGAACAAAAGAGTACATTACAGTAACACAAAAGAACACTACAGTAACACATAAGGACAATGTAACACAGAAGAAAAGTACAGTAGTATATATCAGAACAGTACAGTTGTACACAAGCACCACACAAGAACAATACAATAAAATAAGGGAAGAATAGAGCAAGATAATAATACATAAAACAGCAGTACTGAAGACATTAAGACAGCTTTACTGGCCAGGTTGTAACATCAACACCAACAATTCTTTTTGTCGAGAGGTTGACTCTTATTTTCTTTCCATAGATTTTTGTTGTTTTGTTTGCGAATATCTTTCTCAATATAGTGAAGGTGAGAAAAATGAAGACATGAAAAATTAAAACTGAGAGAGAGACTAATTATTTAATATTTCAAAAGAATGTTTTTTTGGTATATCCAGTACAAGATTCTCTCAGTTGCTACTTCCTTATATCTTCACATTAAGAATATCTACAAAATACTACGTAACAACATTCTACATCTCGATTATTCAGAATTCTAAGACGACGAACTGCAACATAGAACAGGAAGTTGTTAACTTTTTTGCAGCAGATTTCTTGGTGGAAGACAGAGTCACATACGGACACAAATATAAACAATAAGTGAAAACAAAACAAAAATAACAAACAGCCTTTGTCCCTGTCTTTGTTTCTGGTACAGTTCACAACAGTCTTTGTCCCTGCCATTGTTTCTGGAACAGTTCACAACTGTCTTTGTCCCTGCCATTGTTTCTGGTACAGTTCACGACTGTCTTTGTCACTGCCATTGTTTGTGGTACAGTTCACAATTGTCTTTGTCCCTGCCATTGTTTCTGGTACAGTTCACAACTGTTGGACAGTGTTAGAGAAAATTGCAAAATGTTGTTTAATTTAAATAAAATATTGATGTTTGTCCATTACCTGGTGATTATACCAAGCAATGAATATGTCAAAATTGTGACTGACAGAGTGATGGGAAAGACAAAATATCGCGTTTGTTGCCAGAGTTGCTAACGTACAGCAGAACAATATACAAGTGAATAAAAACAGCAGTATCAGAGACACTGCTAAAATCCTGTTTTGTCAGTAATATAGACTACCGTGAAAGTCGACTTTATCAATAAGGAGATTTTTTAGTGTGGATGAGAGAGTGATGGTTCCTGCGAAATATTAAGTGAAACTTTTGGGAATTTTGAGTCAATATAATTGTTTAGAAAGAGGAAGGGAATGTGTGCGTCAGCATAATTTTGCAAACGTTGAATAAACAGGAAAAAAAGCGAATTGTTACAAAAGACATTGCGTTTGTTGCTGTCTCCATCCCTGGGACCCCGGATGTCAACCCTTCCACAGTTGTTTCGGTGCTTTCTCTTGTTCCATGTCTCCAAAAGTCCATCTGTGTCCACTCAGATGAACTCCCAGGTGTGGATCATGGTGAGGAGTTGTTATTGTGAGGTGAGGTCATAGTGAGGTGTGGTCGTAGATGTGGTCATAGGTGAGGGGTAGTTAGGTGAGGTCATAATGAGCTGTGGTCATAGTTAAGTGAGGTTATAGTGAGATGTGGTCATAGTCGATAAAGTCCAGAAAACGATTTCAGCAGACTGTTCCACTCATCAAGTAGGGTAGACCGGGGCTAGTTGACACACTTTTTATATTTTCTGTGATGAAAGAAAAACAACAAACGATTTTGGTAATTTTATGCTTCAAGTGAAAAATATAACTCTTCCTCTTACTTTTCATGAAATAAAAAAAATATTCTTTCGAAACAAAAGCACAACATTCTTTAAAAAAAAAATTGACGTGTGTCAACATTCGCCATGTACGTGTTAAGTTGGCACATACTATGTGGTACGTTGACACACACTATGGGGTAAGTTGGCACATACTATGGTGTAAGTTGGCACACACAATGGAGTAAGTTGACACACATTATGGTATAAGTTGGAACATACTATAGTGTAAGTTGGTACACACTATGGTGTAAGTTGGCACACACTATGGTGTAAGTTGGCACACACTATGGTGTAAGTTGGCACACATTATGGTGTAAGTTGGCACATACTATGGTGTAAGTTGGCACACACTATGGTGTAAGTTGGCACACACTATGGTGTAAGCTGGCACACACTATGGAGTAAGTTGGCACATACTATAGTGTAAGTTGTTACACACTATGGTGTAAGTTGACATGCACTATGGTGTAAGTTGACACACACTATGGTGTAAGTTGGCACACACTATGGGGTAAGTTGGCACACACTATGGGGTAAGTTGGCACACACTATGGGGTAAGTTGGCACACACTATGGGGTAAGTTGGCACACACTATGGGGTAAGTTGGCACACACTATGGTGTAAGTTGGCAACACTATGGGATAAGTTGACACACACTATGGTGTAAGTTGGCATACACTAATGTGTAAGTTGGCACACACTATGGGGTAAGTTGGCACACACTATGGGATAATTTGACACACACTATGGTGTAAGTTGGCACACACTATGGGGTAAGTTGGCACATACTATGGTGTAAGTTGACACACACTATGGGGTAAGTTAGCACACACTATGGGGTAAGTTGGCACACACTATGGGGTAAGTTGGCACACACTATGGGGTAAGTTGGCACAAACTATGGGGTAAGTTGGCACACACTATGGGATAAGTTGACACACACTATGGTGTAAGTTGGCACACACTATGGGATAAGTTGACACACACTATGGTGTAAGTTGGCACACACTATGGGATAAGTTGACACACACTATGGGGTAAGTTGACACACACTATGGGGTAAGTTAGCACACACTATGGGGTAAGTTGGCACACACTATGGGGTAAGTTGGCACACACTATGGGGTAAGTTGGCACAAACTATGGGGTAAGTTGGCACACACTATGGGATAAGTTGACACACACTATGGTGTAAGTTGGCACACACTATGGGATAAGTTGACACACACTATGGTGTAAGTTGGCACACACTATGGGATAAGTTGGCACATACTATGGGGTAAGTTGACACACTATGGGGTAAGTTGACACACACTATGGTGTAAGTTGGCACATACTATGGGGTAAGTTGACACACACTATGGGGTAAGTTGACACACACTATGGTGTAAGTTGGCACATACTATGGGGTAAGTTGACACACACTATGGGGTAAGTTGACACGCACTATGGTGTAAGTTGGCACGTACTATGGGGTAAGTTGACACACACTATAGGGTAAGTTAGCACACACTATGGGGTAAGTTGGCAAACACTATGAGGTAAGCTGCTCACACTATGGGGTTAGTTGGCACAGCAAATATTAATAGTAAATTTGGAATATGTAACAGTTAATTTAGATTCTGATTATTCATAATGTTTCATTTCAAGAATATTCAGTTCCATACAAACTTAAAAGTCTTTTCTTAGTAAAGAAAGAAACCTTTTTTAATAAAATAAAATTAAAAATTGACTAGGTGTTATATATTCAATTGAAAATAATTGCACTTCCAGATAATAATTGCACAGAATACTTAACACCTGAGGTGAACTTAATCTAAATCATCTGAGTCACAGTTGGGACACGTATAAAACAATTCTTTATCAGTGGAGGTTTCGTGGGCCCACAACTTGCACATTCTACACTGTATCCATACTTCTCGTGGTTTGCTTTTGAAAAAAGGACCCATACATACCAAACACAGATTGTCCTCTTCATCTGAACTTTCCTCGTCATTTCGTTGATTGTTTCTTCTTTGCTTCTTTTGATATATTTTCCAGTGTATTTTTCACAGGCATGTCAGTCAAAATGTCAAAGGATCGTTTCCTCCTGTTCATTCCACTTCTCTTCCTGGGACCAACTTTATGCAATGGCCTCAGTTCTTCAGGAGTTGGGGCTTTCTTCCCACAGAGTCCAGAAGTAGAGGGTCTTGTTTCTTTCTCATCAAATTGGCAAGTTGACACTGTGTCAATTTACCCCATTTTTGTTGTGCCAACTTGCCCCAACCATACCAATGTTCATAAATAAATGGTTTTAGTATATATTAATAAACCTAATATAAACTGTTTCATGGGTAAACAGTCCTTAAACCCTAAGTTAAATTATGGCTAAACTGGATATTTCAGATGCATGTTACAGCAAACAATATAAGCGAATGATAACTTACCTACCAGATTTAAAATCAAATTTTTCCCCACTCCATTTAAGTACTGCAACCTCTTGGTATGGTAGCTTGTTGGTGAGTGAGGAAGCTCGTGGTGATCTTATGATGTAAATAACAACGCCGTCTAGCGATAAATATTTGAATTATTACAAGTGTGTCAACTTACCCTTGTTGCCAACTAGCCCCGGTCTCCCCTACCACATTTCCAAACCAATACTTTCGTATATACTTTCTAAATCTAAACTTGTCTAATTTAAATCCATTATTGCGGGTTCTCTCTTAGAGAGATATCCTCAACACCTTTGTTAATAACCATCTTCCACTTATACACTTCGATCATGTCTTCCCTCATTCGTCGCCTTACAAGTGAATGTAATTTAAGGGTCTTCAATCTTTCTTCATACGGAAGTTTTCTAATTTTGTCATTCGAGGTGAGCTGCGTAATCTTGATATAAATCCCAGGCACTGCCGTCATGCTTCAAGATTGCTGCTTACAATAACCCCCAAATCCATTTTGCATTATGTATGGCTAAGTTCTACATTATTTAGTTAATTCGTGCTAGGGTTATGAACATGCCCGAGCATCAGAACTTTGCACTCGTTGTGGTCATAGGTGAGGGTTGGTCATAGTGAGGTGTGATCATAGACAGTTCTGGTTATAGGTGTGGTTCATGTTTCCAAGTCTCCTTCCATGGGCCCCCGGATGTCAACCTTTCCACACTTCCCACTTCCGGTTATTTTGGTGCTTTCCCTAGTTTCGTGTGTCCAGAAGTCCAACTGTGTCTCCTCAGATGAACTCCCAGGTGTGGATCATGGAAAGGTGTGGTCATAGTGAGGTGAGGTCGTAGATGTGGTCATAGGTGAGGGATGGTCATAGTTAGGTGAGGTTATATTGAGGTGTGATCATAGTTAGGTGAGGTTATAGTGAGGTGTAGTCATAGGTGAGGAGAGGTTATAGTGAGGTGTGATCATAGTTAGGAATGATCATATTTAGGTGAGGTCATAGTCATGTGAGGTCCTAGTCAGGTGTGATTCATGTTTCCAGGTCTCCATCCGTGGGCCCCCGGATGTCAACCCTTCCAGACTTCCTACTTCCGGTTATTTTGGTGTTTTCCCTAGTTCCGTGTGTCCAGAAGTCCATCTGTGTCCCCTGTGTCCCCTCAGATGAACTCCCAAGTGTGGATCATGCTGGGGTGTGGTCATAGTGAGGTGTGGTCATAGTGAGGTGTGGTCATAGTGAAGTGCGGTCATAGTAAGGTGATGTCATGGTGAATTGTGGTTATAGTCAGGTGTGGTTTACGTTTCCAGGTCACCATCCGTGGGCCCCCGGATGCCAACCCTTCCACACTTCCCACTTCCGGTTGTTTTAGTGCGTTCCCTAGTTCCGTGTGTCCAGAAGTCCATCTGTGTCCCCTCAGATGAACTCCCTTCCTCACTTTCCCAGGTGAGCGGGTGGTTGGGTGAGTGGTTGGGTGGGTGGTTGGGTGGGTGGGGTGTTGGGCGGGTGGGTGGGTTGTTGGGTGGGTGCTGGTGGGTGGGTTTCTGTTTGTGTGTGTGTTTGTGTTGTGTATGTGTTGGCCTCTCCCCAGTGACCTTGTTGGATGGGAACCTGGTCTTGTCTAGCTGGTCTACTGCCGAGACTGTCCAGGTGGGTGGAATTACAGGAGGGGACACACAGAAAACTGCGTCCTGTAATTACACCCACCAAGACAGCCTGGAACAGTAGACCAGCCAGACAACACCAAGCTGCGAACGTTTTATCTTGTATAGATGTGTGTCCGTGTGATTCTGTGTCTTCCCACCAAGAAATCTGCTACAAGAAAGTTGTCAGCTTTCTTTTTTGTTGAAATTCGTCATTTTCCTATATATAAGACACTGGAACGTCCACAGATAAATACGGAAATACACAAGTACATTCACACACACACACACACACGATAACCACAACATACCATGGTGCACAACTCACTAACCCATCAGTAATAACCATTAATCAAAGACGATCTACAAAACACAGTGTGTAGTTACAAACATTCAAAGACAAACACAATACAACTCGAGCAGAGTTGTATGGTCAAATGGACCAATTTTTATCCAACAACGAGAATGGAAAAGTTATCCTCTTTCTTAGACTGAGTTCTAACAGTAAACAAACATTTAATGCCATTAATGAACAGACGTATATTACACAAGATACTCATGATGTAAATTTTCTTTTAACAGAGCGTCCCTCATGCTGGTGAAGGGATAAATGTCTTGTATTTCTCAGGCATTGTAACCCTTACCTGTTTAACACATTCCAGTAAAATAATTATGAAAGATTTCACATCAGACTGTAAAATTAAGTCACTATAAAAAAAAAAGGAAAAAAATCCAAGACTTCGCCGGGAGTCGAACCCGAGTCTGCTGCTTTAGAGGCAGCCGTGCTGACCGCTGCACCACAGAGCCGTAATGTTAAGCGATGGGGTTTTATTATATAGCTCAATGGTAGTGTTGGCAAAGTAATTATCTTTATTAGAGGCCTGGCTTCTGGTTCTGTTGGCACCCATCTTGACGGTACTAGTGACCAGTGCTCCCCTCCCTGCTAGCACCAACGTGGAGGGCACTAGTGACCAGTGCTTCTCCCCCTGCTAGCACGAACATGGGGAGTACTAGCGACCAGTACAGAGAAATACAAAAATAACCGAGCAACATACAAGGACAGTTCAGGTGCAGAAACTAAGTCAGATTCACTTTCTGTAATCCATTTAAATAACAGGTTTTCTTGTAAGACAGTCTGAGGAACGACCTGTAATGCTGCCTCGTTAATCGTTACTTAAGATGGAAATGTGACAACAGGTGGAATGTAAATGACAACTGCAGGTCAAAGGTGTTTCCCTAAGGTGCATAACACCTGAAAGTGAAAGGTTAACTGACGGTGTTCCTTAAGTGTGAACTTCATGTAATGGCTTAAAGTATACTACAAGTGACAACTACAAGTGTGAACTTCAAGTGATGGTTTAAGGTAAACTACAAGTGTGAGCTTCAAGTGTGAACTACAGGTGATGATGTGAGGTGAAGTTCAACTAGAAATATAATGGGAAATACAGGACAGTTGTTGTTGTTGCTTCATGTTTCCTCTATTTTCACTATCTTCATTGAACTCCATCCTCACTACCTTTCTTCATCTTCTTCTTCTTCTTCCTCTTATTATTATTATTATTATTATTATTATTATTATTATTATTATTATTATTATTATTATTATTATTATGATTATTATTATTATTATTATTATTATTTATCTTTTTTTGTGAATAGACTGAATAAATAAATTTCAGCCAGCACCAGATCAGTTTATTCCACAACACACAAATAACTCGCACATAGAAGAGAGGAGCTTACGACTACGTTTCGGTTCGACTTGGACCATTTAGAAAGTCACACTAACTTTGTAAATGGTCCAAGTCGGACCGAAACATCGTGGTAAGTTCCTGTTTTCTATGTGCAGGTTATTTGTGTATCGTTCCAGTCACGGGTATTGTGCGTTTTTGTTATTTATTCCACAACACTGTTGGACTTACACTGTTGGCCTTACACTGTTGGAATTACACTATTCGGATTACGCTATTCGAATTACATTATTGGACTTACACTACTGGACTTACACTATTGGACTTACACTACTGGACTTACACTATTGGACTTACACTGTTAGGATCTCTTAAAACCCGTCATTTTATTCTACTAAAGCGGAAACGCGAAGAATTTATAACAGCTGGAAAATACTGGACGGGCTGGAAATGAAGTAATGACACACACTGCAGGAACAGGAACAAGAACAGGACAGAACAGGACCAGGACAGGACAAGAGCACAAAGACAGAACAAGATTGTTTTCCTGTCATAACCAGTTTTTCCATCTCGTTTTCCATCTCCCTGGGCTGTTTTCCCTGTCATTTTCCATCGCCCTTTACTGTTTTCCGTCATTTTCCATAGCACTGAACTGTTATCCGTGACATTTTTCTGGGTCTGGGCGCTTTTCCCAGTAAATTTCCATCGACCTGGGCTGTTTTCTCAAGTCATTTTCTATTGACCTGGACATTTTTTTTTAATTTTCCATTGTTCTTGAAGGATTTCCCTGTCATTTTCCATCTATCAGATTGATTTCTTTGTCATTTATCACCATGAACCGTTTTTCAACTGTTCTTTTCCTTCGCAATAGACGGTTTTCCATATCATTTTCCATTGCCTTGAACTGTTTTCCTTGTCATCTTCCGTCATGTTTAATTGCTCTGGACATGTTCTGCCATTTTCAAACGCCCTCGACATGGTTTTTCTCATTTTCCATTTCTCTGAACGGCTTTCCCTCTCATATTCCTGCGTTTTTGGACGGTTTTTCCCTCTCATATTCCAGCGTTTTGGACGGTTTTTCCCTGTCATATTCCATCGTTCTGGTCAGGTTTCCTTGTTATATTAAATCATTCCTGATGGATTTACCTGACACATTCCATCTTTCTGGGCGGGTTTCCGTCACATTCCATCGTTCAGGTCAGGTTTCCCACTCATATTCCATTGTTCAGGTCAGGTTTCCCTCTCATATTCCATCCTTCTAGCCAGGTTTTCCCTTCGTATTCCATCGTTCTCGACGTGTTTTCCTGTCATATTCCATCACCATGGAAGGGTATCAGTGTCATATTCCATTGTCCTCGACAGGTTTCCCATCCATGTTCAAGAATGATGGACGGGCTTTCCCGTCATTTTCCTTCGTCGTGTCATATTCTACCGCCATGGACAGTTTACCCGCTCATATTCCATCGTCCTGTACACGTTAGTCTATCATATTCCATCTTTCTGGATGGGTATTACTGTCATGTTTCATCGCCAGGGACAGTTTTATTCCCTCGCTTTCCGTAGCCCTGGACGGGTTTCCCTATCATATTCCATCGCTCTGGACTGGTATCCGTGTTATTTTCCATCGCAATGAGCTGTTTTCCCTGTAATTCTCCATCTCTATGGCCGGTTTTCCCTGTCATTTTCCATCGTTCTGTAGGGGCTTTTCTTGTCATATTCCGTCAACCTGGACAGATGATTTCCGTCATTTTCCATCACCCTACTTTTCCGCTGTCATGTTCAATCGCCCTGGACTTGTTTTCTGTCATTTTCAATCGTTCTTGACGGGTTTCCCTGTCATGTTCGATTGATCCTCAGTGGTTTCTCTGTCATTTTCCATCGCACTAAATGGTTTCTCTAGTATTTTCCATCACCTTGAAGTGTTTTCACCGTCTTTTTCCATCACCATATGGACGGATCCTGTCATATTCCATAGTCATCAACGGTTTTCTCTCATTTTCATTCGCCCTGGACATGTTTTTTTTTTTAAATTCTTCAGCTTTCACGAAGGTTTTTCTGTCATATTCCATCGTTCTGGACAGCTTTCCACCTCATATTCCATCGTTCTGGACGGTTTTTCTTGTTATATTCCAATTTTTTCCTCAGGTTTCCCTCTGTTATTCCATCGTTCTAGACGGGTTTTTCTGTCATATTCCATCGGTGCGGACGGGTTTCCCATCCATATTCAAGCATGCTCGACGGACTTTCCTGTCATTTTCTTTTGCCGTGTACGTCTTTCCCCTGTCATATTCTATCACAATGGATAGTTTTTCCATTTCATATTCCATTGTTTTGGACGGGTTTTCATCTCATATTCCATCGCCTGTCATATTCCATCTTCCTAGATGGGTTTTATATCATATTTCCCATCCAGGGACAGTTTTATCCTGTCGCTTTCATTAGCTCTAGACAGGTTTCCCTGTCATATTCCATCGTTCCGTATGGGTTTTCCCTGATATATTACATCAACCTGAACAGGTTTCCTTTTTTTCCATCAACCGCAATTTTTCTCCTGTTATTTTCCCTCGCGTTGAATATGTTTTACTGTCATATTCATTTGGCCTGGACATGTTTTTCAGTCATTTTCAGTCATTTTCAGTCATTTTCAGTCGTTCTACATCTTGAGTGATTTCCTTGTCGTTTTCCATCGCTGTGAAGCGTTTTCCCTGTCATTTTCCTTCACCCTAGTCAGATATCCCTGTCATATTCGATTGTCCTGAACCGGCTTCCCTGTTATTTTCAATCACTGTGGACGGGTTTCTGTGATTTTCCATCATCCTGAGTGGTTTTCCCTCTCGTTTTCAATCGCCCTGGATATGTTTTTCTGTAACTTTCAATCTTTCATCAAGGATTTCTTTGTTAAATTCCATCCATCTTGATTGGTTTCCCTGCCAATTGCCATTGTCTTGAACTGTTTTCCCTTGTCATTTTCTGTCGTCCTGAGCAATTTTCCCGTGTCATTTTCCATCTTGAATTGTTTTCCCTCATTTTCCATCGTTGTGGACTGTATTAGTGTCATATTCAATGGATTTTAATTATTTTCCCTGTCATTTTCCATCTCCCTGGATATGTTTTTCTGTCATTTTCAATCGCCCTGGACGGGTTTCTGTGTCATATTCCTTCGATCTTGATTGGTTTCGCTGTTATTTTCCAACACCTTCATCTATTTTCCCTCTCACTGTCCATCGCTTTGGACTGTTTTAGTGTCATGTTCCATCGGCCTGGACGGGTTTCATGATTAAAGTTCATGTCAATTGAAGGGTTTCCCTTTCTTTGTCCAGCGACATGGATGTTTCCCTGTCATATCCCATTGCCCTGGACGAGTTTCCCTATCATATCCCATTGCCCTGGACGAGTTTCCCTGTCATATCCCATTGCCCTGGACGAGTTTCCCTGTCATATCCCATTGCCCTGGACGAGTTTCCCTGTCATATCCCATTGCCCTGGACGAGTTTCCCTGTCATATCCCATTGCCCTGGACGAGTTTCCCTGTCATATCCCATTGCCCTGGACGAGTTTCCCTGTCATATCCCATTGCCCTGGACGAGTTTCCCTGTCATATCCCATTGCCCTGGACGAGTTTCCCTGTCATATCCCATTGCCCTGGACGAGTTTCCCTGTCATATCCCATTGCCCTGGACGAGTTTCCCTGTCATATCCCATTGCCCTGGACGAGTTTCCCTGTCATATCCCATTGCCCTGGACGAGTTTCCCTGTCATATCCCATTGCCCTGGACGAGTTTCCCTGTCATATCCCATTGCCCTGGACGAGTTTCCCTGTCATATCCCATTGCCCTGGACGAGTTTCCCTGTCATATCCCATTGCCCTGGACGAGTTTCCCTGTCATATCCCATTGCCCTGGACGAGTTTCCCTGTCATATCCCATTGCCCTGGACGAGTTTCCCTGTCATATCCCATTGCCCTGGACGAGTTTCCCTGTCATATCCCATTGCCCTGGACGAGTTTCCCTGTCATATCCCATTGCCCTGGACGAGTTTCCCTGTCATATTATATAACCCTGGACGTGTATCCGTGACATTTTTCATCGACCTAGACGGTTTACCCTGACATTTTCCATCTACCAAGGCGGCTTTTTCCTGTCATTTTCCATCGACCTGGGTGGTTTTTCCCCATCATTTTCTATTGCCTCAGATATTTTTTTTACCATTTTCCATCTTTCAGGACGGGTTTCACCTGTCATATTAAATGATCTGATAAGCTTTCCATGTCATAATCCGTAATGTGACTAGTTCCCCTGTCATAATCCATGATCTGATTAGTTTCCCTGTCATATTCCATGATCTTATTAGTTTCCCTGTCATATTCCATGATCTGATTAGTTTGCCTGTCATATTCCATGATGTGATTAGTTTCCCTGTCATATTTCATGATCTGATTAGTTTCCCTGTCATATTTCATGATCTGATTAGTTTCCCTGTCATATTTCATGATCTGATTAGTTTCCCTGTCATATTTCATTATCTGATTAGTTTCCCTGTCATATTCCATGATCTGATTAATTTTCACAGAATTGGGGTGTATTCGAGGGAAAGAAATCGACCAGTTATATTGACATTCAAGACAGATGTGGTACGGAATAGGATACTACAACAGAAACCATTGTTAAAGGACTCTCCAGATTATCAAAATGTGTTCCTTAATCGAGACAGAACACGAAAGGAAAGGGAACAACTGAAAGTGAGAGCAAGACAAAACCAGTTGAAGGAAAAAGAGACAGACCAGACAATGACAGACAGGAAAGCTCAGCCTTTGGGGGAACATCAAGCACAAATGCTTACAGAAACCTCTCAACCCCTGTCACCACATATCAAACACAGCAAACAGAAACGAACCTCACTCCATAGCCACCACCCCCCTAAACACTAATTCCACAATCACAGCAACCTCCCATAATATTCCACCCTGAAACCCAACCAGCACCTTCCTTTTCCATCTCCCAAAATACAGTAATGGATAGGAAGCTAAAAGTATGGTACACCATTGCAGATGGAATAACAAATAAGAGTGAAGAGTGGCAAGAACGCATTATTGATGCATCACCCGACATCATAGCACTAACAGAGACAAAACTTACAGGGATGATAACAGATGCAATCTGTCCACCTGGATATCAGATTATGAGGAAAGACAGAGAGAACAAAGGAGGAGGAGTAGCATTGTTCATCAAAAACCACTAGAGTTTTGAGGAGATGAGAGGAATGGAAAGAAGGGAAACAGACGACTTCATTGTAGGAACACTTCAGACTGGTGGTCCAAAGGTGGTGATAGCAGTGATGTATAACCCACCACTTAACAGCAGGAGAACAAGAGAAGAGCATGATGTGCGCAATAGGGCAATGGTGGATACACTAGCTGAAGTTGCCAGGAGGGCTCATATGGGTAGGACAAAATTGCTTATAATGGGGGATTTCAATGATAAAGAGATTGACTGGGAAACCCTAGAGCCACATGGGGGACCAGAAACATGGAGACTAAGAAGTTGGAGACTGTATTGGAAAACTTCATGAACCAACATGTTAGGGATACAACCAGAGAGAGAGGAGAGAATGTTGCAGCAAGGCTGGATCTCATATTCACCTTGAATAGTTCAGACATAGGGGATATCACCAACGAAAGACGCCTTGGCGCTAGTGATCATGATGTTCTGAGTTTCGAATATCTTGTAGAGTGAATAGTGGAGAACAAAGAGAGAAACCGAACTTCAAAAAAGGGGACTACATAGGAATGAGAAGTTTCCTGCATGAAGTACAGTGGGAAAGAGAACTAGATGGAAAGACAGTAAATGAAATGATGGAAATAGTGACCACTAAGTGCAGGGAGGCAGAGGAGAGGTTCATACCAAAGAGCAACAGAAAAAACTGGTAAGAACAGAGTGAGCCCTTGGTTTAACTGGAGGTATAAAGAGGCCACAGCCAAGTGTGCTAGAGCATGGAAAAGGTACAGAAGGCAAAGTACTCAAGAAAACAAGGAGTTGTGAAGAAGAACCAGAACGAATATGCAGGGATAAGGAGAGAGGCCCATAGGCAATACGAGAAAGACATAGCATCAAAAGTCAAATCTGAACGAAAGTTGTTATACAATCACATTAGGAGAAAAACAACAGTGAAGGACCGGGTAATCTGGCTGAGGAGAGAAGGAGCGAAGCTCACAAAGAGTGACCAGGAAGTTAGTGATGAACTAAACACAAGATTTAGAGAAGTATTCACAATAGAGTCAGGAATGCTTCCAGCAAACTGTGGAGGTAGGGTGCACAAGCAGGTGCTGGACAAAATACACATAACTTAGGTAGAGGTGAAGAAACTGCTAGACGAGCTAGATACCTTAAAGGCGGTGACCCCAGATAACATATCTCCATGGATACTGAGAGAGGGAGCAGAGGAACTGTGTGTGCCGCTGGCGGTAATCTTATTAAATCTATCGAAACTGGGCAGTTACCTGAGGCGTGGAAGACAGCACATGTAGTTCCAATTTATAAGAAAGGAGGAACACAGGCAGCGTTAAACTATAGTCCAGTGTTACTGACTTGTATAGTATGTAAAGTCATGGAAAAGATTATCAGGAGAAGAGTGGTGGAACACCACTCATACATGACAATTAGCATGGCTTCAGAGATGGGAAATCCTGTGTCGCAAATCAACTTGAGTTCTACGATAAGGTAACAGAAGTAAGACAGGAGAGAGAGGGATGGGTAGATTGCATCTTTTTGAACTGCAAGAAGGCTTTTGACACAGTACCACCCAAGACTGGTCAAAAATTAGACGAGCAGGCAGGAATAACAGGGAAAGTACTGCAATTGATAAGGGAATACCTGACAGGAAGGAAACAACGAGTGTTGGTACGTTATGAAGTGTCAGAGAGGGCGCATGTGTTAGTGGGGTTTCACAAGGATCAGTCCTAGGTCCGGTGCTGTTTCTTGTATACGTGAATGACATAGAAGGAATAGATTCACAAGTGTCACTGTTCGCTGATGATGTGAAACTGATGAGGAGAATACAAGTGGGCGAGGATCAGTTAAGATTACAAGGGGATCTGGACAGACTACAAGTCTGGTCCGACAAATGGCTCCTGGAGTTTAACCCCAGTAAGTGTAAGGTCATGAAGATTAGGGAAGGACACAGAAGACCGCAGACAGCGTACAGATTAGGAAATTTAAAGCTGCAAATGTCAATTAAAGAAAAGGATCTTGGGGAAAACATTATAATGAACATCTCCCCTGAGGCACACACCAATCAAATAACTGCTGCAGCATATGGGAGACTGGCAAACCTGAGATTGGAGTTTAGACTTCTGAGTAGAGTCATTCACGACATTGTACACCATGTACGTAAGGCCTGTCCTGGAGTATGCAGCGCCAGGATGGAACTCTTCACCTAGTCAAACACGTCACGAAATTAGAGAAAGTGCAAAAATTTGCAACACGATGAGTCCCGGAACTGAGGGGTATGTCTTATGAGGAGAGGTTAAAGGAATTCAACCTAATGACACTAAAGGATAGGAGGGATAGAGGGGACATGATAACAACTTATAAATCCTGAGAGGCATTGACAAGGTGGACAGGGATCGAATGTTTCACACATGGGATACAGGAACAAGGAGACACGTTTGGGATGTTAGGAAGTATTTCTTTAACCTTAGAGTTGTCAGGAAGTGGAATAATCTGGAGAGTGAAGTAGTGGAAGCAAGTTCCATAAATAGCTTTAATTAAGAAGAGGTGTGACAAAGATAATGGAGCAGGGAGAGAGTGAGTTAGTATAGACCAGTGAAGAGGCGGGACCAGGAGCTATGAATCGACCCCTGCAACCACATATAGGTGAGTACACACACACACACGCTCGCGCACACACACACACACACACACACACACACACCTGTTTGGAACCTGTTTGGAACCCAAGCACGTCAAGAAATTAGAGAAAGTGCAAAGGTTTGCAACAAGGTTAGTTCCAGAGCTAAGGGGAATGTCCTACGAAGGATATTCCTAAGGGGAATATCCTGACGACACTGGAGGGCATAAGGTTGAGGGGAGACATGATAACAACATACAAAATACTGCGTGGAATGGACAAGGTGGACAGAGACAGTATGTTCCAGAGAGGGGACACAGCAACAAAGGGTCACATTTGGAAGTTGAAGACTCAGACGAGTCACAGAGATGTTAGGAAATATTTCTTCAGTCATAGAGTTGTCAGAAGCTGGAAAAGTCTGGGTAGTGATGTAGTACGACAAAGCTTGTGGAGCAGGGAGAGAGTGGAACTAGTAACGACCAGCAAAGAGGCGGGGCCAGCAGCTGTGAATCGACACCTGCAACCACAGTTAGGTGAGCACACACACACACATGCACTCTAACAAAGATCTTCAACACATCCATTGAAACTGGGCAACTCCCTGAGGTATGGAAGATGGTAAATGTAGTCCCAATTTTTAAAAATGGAGATAGACACGAGGCATTAAACTACAGACCTCTGACACTAACGTGTATAGTATGCAAAGGCAAGGAGAAAATCATCAGGAGGAGAGTGGTGGAGCACCTGGAAAGAAACAATCGAGAAACAGCACGGTTTCAGGGAAGGAAAATCCTGTGTCACAAACCTGCTTTAGTTTTATGATAATGTGACAGAAGTAAGGCATGAGAGAGAAGGGTAGATAGACTGCATTTTCTTGGACCGCAAGGAGGCCTTCGACACAGTTCCTCACAAGAGGTTAATGAAAAAGTTAGATGATCAGGCACACATAACAGGAAAGGCACTGCAATTGTTCAGAGAATACCTGACAGGGAGGCAACAACGAGTCATGGTACGTGATGAGGTGTCAGAGTGGGCTCCTGTGACAAGCGGAGATCCACAGGGGTCAGTCCTAGGACCTGTGCTGTTTTTGGTATATGTGAATGACATAACGGAAGGGACAGACTCAGAAGTGTCCTTGTTTGCAGATGATGTGGAGTTAATGAGAAGAATCAAATCGGCCGAGGATCAGACAGGACTACAAAGAGGCCCGGACAGGTTACAAGCCTGGTCCAGCAACTGGCTCATTGAATTTAACCCTGCAAAATGCAAAGTCATGAAGATCGGGGAAGGGCAAAGAAGACCACAGACACAGTATAGTCTAGGTGGCCAAAGACTGCAAACCTCACTCAAGGAAAAAGACCTGGGGGTGAGTATAATACAGAGCATATCTGAGGCGCACATCAATCAGATAACTGCTGCAGCGTACGGGCGTCTGGCAAACCTAAGGATAGCGTTCCGATACCTCAGTAAGGAATCGTTCAAGACTCTGTACATGATATACGTCAGGCCCATACTGGAGTATGCAGCACTAGTTTGGAATCCACACCTGGTCAAGCACGTCAAGAAATTGGAGAAAGTGGAAAGGTTTGCAACAAGATTAGTCCCAGAGCTACGGGGATTGTTCTACGAAGAAAGGTTAAGGGAAAGTGGCCTGACAACACTGGAGGACAGGAGGGTCATGGGAGACATGATAACGACATATAAAATACTGTGAGGAATAGACATAGTGGACAAACACAGGATGTTCCAGAGATGGGACACAAAAACAAGAGGACACAATTGGAAGTTGAAAATTCAGATGAGTCATCAAAAGGATGTTTGTAAGTATTTCTTCAGTCATAGAGAAGTCAGGCCGTGGAATAGCCTAGAAAGTGACGAAGTGGAACCGGAAACCATACATAGTTTTAAGACGAGGTTTGATAAAGCTCATGGAGCAGAGAGAGAGAGGACCTAGTAGCAGTCAGTGAAGAAGCGGGGCCAGGAGCTATGAATCGACCCCTGCAACCACAAATAGGTGAGTAAAAATAGGTGAGTACAAATAGGTGAGTACACACACACACACACACACACACACACACACACACAGCTTCAGTATATCACACTCCCTCCTCTGTTGCAGTCACACGTGTGTACACGCACTACTAATGTACACAAATGTACACACATTCTCATTCGCATATCTGCACTTTCTGACACAACTGTTAAAAATTAAGTTATATTGTACAGGCAATGATAAGGAAATAATGACGTTCTTAAGTAAAAATATTAACCAAGTTATGAAAAAAAATAATAAGGAATCTAATGATGTAAATGAGTGACAAATGAGACACACTTGTATTAGGTAAGACAAATAGCAAATTACTTTACGAAAGATAAAGAGGCGTCATTAAAGTATTTTTTTTTAATAAATCTCTCTCACATTTTCCTTGTCGCATCTTCACTTCTTTATTTAGAGAAAACATTCATAACCCCGTAATCACACTCTTAAATAAATCAATATATAACTCAGGTGAAGAAAATAATATCTTGACACTCAGTGATTCATAACTTGGCCAACAGGTCTTCTTGTTATCTCTCTTGTATATATATCTTTTGTAATTATATTACCATCTCTTATATTTACAACTCTAATATGTTCCTTTACTGTTCGAATATATTAGTGTTTCGTTATTTTGTGTTGTTGTAACTGTGGTGTTGTTGTGTGTTACTGTTCAGTTCTCGTGGGTTCCTTGACTGTTTTCCTGCGCTTTTGTACTGGTTTTATGCATTATTGTAAAAAAAAGTAATACAGTACCGTGATTGGACGATAATGATCCAAGTCGGACCCAAACATTTTCATCAGTTTCAGTCTCCCATGTGAGAGTTATTTGTGTATTGTTCTTGTGTAACAGCATTGTTTTAAAGTTATTGTACTTGTTATCATACTGTTTAGCATATTACTGTTCTTGCGTGTTAGAGTATCATTGTTCTGTGTTACTGTATTGTTATTCCTTGTTACTATAATGTCTGTGTGGTTTACGCTGCTTCTTACTTTACTTTTCATCAAGTTATCATTCCTATATGTTGATGTACTGTTGTTTTATGCTGTATTTTCCCTTAACATCTTCCACAACAGTGTCTTCCGTTTTGACATTCATGTCTCCCAAAACAATTATGTTAACTCTAAATTCAAAAATCTTCACTTAACACTTCTTAGGATTTATATTCCTCTCTCATCCATTTATAACCCTTATAGAATATTAATAAAAATAACACTTGACGCAACACACGCAAAACTAGCTCTTTGGGAATATAGTTGACTATCATGGTAGTCGTCCATCATGGTAGTCGACCATCATGGTAGTCGACCATCATGGTAGTCGACCATCATGGTAGTCTCGCTCTTTTGACATAAAAAATCACCAGCTGATCCTACAACCACGCAAATTCACCTCAATACATATGCTTCTTATGTTGCAGTTTTATGCACTTACCTGCTGATATACCGGACAGTTACAACCTTAGCAACAGAAAATGTACTAATAAATTATTATCAACGTGTCGGTTGTCTGAACCATTCATCCAGAAAAATTATTCTCTTTCAAAAATTCGCATGTTTTGTATGTATTACTTGTGCTAAGTTATGTTGATCCGTATATCTTCTGCCCTTGTTAGTTTCTGTCTGGTCTTCATCTTTTAAACTTCGTGTTTCACATCACTCTGTCAGTCAAAGTTCTGACATACACGTTGCCTGGTATACTGTGTCAGTCAGAGTTCTGACGTACACGTTGCCTGGTATACTGTGTCAGTCAGAGTTCTGACATACACGTTGCCTGGTATACTGTGTCAGTCAGAGTTCTGACATACACGTTGCCTGGTATACTGTGTCAGTCAGAGTTCTGACATACACGTTGCCTGGTATACTGTGTCAGTCAGAGTTCTGACATACACGTTGCCTGGTATACTGTGTCAGTCAGAGTTCTGACATACACGTTGCCTGGTATACTGTGTCAGTCAGAGTTCTGACATACACGTTGCCTGGTATACTGTGTCAGTCAGAGTTCTGACATACACGTTGCCTGGTATACTGTGTCAGTCAGAGTTCTGACATACACGTTGCCTGGTATACTGTGTCAGTCATAGTTCTGACATACACGTTGCCTGGTATACTGTGTCAGTCACAGTTCTGACATACACGTTGCCTGGTATACTGTGTCAGTCACAGTTCTGACATACACGTTGCCTGGTATACTGTGTCAGTCAGAGTTCTGACATACACGTTGCCTGGTATACTGTGTCAGTCAGAGTTCTGACATACACGTTGCCTGGTATACTGTGTCAGTCACAGTTCTGACATACACGTTGCCTGGTATACTGTGTCAGTCAGACTTCTGACATACACGTTGCCTGGTATACTGTGTCAGTCAGAGTTCTGACATACACGTTGCCTGGTATACTGTGTCAGTCAGACTTCTGACATACACGTTGCCTGGTATACTGTGTCAGTCATAGATCTGACATACACGTTGCCTGGTATACTGTGTCAGTCACAGTTCTGACATACACGTTGCCTGGTATGCTGTGTCAGTCACAGTTCTGACTTACACGTTGCCTGGTAGACTGTGTCAGTCACAGTTCTGACATACACGTTGCCTGGTATACTGTGTCACTCAGACTTCTGACATACACGTTGTCTGGTATACTGTGTCAGTCAGAGTTCTGACATACACGTTGCCTGGTATACTGTGTCACTCAGACTTCTGACATACACGTTGCCTGGTATACTGTGTCAGTCAGACTTCTGACATACACGTTGCCTGGTATACTGTGTCACTCAGACTTCTGACATACACGTTGCCTGGTATACTGTGTCAGTCAGAGTTCTGGCATACACGTTGCCTGGTATACTGTGTCAGTCAGGGTTCTGACATACACGTTGCCTGGTATACTGTGTCAGTCATAGTTCTGACATACACGTTGCCTGGTATACTGTGTCAGTCACAGTTCTGACATACACGTTGCCTGGTATACTGTGTCAGCCACAGTTCTGACATACATGTTGCCTGGTATACTGTGTCAGTCATAGTTCTGACATACACGTTGCCTGGTATACTGTGTCAGTCACAGTTCTGACATACACGTTGCCTGGTATACTGTGTCAGCCACAGTTCTGACATACATGTTGCCTGGTATACTGTGTCAGTCACAGTTCTGACATACACGTTGCCTGGTATACTGTGTCAGCCACAGTTCTGACATACATGTTGCCTGGTATACTGTGTCAGTCACAGTTCTGACATACACGTTGCCTCACACCAGCATCAGTGAGTATAACTCACTACTTCACACCAGCATCATGGAGTACAACTCACTACATCACACAAGCATCAGGAAGTACAACTCACTACCTCACACCAGCAACAGGGAGTACAATTCACTACTTCACACAAGCATCAGGGAGTACAACTCACTACTTCACACCAGCATCAGGGAGTACAACTCGCTACTTCACACCAGCATCAGGGAGTACAACTCACTACATCACACCAGCATCATGGAGTACAACTCACTACTTCACACCAGCATCATGGAGTACAACTCGCTACTTCACACCAGCATCAGGGAGTACAACTCACTACTTCACACCAGCATCAGGGAGTACAACTCACTACTTCACACCAGCATCATGGAGTACAACTCGCTACTTCACACCAGCATCATGGAGTACAACTCACTACTTCACACCAGCATCAGGGAGTACAACTCACTACTTCACACCAGCATCATGGAGTACAACTCACTACTTCACACCAGCATCATGGAGTACAACTCACTACTTCACACCAGCATCAGGGAGTACAACTCACTACCTCACACCAGCATCATGAAGTACAACTCACTACATCACACCAGCATCATGAAGTACAACTCACTACATCACACCAGCATCATGAAGTACAACTCACTACCTCACACCAACATCAGAGAGTACAACTCACTACCTCACTCCAGCGTCAGGGAGTACAACTCACTACATCACACTAGCATCATGGAGTACAACTCACTACTTCACACCAGCATCAGGGAGTACAACTCACTACATCACACCAACATCAGAGAGTACAACTCACTACCTCACTCCAGCGTCAGGGAGTACAACTCACTACATCACACTAGCATCAGGGAATCCAACTCACTACATCACACGAACATCAGGGAGTACAACTCACTACATCGCACTAGCATCAGGGAGTACAACTCACTACATCACACGAGCATCAGGGAGTACAACTCACTACATCACACGAACATCAGGGAGTACAACTCACTACATCACACGAGCATCAGGGAGTACAACTCACTACATCACACGAACATCAGGGAGTACAACTCACTACATCACACGAGCATCAGGGAGTACAACTCACTACATCACACTAGCATCAGGGAGTACAACTCACTACATCACACGAGCATCAGGGAGTACAACTCACTACATCACACGAGCATCAGGGAGTACAACTCACTACATCACACGAGCATCAGGGAGTACAACTCACTACATCACACGAGCATCAGGGAGTACAACTCACTACATCACACGAGCATCAGGGAGTACAACTCACTAGCACACTACCTCAAGTCCACACAGTGTATGTGTATGCCGTCTACAAAGATGGGAAATTACTCAATTCATTCACATACTAACAACGCCGATAATGTTTAAACGTGTACATGAATGGTATACATTCCAGACAAGATGAAAATTAGACATGGAATCTTAGTTCAGAGGACATCTATATAATCTTCATCACGGCTTCTACAACTACCACTACCACTAACCCATCCCTTGGGTATGACCCGCTTCCACTGGGGAATTCCGCCTACCAGTGACTATGCCCTTATCTGCTACCCGTCCACTCCAGAATCTCTACACATGTGTCTAATTTTCATCTTGTCGGTATTGTATGCCATTCCTGTGCAACTTGTCGGACACTGCAACATCATGGAATCTTGGTCCAGAGCATATCTACACAACCTTCATCATGGCTACAACAACTACTACTAACACTAACCCATCCCTTGGGTAGGACCTACTTCCACTGGGGAATCCCGCCTACCAGTGACTACACTTTCGTCTGCTAACCGTCCCTGTCCACCTGTCGCCTAAGCGTCAGCCTCTTTGTCTGTGTCCTTCACTCCAAGGCTGAGGGACTGATTGCCTCATCTTCTGTATATAGTTCTACTGTCTTCAAGTAATGTCCTAGAATCTGTATTGATAAAGCCACTGGAGAGTGAAACGTCTACAATAAAGACACCCAGATGTTGCACGTGTCTAATTTTCACAATGTTTCAACCTGTTACAATATATACATTATTATTATTAATGAACGTTCATCAAAATGTAAAGTTCTCTTATGCTGGTAAACGTCAATTATTCTACCGTGTTTCAGTTGTCATCACTTTTCTCCATCAACCCGAAATGTTTGATCTGTCACATCAATTTTAAAAATTAGGTCAATATAAAACAAATGTATGTCTCAGTCGAACGAAAAGAAGTGGTGTAGGAGACTGAAGGTCTGGTGAAGTGGTGTAAGAGACTGAAGGTCTGGTGAAGTGGTGTAAGAGACTGAAGGTCTGGTGAAGTGGTGTAAGAGACTGAAGGTCTGGTGAAGTGGTGTAAGAGACTGAAGGTCTGGTGAAGTGGTGTAAGAGACTGAAGGTCTGGTGAAGTGGTGTAAGAGACTGAAGGTCTGGTGAAGTGGTGTAAGAGACTGAAGGTCTGGTGAAGTGGTGTAGGAGACTGAAGGTCTGGTGAAGTGGTGTAAGAGACTGAAGGTCTGGTGAAGTGGTGTAGGAGACTGAAGGTCTGGTGAAGTGGTGTAAGAGACTGAAGGTCTGGTGAAGTGGTGTAAGAGACTGAAGGTCTGGTGAAGTGGTGTAGGAGACTGAAGGTCTGGTGAAGTGGTGTAGGAGACTGAAGGTCTGGTGAAGTGGTGTAGGAGACAGAAGGTCTGGTGAAGTGGTATAGGAGACTGAAGGTCTGGTGAAGTGGTGTAGGAGACTGAAGGTCTGGTGAAGTGGTGTAGGAGACTGAAGGTCTGGTGAAGTGGTGTAGGAGACTGGAGGTCTGGTGAAATGGTGTAGGAGACTGAAGGTCTGGTGAAGTGGTGTAGGAGACTGAAGGTCTGGTGAAGTGGTGAAGGAGACTGAAGGTCTGTTTGTGACTTGAAAAAGCCCACTGTGTGGGCGAAACGTAGTCAATAAAGGATCACATTATACTGCATATGTGTCTATATTTCCACGACGACTACGTCATGGCAACCTATCACCGCACCGCTGCCAGTGCAAGTATTGCTCACCTATTGTGGTTGCATGTTGTCGGGTTCTGGATTCTGGTCTTGCATCACTGTTAGATACTGGTCACTCACTCCCGCAAGCTATTACCAGAATTATAGTAGAAATAGCATAGATAAGGTGAAGATAGTGTTGACGAGCAGAGCAGTCTAGCGAGGGGCAGTCTAGCGAGGGGCAGTCTAGCGAGGGGCAGTCTAGCGAGGGGCAGTCTAGCGAGGGGCAGTCTAGCGAGGGGCAGTCTAGCGAGGGGCAGTCTAGCGAGGGGTGACGTAGACAATCCTAGAAGCTGAGACAAGCTTACTTTTACAGCCTAGTTACTTTCTGTATTTTATAAGTAGAATTGATAAGTGTTAGAATTATTATTGGTAGTTTTAGAATTACTGGTATTACTACTGGTATTTATTAGCAGTATGAATACTTAGAAGTGGGGGCACGCACACACACACACACACACACACACACACACACACACATACACACACACACACACACACACACACACACATACACAGGATTTCACACCTTCCTGTTAACTGATTTGAAATCCCCCCTCTCTTTCTCTGTCAATACCTATCTCTCTCTACCTCTACCTGTCTCTCTCTCTCTACCTCTCTTTACCTGTCTCTCTCTCTACCTCTCTCTCTCTCAATACCTGTCTCTCTCTCTACCTCTACCTATCTCTCCACCTATCTCTCTCCCTCTCTACCAATCTCTCTCACTACCTCTCTCTACCTATTTCTCTCTCTACCTATCTCTCTCTACCTATCTCTCTCACTACCTATCTCTTTCTCTACCTATCTCTCTCTACATATCTCTCTCTTTGCCTATCTCTCTCTCTCCTCTCTCCCTACTCTCCCCACTCCAATCTCTCCCCACTAACAAGGGACAGAAGCACTAGTCACTAGTACTATGTTGGTGCCAGCAGGGAGGGAAGCAGTGGTAACTAGTAGCCTCCACGTTGTTGTGAGAAGCACTGGTCACTAGTACCGCCCATGTCGGTGCTAACAGGGAGGGAAGCACTGCTAACTAGTACCCTCCATGTTGGTGCTAGCAGGGAGGGAAGCACTAGTAACTAGTACCCTTCACGTTGGTGCTAGCAGGGTGTGAAGCACTGGTCACGAGTACCCTCCATGTTTGAGCTAGCAGGGAGGGAAGTACTAGTCACTAGTACCTTCTACGTTAGTGCCAGCTGGGAAAGAAGTACTGGTCAATAGTACCGTCAAGGTGGGTACCAACAGAACCAGAAGCTAGGCATCTAATAAAGGTCATTACTTTGCCAACACTACCATTGAGCTATATAGTAAAACTCCATCTCTAGACATTAAGACTCTGTGGTGCAGCGGTCAGCACGGCTGCCTTTAAAGCAGCAGACTCGGGTTCGACTCCCGACGGAGTCTTGGATTTTTTCCTTTTTTTTTATAGTGACTTAACTTGACAGTCTGAAGTGAAACCTTTAACACTATCCACATAGATTATTATTATTTTACTGGACTGTGTTAAACTGGTAAGGGTTACAGTGGCTGGGATATCGCAGACATTTATCCCTTCACCAGCATGAATATCTTGTAATATACAACTGTTAATTATTGATGTTTTATATTCGGACATGAATATCAACAATAAGTGAAAAGAAAAGAAAAATAACGAACAGCCTTTGTTTCTGGTACAGTTCACAACTGCTGGACACAGTGTTTCTGGTACAGTTCACAACTGCTGGACACAGTGTTTCTGGTACAGTTCACAACTGCTGGACACAGTGTTTCTGGTACAGTTCACAACTGCTGGACACAGTGTTTCTGGTACAGTTCACAACTGCTGGACACAGTGTTTCTGGTACAGCTCACAACTGCTGGACACAGTGTTTCTGGTACAGTTCACAACTGCTGGACACAGTGTTTCTGGTACAGTTCACAACTGTTGGACAGTGTTAAAGAACATTGCAAAATATTGTTTAACCTTAAATAAAATATTAGTGTTTGTCCATTGTCTGTTGATTATACCAAGCAATGTATGTCAAAATTGTGACTGACAGAGTGATGGAAAAGACAAAATATAAGTAATGAATAACTGGCTGGGTTTAGAAAGATGAAGGTTATGTGTGCATCAACATAATTTTGCAAAAAGTTCAATAAACAGAAAAAAACACACTTGTTAACGTACAGCAGAGCAACATACAAGTGAATAAGAACAGCAGTATCGGAGACGCTGCTAAAATCCTTTTTTTGTCAATAAATCTAGACTACCGTGAAGACTATCAATTAGAAGATTTTTTAGTGTGGATAAGAGAGTGATGGTTCCTGCGATATGTTAAGTGAAACTTTTAGGAATTTTGAGTCAAAATAATTGTTTAGGGAAACATAAATACCACTGTGGGAGACACTGTTGTGTCAAATTAATTTAATTTTAATGAAAGAGAGAGAAAATGTAGATATGCGCGTGAACATGTGTTTGTGACAGAGTTTGGATTCTAAGATACTATATGTGCGAAGGAATTAGATGTTAGAGAGGGACGAGAGAAATACATGTGTTGTGGTTACTGTGTACATATGTGTCTGTGTTAATGTACTTGTGTACTTTCATATTTACTTGTAGACGTTTCAGTGCCTTGAAAATGACGAATTGCAACGGAAAAGAAAGCTGATAACTTTTTTATAACAGATTTCCCGGTGGGAAGACAGAGTCACACACAAACTCACATCAACACAAGTAAAACATTCAAAAATACACATAAAAAGCTGCATGAGTGAAAACAAAACAAAAATTAACTTGAACACATAATGAAACATAAATAGAAGTGCGAGATTTTCACTGAGTAACCTCAACTTGGATTCCAACTATAGACCAATAAGCCTTACCTCCATAGTTGGAAAATTTAAGGAATCAATAATTGCCGAAACAATTAGTATCTTGCAAGGCATAAACTGACTAATGAATCTCAACACACTTTTACAAAAGGGCGTTCCTTCCTTACGAATTTATTAACTTTTTTCACTAAGATGTTTGAGAAGGTAATGAATATGATATTGTGTATATGGACTTCAGTAAGGCTTTAGATAGAGCTCCACATCAGAGGCTATTGAGGAAACTTAAGGCACACGGAGTAGGAGGAGAATTTTTTTCCTGGGTAGAGGCATGGTTGACAAATAGGCAGAAGAGAGTTTGCATAAATGTGGAGAAATCAGAATGGGGGCACGTCACAAGCGGTGTTCCTCAGGGGTCAGTGTTGAACCCGTTGTTGTTCACAATTTACATAAACAACATAGATGAAAGAATAAATAGCGACATAAGCAAGTTTGCTGATGACATCAAAATGGGCCGTTCAATTCATTCTAATGAGGACATTAGAGCACTCCAGGATGATTTGAATAGACTGATGCAGTGGTCGGAGAAGTGGCAGATACAGTTTAATATAGACAAATGCAAAGTTCTAAATGTTGGGCAGGAAAATAACCATGCCACAAATAAACTAAATAATGTAGATCTTAATATTACCGATTGCGAAAAGTATTTAGGAGTTCTGGTTAGCAGTTATCTGCAGAACATTAAAACATAACGTAGTATCTTAGAGTCGTACTGGCCAGTGTGCTGGAGCGACCATCTTAATTATTTTTTTGTCAAATGATCGAATATCCCCAAGTGATAATTTTTAGTTTCATTCCATATCGTTTATAGTGTGTGTGTGTGTGTGTGTGTGTGTGTGTGTGTGTGTGTGTGTGTGTGTGTGTGTGTGTGTGGGTGGGGGGGGGAGTAATGTTTTATTATAATCAAGAGGAGGTGAGGGAAGTGAAAATATGAGAAGAGAAACTTGTTAAATTGTTCAGTAATGATTTCTAGCTAAACTTTATCTTTCATAAGACAATTCATAATAGTGTCTTCTTTACCTGACCCACAAGTGTCTCAAACTAGTAACTTTACCTGACCCACAAGTGTCTCAAACTAGTAACTTTACCTGACCCACAAGTGTCTCAAACTAGTAACTTTACCTGACCCACAAGTGTCTCAAACTAGTAACTTTACCTGACCCACAAGTGTCTCAAACTAGTAACTTTACCTGACCCACAAGTGTCTCAAACTAGTAACTTTACCTGACCCACAAGTGTCTCAAACTAGTAACTTTTCACACATTTCACAATGAATGTCTTGAAAATCCTGAAAACCAACATTCTTCATCAGAATATTGAAATATATAAAGTCCCGAACATTTTGGAAGCATGAATTTTTCTGCCTCCAAGTTTTCGATTTTATTTTGAAAAGGCAAACAAAATTTTAACAACCGTGACGGAGAGTGTATATATAAATGAGTACAAATTTGTGTACATATGTTTGTGTGGCATAGGGGGACGTGTGTGTGTGTGTGTGTGTGTGTGTGTGTGTGTGCGTCTGTGTGTGTGTGTGTGAGGACCATTTTATTTAAGTTACGACATCAAAGTCGTAACAGTGTGTGTGGGTGTGTGTGTGTGTGTGTGTGTGTATGTACTAGCCTTGCTGTGTTTCCAGCTGTTGATTCTAAGCTCCTGGACCCACGTCTTTACTCTTACTGATGTTCAGGATGAACATACCTTAACAAAAGTTAAACAAAGTAAGGAAACTGTTGCAAAAGACAGTTTTATTTTTGTTGATAGTGTTGCAAATGTGCAGTACAGCAACAAACAAAGAAACGAATTTACCAAGTTGCAGGAGCGACTACCGAAATGTTTTACGTCAACAGGTCGAGGCTACTATATTGGTAGACTCTCTCTCAACAGGTCGAGACTACCATGATGGTAGACTTTATCCCCAGAGAGTTATGATGTGTATTTGTTGTTTATAGCAATATTTGTATTAGTATCACATAGGGGAGATAAGTGTGGATGAGAGACGACTGTGGTTACTGAGATGTATTCAGTGAATATTTTGGGAACTCTGAGTCAACATAATTGTTTTAGGAGATATGAATACATTGCCTCTACTAGTACAAGTATGTCTATGAGAATGTGTATACATGTGTGTATGCATGAGTATTAGTGGCATGAGATTTGGAGTGAAATGTGTGTGCTTATGTGTGCGTGACCTCATACATGCTAGAGTGAGAGGAGAGAATTGTGTGCATTTTATGCATGTGTACGTATTTGTAATACCTTGCACTGCTTGTGTGTGTGTGTTTTATGTATGCAAGTGTATGTATAATGGTGTATGCGTAAGGTGCGTGTGCTGAGACGTACAAATGTGTGTAAAAATAATAATATATGTGTATGTTTGTGAGCTTGTTAGCCGATGAGTGTCAAATGCAAAAGAAGAATAAGTAAATAAAAATGAAAACAAAGTAACATGTAATACAGTTTTGATGGAGGTGGACAAGTTCTTCAACACTTGGACATTCATCTAAGTAAAATAAAACACTCACAAATACTTTTAAACTGTTAAATAAGTAAGAAAATTCTTGTACTAATATAAATTCATATTGTAATATAAAAAGAATTCCGCCTCTCCGAGGTGGCCGAACTGTGTAGCAGCTTGTTCCCGTGTAGCTGGTGTACGGTCGCGGCTGTCTTGGTGGGTGTAATTACTGGACGCAGTTTTCTGTGTGTGTCACCTCCAGTAATTCCACCCACCTGGACAGTCTCTACCGTAGACCAGCTAGACAAGACCAAGTTTCCACGCAGCAAGGTCACTGAAGGTGGCAACCGCTGACTCTGGGGAAGTGGAAACACTGATCCAGGGAAGGCACCGCCGACCTTAGGTAAGTGTGGAAGGGAACACATCCGAGAGCGAACGGATGGATTCCTGGATACGTGAACTTGAGTAAGGCTGTTGTTGAGGCTGACCTTGGGTAAGTGGGGAAGGGGAGACATTCGGGAGCGAACGGATGGATTCCTGGACACATGAACCTGGGGATGGCATGAATACTAGTAGTTGAGGCTGACCTTGGGTAAGTGGGGAAGGGGAGACATCCGGCGGCGGACGGATGGATTCCTGGATACATGAACTTGGGGAAGGCATGAATACTAGCAGTTGAGGCTGACCTTGGGTAAGTGGGGAAGGGGAGACATCCGGCGGCGGACGGATGGATTCCTGGATACATGAACTTGGGGAAGGCATGAATACTAGCAGTTGAGGCTGACCTTGGGTAAGTGGGGAAGGGGAGACATTCGGGAGCAAAAGGATGGATTCCTGGACACATGAACCTGGGGAAAGCAAGAATACAGGTTGGTGAGGCTGACCTTGGGAAAGTGAGAAAGGGGAGACATCCGACGGCGGACGGATGGATTCCTGGATACATGAACCTGGGGAAAGCAAGAATACAGGTTGGTGAGGCTGACCTTGGGAAAGTGAGAAAGGGGAGACATCCGACGGCGGACGGATGGATTCCTGGATACATGAACCTAGGGAAGGCTGAGGCTGGAAGGCAGAGAGAGAGAGGCGAGGCTGACCTTAGGGAAGTGAGGAAGGGGAGACATCCGGGGGCCCACGGATGGATTCCTGGACACATGAACCTGGGGAAGGCGAGGGGGGGGTGGACCTTAAAGACGAACCACTGGCCTCCACGTGGCAAGGTCTGGTAACTCAGAGATAACTCTGAGGCTGACAGTGGTCGCTAATAAAACTAGTTTTATTAGAATAATTTTATTATTATTATTTTATTATTATATTGTATTATTTTTATTATTATTGTTTTATTATTATATTATCATTATTATTAGTAGTATTATAATTCATTATATGCTAATTTGGACTCAAAAGTGTCAATCTCACCAGTAGTCACAGCGGTGTTATTCCCACTCCAGCCTTTCTGACAGAAGCCACTGTGGTGTTACTCCCACTCCAGCCTCTCTGACAGTAGCCACTGTGGTGTTACTCCCACTCCAGCCTCTCTGACAGTAGCCACTGTGGTGTTACTCCCACTCCAGCCTCTATGACAGTAGCCACTGTGGTGTTACTCACACTCCAGCCTCTATGACAGTAGCCACTGTGGTGTTATTCCCACTCCAGCCTCTCTGACAAAAGCCACTGTGGTGATATTGCCACTCCAGCCTCTCTGACAGCATCAACGGTGGTGTTATTCCCCCGCCAGCCTCCCTGCCAGTGGCCACGGTGGTGTTACTCCCACTCCAGCCTCTCTGACAGTAGCCACTGTGGTGTTACTCCCACTCCAGCCTCTCTGACAAAAGCCACTGTGGTGATATTCCCACCTAGAAAGGTATCCCCAGCCACCTCTATTTTACTGTTCTTCGGTGTTACTGTATTGTTCTTCTGTGTTACTGCACTGTTCTTCTCTGTTACTGTATTGTTCTTCTCTGTTACTGTACTGTACTTCTGGGTTACTGCACTGGTCTTCTGTGTTACAGTACTGATCTTCTATGTTACAGTGCTGGTCTTCTGTGTTACTTTACTGATCTTCTGTGTTACTGTACTGGTCTTCTGTGTTGCTGTACTGGTCTTCTGTGTTACAGTACTGATCTTCTGTGTTACAGTGCTGGTCTTCTGTGTTACTGTACTGGTCTTCTGTGTTACTGCACTGGTCTTCTGTGTTACAGTACTGATCTAATGTGTTACAATGCTTGTCTTCTGTGTTACAGTACTGATCTTCTGTGTTACAGTACTGATCTGTGTTACTGTACTGGTCTTCTGTGTTACAGTACTGATCTGTGTTACAGTACTGGTCTTCTGTGTTACTCTACTGTGTTGCAGCAATGTTATTTTGATTTACATCTCTTGCTCTTTTTTATTTCTTCTATTGTCCATGGGGAAGTGGAAAAGAATCTTTCCTCCGTAAGCCATGCGTGTCGTATGAGGCGACTAAAATGCCGGGAGCAATGGGCTAGTAACCCCTTCTCCTGTATACAATTACTAAAAAAGAGAAGAAGAAAAACTTTATAAAACTGGGTTGCTTAAATGTGCGTGGATGTAGTGCGGATGACAAGAAACAGATGATTGCTGATGTTATGAATGAAAAGAAGTTGGATGTCCTGGCCCTAAGCGAAACAAAGCTGAAGGGGGTAGGAGAGTTTCAGTGGGGGGAAATAAATGGGATTAAATCTGGAGTATCTGAGAGAGTTAGAGCAAAGGAAGGGGTAGCAGTAATGTTAAATGATCAGTTATGGAAGGAGAAAAGAGAATATGAATGTGTAAATTCAAGAATTATGTGGATTAAAGTAAAGGTTGGATGCGAGAAGTGGGTCATAATAAGCGTGTATGCACCTGGAGAAGAGAGGAATGCAGAGGAGAGAGAGAGATTTTGGGAGATGTTAAGTGAATGTATAGGAGCCCTTGAACCAAGTGAGAGAGTAATTGTGGTAGGGGACTTGAATGCTAAAGTAGGAGAAACTTTTAGAGAGGGTGTGGTAGGTAAGTTTGGGGTGCCAGGTGTAAATGATAATGGGAGCCCTTTGATTGAACTTTGTATAGAAAGGGGTTTAGTTATAGGTAATACATATTTTAAGAAAAAGAGGATAAATAAGTATACACGATATGATGTAGGGCGAAATGACAGTAGTTTGTTGGATTATGTATTGGTAGATAAAAGACTGTTGAGTAGACTTCAGGATGTACATGTTTATAGAGGGGCCACAGATATATCAGATCACTTTCTAGTTGTAGCTACACTGAGAGTAAAAGGTAGATGGGATACAAGGAGAATAGAAGCATCAGGGAAGAGAGAGGTGAAGGTTTATAAACTAAAAGAGGAGGCAGTTAGGGTAAGATATAAACAGCTATTGGAGGATAGATGGGCTAATGAGAGCATAGGCAATGGGGTCGAAGAGGTATGGGGTAGGTTTAAAAATGTAGTGTTAGAGTGTTCAGCAGAAGTTTGTGGTTACAGGAAAGTGGGTGCAGGAGGGAAGAGGAGCGATTGGTGGAATGATGATGTAAAGAGAGTAGTAAGGGAGAAAAAGTTAGCATATGAGAAGTTTTTACAAAGTAGAAGTGATGCAAGGAGGGAAGAGTATATGGAGAAAAAGAGAGAGGTTAAGAGAGTGGTGAAGCAATGTAAAAAGAGAGCAAATGAGAGAGTGGGTGAGATGTTATCAACAAATTTTGTTGAAAATAAGAAAAAGTTTTGGAGTGAGATTAACAAGTTAAGAAAGCCTAGAGAACAAATTGATTTGTCAGTTAAAAATAGGAGAGGAGAGTTATTAAATGGAGAGTTAGAGGTATTGGGAAGATGGAAGGAATATTTTGAGGAATTGTTAAATGTTGATGAAGATAGGGAAGCTGTGATTTCGTGTATAGGGCAAGGAGGAATAACATCTTGTAGGAGTGAGGAAGAGCCAGTTGTGAGTGTGGGGGAAGTTCGTGAGGCAGTAGGTAAAATGAAAGGGGGTAAGGCAGCCGGGATTGATGGGATAAAGATAGAAATGTTAAAAGCAGGTGGGGATATAGTTTTGGAGTGGTTGGTGCAATTATTTAATAAATGTATGGAAGAGGGTAAGGTACCTAGGGATTGGCAGAGAGCATGCATAGTTCCTTTGTATAAAGGCAAAGGGGATAAAAGAGAGTGCAAAAATTATAGGGGGATAAGTCTGTTGAGTGTACCTGGTAAAGTGTATGGTAGAGTTATAATTGAAAGAATTAAGAGTAAGACGGAGAATAGGATAGCAGATGAACAAGGAGGCTTTAGGAAAGGTAGGGGGTGTGTGGACCAGGTGTTTACAGTGAAACATATAAGTGAACAGTATTTAGATAAGGCTAAAGAGGTCTTTGTGGCATTTATGGATTTGGAAAAGGCGTATGACAGGGTGGATAGGGGGGCAATGTGGCAGATGTTGCAAGTGTATGGTGTAGGAGGTAGGTTACTGAAAGCAGTGAAGAGTTTTTACGAGGATAGTGAGGCTCAAGTTAGAGTATGTAGGAAAGAGGGAAATTTTTTCCCAGTAAAAGTAGGCCTTAGACAAGGATGTGTGATGTCACCGTGGTTGTTTAATATATTTATAGATGGGGTTGTAAGAGAAGTAAATGCGAGGGTCTTGGCAAGAGGCGTGGAGTTAAAAGATAAAGAATCACACACAAAGTGGGAGTTGTCACAGCTGCTCTTTGCTGATGACACTGTGCTCTTGGGAGATTCTGAAGAGAAGTTGCAGAGATTGGTGGATGAATTTGGTAGGGTGTGCAAAAGAAGAAAATTAAAGGTGAATACAGGAAAGAGTAAGGTTATGAGGATAACAAAAAGATTAGGTGATGAAAGATTGAATATCAGATTGGAGGGAGAGAGTATGGAGGAGGTGAACGTATTCAGATATTTGGGAGTGGACGTGTCAGCGGATGGGTCTATGAAAGATGAGGTGAATCATAGAATTGATGAGGGAAAAAGAGTGAGTGGTGCACTTAGGAGTCTGTGGAGACAAAGAACTTTGTCCTTGGAGGCAAAGAGGGGAATGTATGAGAGTATAGTTTTACCAACGCTCTTATATGGGTGTGAAGCGTGGGTGATGAATGTTGCAGCGAGGAGAAGGCTGGAGGCAGTGGAGATGTCATGTCTGAGGGCAATGTGTGGTGTGAATATAATGCAGAGAATTCGTAGTTTGGAAGTTAGGAGGAGGTGCGGGATTACCAAAACTGTTGTCCAGAGGGCTGAGGAAGGGTTGTTGAGGTGGTTCGGACATGTAGAGAGAATGGAGCGAAACAGAATGACTTCAAGAGTGTATCAGTCTGTAGTGGAAGGAAGGCGGGGTAGGGGTCGGCCTAGGAAGGGTTGGAGGGAGGGGGTAAAGGAGGTTTTGTGTGCGAGGGGCTTGGACTTCCAGCAGGCATGCGTGAGCGTGTTTGATAGGAGTGAATGGAGACAAATGGTTTTTAATACTTGACGTGCTGTTGGAGTGTGAGCAAAGTAACATTTATGAAGGGATTCAGGGAAACCGGCAGGCCGGACTTGAGTTCTGGAGATGGGAAGTACAGTGCCTGCACTCTGAAGGAGGGGTGTTAATGTTGCAGTTTAAAAACTGTAGTGTAAAGCACCCTTCTGGCAAGACAGTGATGGAGTGAATGATGGTGAAAGTTTTTCTTTTTCGGGCCACCCTGCCTTGGTGGGAATCGGCCGGTGTGATAATAAAAATAATAAATATATATGCAATAAGATCACAGTAAACAGTTGATTTCAAAATATGCAAAACAACCACTCTGAAAGAATAGAGAAATTCCAAGCGCTTTCGTGACTACTCACATTGTCAAGGAACTATGAAAGTAAAGCATCCAAGGAAGCTATATAAGAGGTCTGGCCAGCACCTCACTATCAGATCCCACAACGGTTAAACACCTGATGCGCTCCGACCCAACTTGGATAGGTCCTTTGCACAACTCACCCATAAACTATTCTACCCAAGAAAATTTAAAAATTATTATTTGTCCAGTGTATTATTAAATTCTTCCCAAATTCTATTAATTATAAATGGATCTAATTTATATAAACCAAAGGAAATATTCATATTATTGTCAAAACTGCTTTTTATGAATCAAGATTCAATTATATTCCTGTCGACCATGGACTTGCTTGATACTACTTTCTCAACTTTTTGAAAATCAATTGGATTGTTAAAATCTCTTACATGAATAAATAGAGCATTGGAATCTTGTCCAGTTCTAATGCTATATTTATGTTGTTTTAATCTTAGTTCGAGATTTTTACCAGTTTGACCGTAATAAACTTTATCGCAAATTTTACAAGGAATCTTATAGACACATCCATCAGCATTTTGGGGGGAATTCTCTATCAAAAGGTTTTTTTACTGTATCAAGATTTTTGAATACAACTTTAATATTAAAAGTCTTAAGAAGAGAAGGCATATCAACCAAATAACTGTTCCTATGTCCACTATTATTCCTCGCATCAAGATAGAGTCAAACTGTCTGTTTTCTCATCAATGTTTCTGAGAGCTTTACGAATTTGTAGTCCTGAGTTCATAGATGAGGAAATATCCAAAATTTAATATATATATATATATATATATATATATATATATATATATATATATATATATATATATATATATATATATATATATATATATATATATATATATATATATATATAATTAATGTAACCACGAACGAGTGGTATTGATCAATAACAACACTGCGCTAGCCAAGGATTCGAACCCATGTTATACTGGCCTGCCTCATGGTAAGCGAGAACCACATGACACTTTAAACCACAGGACCACCCAACCCTACAAGAATGGCGCAGCCAGCACACAGCTAGCTGTTGGGCCGCCATCCGAGGGCATACGGAGATGGTGACCCAACAGCTAGCTGTGTGCTGGCTACGCCATTCTTCTAGGGTTTGGTGGTCCTGTGGTTTAAAGCGTCATAAGGTTCTCGCTTACCATGAGGAAGGCCAGTACAACATGGGTTCGAATCCTTGGCTAGCGCAGTGGAGGAGGCTGATGGTGGTATTACCCCAGGGTGAGGGAGGAGGCTGATGGTGGTATTACCCCAGGGTGAGGGAGGAGGCTGATGGTGGTAATCAGGTGTATAGCTGCAATTTTGCTGCTTTTAATCTCGTAATATAAAAGTAATATTTTTCCATTACCCTATTATTTTGCCTTGATGCTGGTGATTGGAAATTATCCTCCCAATGCTTGATCCAAGGATTTGTGTATTGAAATTATCCTCCCAATGCTTGAACTGAATCTAAATACCTCACATTCTAGAGGTGCTGGTTTAGTGCGGGTTATTTGTGTATTTTTCCAGCAGGGTATTGTACCTTTCTCATCTTTACTTGCTCTTTCATACACAATACTTGCTCTTTCATACACAATACTTGCTCTTTCATACACAATACTTGCTCTTTCATACACAATACTTGCTCTTTCATACACAATACTTGCTCTTTCATACACAATACTTGATCTTTCATACAAAATACTTCCTCTTTCATACACAATACTTGCTCTTTCATACACAATACCTCATCACGTACCGTGACTCGCTCTTGTCTCCCTGTCAGGTATTCTCTGATCCATTGCAGTGCCCTTCCTGTTATGTGTGCCTGATCCTGTAGCTTCTGCACTAATCTCTTGTGAGGAACTGTGTCGAAGGCCTTCTTGCAGTCAACCCACCCCTCCCTCTCATATCTTACTTGCCTTGTCATAAAACTCCAGTAGGTTTGTGACACAGGATTTACCTTCCATGAATCCGTGCTGGTTGTCGTTTATAATCTTGTTCCGTTCCAGGTGCTCCACCACTCTCCTCCTGACAATCTTCTCCATGACTTTGCATACTATACTTTAGTGACTCTGATCTATAGTTTAGTGCCTCGTTTCTGCCTCCTTTCTTAAAGATGGGGACTACATTCGCCGTCTTCCATATCTTAGGTAGTTGCCCAGTTTCAAGGGATGTTTTCATGATTGTGGTTAGTGGCACACACAGTGTCTCTGCTCCCTCTCTAAGGACTCACGGAGAGATGTTTTCTGGTCCCACCGCCTTTGAGGTATCAAGTTCACTTAGGAGCTTCTTCACCTCTTCCTCAGTTGTGCGTATTTCATCCAACACTTGTTGGTTTATCCCTTTTTCGTTGTACTCCTCTGTTTTGTCTTCCCAGTGTTCCTTCTGCTTCCACTGTAAATACTTCCTTTAATCTCGTGTTAAGCTCTTCACATACTTCTTGATCATTTCTTGTGAGCTCCCCCACCTTCTTTCCTCAGCCTGATTACCTGGTCCTTGACTGTCGTCTTCCTCCTGATGTGGCTATAAAGCAGTTTCGGGTCATACTTAACTTTCGATGCTATGTCGTTTTCATACTGCTGCTGGGCCTCCCTCCATATCTGTGCATATTCGTTTCTGGCTCGTCGACTAATTTCTTTGTTTTTCTGGGTCTTTTGCCTTCTGTACTTTTTCCATTATCTAGCGCTGTTAGTTTTTGCCTCCCTACACCTGCTGGTAAACCAAGGGCTCATTCTGGTCTTCCCATTATTTCTGGTACCCTTGAGAACAAACCTTCCCTATGCCTTCTTGCATTTTGTTACGTAGGCCATCACATCGTGTACTGACTTTGTGTGTGTGTGTGTGTGTGTGTGTGTGTGTGTGTGTGTGTGTGTGTGTGTGTGTGTGTGTGTGTGTGTGTGTGTGTGTGTGTGTGTGTGTGTGTGTGTACTCACCTAGTTGTACTCATCTAGTTGAGTTTGCAGGGGTCGAGTCCAAGCTCCTGGCCCCGCCTCTTCACCTGTCTCTACTAGGTCACTCTCCCTGAACCGTGAGCTTTATCATACCTCTGCTTAAAGCTATGTATGAATCCTGCCTCCACTACATCGCTTCCCAATCTATTCCACTTCCTGACTACTCTGTGGCTGAAGAAATACTTCCTAACATCCCTGTGATTCATCTGTGTCTTCAACTTCCAACTGTGTCCCCTTGTTGCTGTGTCCTATCTCTGGAACATCCTGTCTTTGTCCACTTTGTCAATTCATCTCAGTATTTTGTATGTCGTTATCATGTCCCCCCTATCTCTCCTGTCCTCCAGTGTCGTCAGGTTGATTTCCCTTAACCTCGTAGGACATACCTCTTAGCTCTGGAACTAGTCTTGCTGCAAGCCTTTGCACTTTTTCTAGTTTCTTTGCGTGCTTGGCTAGGTGTTTACCTGGAGAGAGTTCCGGGGGTCAACGCCCCCGCGGCCCGGTCTGTGACCACATACTGGTGCCGCATACTCCAATGTGGGCCTAACGTACACGGTGTACAGGGTCCTGAACGATTCCTTATTAAGATGTCGGAATGCTGTTCTGAGGTTTGCTAGGCGCCCATATGCTGCAGCAGTTATTTGGTTGATGTGCACTTCAGGAGATGTGCCTGGTGTTATACTCACCCCAAGATCTTTTTTCTTGAGTGAGGTTTGTAGTCTCTGGCCCCCTAGACTGTACTCCGTCTGCGGTCTTCTTTGCCCATCCCAAATCTTCATGACTTTTCACTTGGTGGGGTTGAACTCCAGGAGCCAATTGCTGGACCAGGTCTGCAGCCTGTCCAGATCCCTTTGTAGTTCTGCCTGGTCTTCGATCGAATGAATTCTTCTTATCAATTTCACGTCATCTGCAAACAGGGACACTTCGGAGTCTATTCCTTCCGTCATGTCGTTCACAAATACCAGAAACAGCACTGGTCCTAGGACTGACCCCTGTGGGACCCCGCTGGTCACAGGTGCCCACTCTGACACCTCGCCACGTACCATGACTCGCTGCTGTCTTCCTGACAAGTATTCCCTGATCCATTGTAGTGCCTTCCCTGTTATCCCTGCTTGGTCCTCCAGTTTTTGCACTAATATCTTGTGTGGAACTGTGTCAAACGCCTTCTTGCAGTCCAAGAAAATGTGTGTGTGTGTGTGTGTGTGTGTGTGTGTGTGTGTGTGTGTGTGTGTGTGTGTGTGTGTGTGCGTATGTGCGCTCGTGTATATGTGTGCGTGTGCTCGTGCGTGTGTACTCACCTATATTTTCTCGTAGTTTTCAACACTTAATTAATTTGATTTCAGTGTTTGGAATTTTTCGTTGTAACCATTGATCTTACTGACCTTCTCCCAATGTTTTACATTCAATCTTTCATCACCAACAATCCTTGTTTACGGTGCCATGGGAAGGTTCCCCAGTACCAGCTGTACAATTACTGCTTTAACTTTCAACTACACTACACTAAACAATATGTTCTTTTGTTCCTCTCAAAGCGCATTGATATTTTCTTGAAGTATTTTAAGGAATGTGTAAATATACTTTACGGCTCTCACGCATTTTCAGCATTCTTTTAGCTCGAAGGCCAGACGGAAAATCACTAATCGTTTGGTGCACACACACAAGCACACATGTGACCTTAACATAAGAGCCGGGAATGCACTGACCACACAGTATCGTAGTGATCTCTGTTATCCTTAGTAACAAAATATACATGAAGATCACTTTCTTATACATAGTAACACCAGAGATACAAATATCACACTTATTCACAGCAGCGCCAGAGATACAAAGATTACGTTGTTTTACACACTAATACCAGAGATACAGTGATCACATTGCTGTACATTGTAACACCAGAGATACAGGGATCAAGCTGAGATACATAGTAACACAAGAGATACAATGATCATCCTGTTATACATAGCAAAATCCCCCAAAAATAAATATAACACATAAATAAAAGGATCAGATGAAAAACAGATGGTCTGGCTGGCTGGGAGGTTCCTCTCTTCTGGCTGGACCAGGTTTACAGGGATACAATGATCACATGTAATAACATGGGAGGATACAAAGATTTCTTTGTAACCTCCCTGTTATTATATCTACCTGTATATTGATATTATATATGGGCAGTGCTGCATGGAGTTACCCTCACAACACACACTCAACACTCATTAACACTGTTATAATGTGTTCTTCAGTAACATACACTCATATTACCTCTGTTCACACCATGTAATTATTATTTCTAACTGACTTCCTGTGACATTCAGATTCATTATTTACTTTTCTCTTAACAAAACAAACAAGGTACAAATATACATTATTTGTTTCACTGAGATTCTTATACATCGTGAAGTATCTTTGTTGTAAGAACATTTCGCTCACTATAATATGTATAATAACACTAGAGATACGCTGTTATACATAGTAACACCATATATACATACACCAAACTGTTATACATGTTAACACAAAAGATACAGGAAGATGCATAAAATTAATTTTAACAGATTAAAAACTATGGCATATAAATATAAGAAAATAATTTAAAATAACTGGCCTCACCATGGTGGTGTAACCGGACGAGAAGTTCTTCTCTTCTGGCTGGACTACGGTACGAGTCTACCCGGGTGGATGTATTTACTCAGCACAGATTCTGTGTGTCCCTCTCTGTAATTACATCTGTCTATATATAAAGATATTAAAACATTTGTTCTAATATCATATATGGGTAATGCTCCATGGTGAGGCTACATTTGAAGAGTTAAGTTCCTCTTTGAGGAAATGCTGTGTTTGGGGTTCACAGCTCTCAACGTCCCCCTCAAATGTACTATAACAGTTCCTGTTTTTTCGTCTGATACGAAGCTGTTTTGTTGCCGAGTGTGTGAGTGTACATCATATTATTGCACATTGTTAAAAAGTGTTTAGTGGGTGAGTGTTGAGCCGATTATTACACAGTGTTAAAGTGTGTTGAGTGTGTGTGAGAGTGCAGAGTACACTATCACACATTGTTAAAGAATACTGAGTGGGTATGGGAGTGTACAGTACATTAACACACATTGACACAGAGTGCAGTGACTGACCAAGTTACTGAACAAAGATCAACATAGATCAAAACGTTGTTCCATGAAAACACTGTCCTGCAAACAATGTCTTTTCTTCACCTTTTTAAATAGCACAAATTATCACCTATTTTTTAAAACATTAATACTTTGTAATTTAATATAGCAAAGGAAGTTTTGTGAATAATTATTGTAATTTCTAGTCGCACAATGGAGTATAAAATGACATTATAAAATCTTTTCTCGAATCTTTGACTTGTTAAGATTCAAGAAGTTGAATGTTTGCTGGCACATGTAAATACACTCGAATAAGTACACATAATTAACAACATTCATGAACATTAAGCGGAACATGTAAATGTTCCACTACAAGATCAGTTATTTCTAACTGATCTTGTAGTTCGATGTTTTCAGGTGATACAGAACGACTGAACAATGTTCACTGCCTACAACACATCAGGTACCAGTAATATTATCTAAAGTACCAAATATTAATATCTGAGGAAATACACTGTGTGATGTACAATTTATAATGGTGAAGAAAATAAACTTTATCAAGTTATAACTTCATCAGTCTCAGCACTGTTATAATGTGTTCTTAACATTATAACAATGTTATAATGTGTTCTTAACATTATAACACTGTTATAATGTGTTCTTAACATTATAACAATGTTGAGACTGATCACACACACTTAGCACTTATTAACACTGTTATAACGTGTTCTTCACTCACATACACACTTAGCACTTATTAACACTGTTATAACGTGTTCTTCACTCACATACACACTCAGCAATCATTAACACTGTTATAACGTGTTCTTCACTCACATACTCAGCAATCATTAACACTGTTATAACGTGTTCTTCACTCACATACTCAGCAATCATTAACACTGTTATAACGTGTTCTTCACTCACATATACTTCACATTAACACTGTTATAACGTGTTCTTCACTCACACACTCAGCAATCATTAACACTGTTATAACGTGTTCTTCACTCACATACACACTCAGCAATCATTAACACTGTTATAACGTGTTCTTCACTCACATACACACTCAGCAATCATTAACACTGTTATAACGTGTTCTTCACTCACATACACACTCAGCAATCATTAACACTGTTATAACGTGTTCTTCACTCACATACACACTCAGCAATCATTAACACTGTTATAACGTGTTCTTCACTCACATACATACTCAGCACTCATTAACACTGTTATAACGTGTTCTTCACTCACATACACACTTAGCACTCATTAGCACTGTTATAACGTGTTCTTCACTCACATACACACTCAGCACTCATTAACACTGTTATAACGTGTTCTTCACTCACATACTCAGCAATCATTAACACTGTTATAACGTGTTCTTCACTCACATACACACTCAGCACTCATTAACACTGTTATAACGTGTTCTTCACTCACATTCACACTCAGCAATCATTAACACTGTTATAACGTGTTCTTCACTCACATACACACTCAGCACTCATTAACACTGTTATAACGTGTTCTTCACTCACATACACACTCAGCAATCATTAACACTGTTATAACGTGTTCTTCACTCACATACACACTCAGCAATCATTAACACTGTTATAACGTGTTCTTCACTCACATACATACTCAGCAATCATTAACACTGTTATAACGTGTTCTTCACTGAAATGCTTTAAAAACCTAACAGATTCTTCATATAGGTGGCAGCCAATAGATTGGTTTTACTTGCTTAAGAAATTCGTTCAGAGAAAGCATCTTCATTCTGTCCAATTGATTCTTGATCTGAGGAAATGAATCCCCTTTTCTTTTCTATAATCAAAGATTATTACGTCTCATTCCCAAATTTCTGTCTGATGTTTATAGGTTTACGGGTTCCTCCTGAGTGTACTATGTGGCGTGCACAGAGAGCAAGGTCGAGCTTTAATTAGCAATGCAGCTTGTTAAGCTCTCTGTTATGGAACATTTTTCCATTTTTGTTGCATGTCATCTGTGCAAGACAGTGTACAATACCGACAAGATGAAAGTTAAGACACTTGTGCAACATCTGGTTATCTTTATTGTAGACGTTTCGCCATCCAGTGGCTTTATCAATACAGTATATAGTTCTTCTGATTTCTTATGTCCAAGAATTTGTATTGATAAAGCCACTGGATGGCGAAACGTCTACAATAAAGATAACCAGATGTTGCACGCATGTCATCTGAACTGGTAGGAAGCACTGCTAGCCAGAACTCAAGTGATTAATCAGTCTTTCTATAACTGATCTGGTCATTCAAGTTTTGCAGTCATCTAACATTTCAGATTGAATAAAATATCGTGTGGAGCATCAAATGATCACACCACCAGACACTGTCTCACCTCTATGGTAAACACCATAATGTTGAACTTCACTGTACTGGTGAATTTTCACTGCTGGAGCTGAGAGACTTCACATAATTCTATCTCTGTAAATGATGTTTACAGTTAGGTTTAACATATATTTATCTGCATAGAGTACACCTATGATCTAGTGTCGAAGGTAAAAGTACCATTGTTTATGTATTATAATCGTCATCTTGACTGGACTGCACTGAACTGACGCATAACACAACATGGTACTATAGATCAATGGAAAGTGCTTCGGTTTGTGATATACCATCTGCTGCATTGTCTTTCAACACAAAAATACTTTTTATTTGGCGAATTGTATTTATATTCATTAGTTAATGATCCCATAAGAACACAACTAATGTCATCCCTACATTCCAGGGATTATAAAACGTCCCACGAGATACTGTGGCTGCATCTTGACCTTGTCTATGACACGCTTCTGCTTGACGAAATTAAAACTGAAATTTACTCGATTATGTTGCTGCTTTGACATTCACTTCACTTGTGTGTGTGTGTGTGTGTGTGTGTGTGTGTGTGTGTGTGTGTGTGTGTGTGTGTGTGTGTGTGTGTGTGTGTGTGTGTGTGTGTGTGTGTGTGTGTGTGTGTGTGTGTGTGTGTGTGTGTGTGTGTGTGTGTGTGTGTGTGTGTGTGTGTGTGTGTGTGTGTGTGTGTGTGTGTGTGTGTGTGTGTGTGTGTGTGTGTGTGTGTGTATGTGTGTGTGTGTGTGTGTGTGTGTGTGTGTGTGTGTGTGTGTGTGTGTGTGTGTGTGTGTGTGTGTGTGTGTGTGTGTGTGTGTGTATGTGTGTGTATGTGTGTGTATGTGTGTGTGTGTGTGTGTGTGTGTGTGTGTGTATGTGTGTGTGTGTGTGTGTGTGTGTGTGTGTGTGTGTGTGTGTGTGTGTGTGTATGTGTGTACTCACCTAGTTGAGGTTGCAGGGGTCGAGTCCGAGCTCCTGGCCCCGCCTCCTCACTGATCGCTACTAGGTCACTCTCCCTGAGCCGTGAGCTTTATCATACCTCTGCTTAAAGCTATGTATGGATCCTGCCTCCACTACATCGCTTCCCAAACTATTCCACTTACTGACTACTCTGTGGCTGAAGAAATACTTCCTAACATCCCTGTGATTCATCTGTGTCTTCAGCTTCCAACTGTGTCCCCTTGTTACTGTGTCCAATCTCTGGAACATCCTGTCTTTGTCCACCTTGTCAATTCCTCTCAGTATTTTGTATGTCGTTATCATGTCCCCCCTATCTCTCCTGTCCTCCAGTGTCGTCAGGTTGATTTCCCTTAACCTCTCCTCGTAGGACATACCTCTTAGCTCTGGGACTAGTCTTGTTGCAAACCTTTGCACTTTCTCTAGTTTCTTCACGTGCTTGGCTAGGTGTGGGTTCCAAACTGGTGCCGCATACTCCAATATGGGCCTAACATACACGGTGTACAGGGTCCTGAATGATTCCTTATTAAGATGTCGGAATGCTGTTCTGAGGTTTGCTAGGCGCCCATATGCTGCAGCAGTTATTTGGTTGATGTGCGCTTCAGGAGATGTACCTGGTGTTATACTCACCCCAAGATCTTTTTCCTTGAGTGAGGTTTGTAGTCTCTGACCCCCTAGACTGTACTCCGTCTGCGGCCTTCTTTGCCCTTCCCCAATCTTCATGACTTTGCACTTGGTGGGATTGAACTCCAGGAGCCAATTGCTGGACCAGGTCTGCAGCCTGTCCAGATCCCTTTGTAGTTCTGCCTGGTCTTCGATCGAGTGTATTCTTCTCATCAACTTCACGTCATCTGCAAACAGGGACACCTCAGAGTCTATTCCTTCCGTCATGTCGTTCACAAATACCAGAAACAGCACTGGTCCTAGGACTGACCCCTGCGGGACCCCGCTGGTCACAGGTGCCCACTCTGACACCTCGCCACGTACCATGACTCGCTGCTGTCTTCCTGACAAGTATTCCCTGATCCATTGTAGTGCCTTCCCTGTTATCCCTGCTTGGTCCTCCAGTTTTTGCACCAATCTCTTGTGTGGAACTGTGTCAAACGCCTTCTTGCAGTCCAAGAAAATGCAATCCACCCACCCCTCTCTCTCTTGTCTTACTGCTGTCACCATGTCATAGAACTCCAGTAGGTTTGTGACACAGGATTTCCCGTCCCTGAAACCATGTTGGCTGCTGTTGATGAGATCATTCCTTTCTAGGTGTTCCACCACTCTTCTCCTGATAATCTTCTCCATGATTTTGCATACTATACATGTCAGTGACACTGGTCTGTAGTTTAATGCTTCATGTCTGTCTCCTTTTTTAAAGATTGGGACTACATTTGCTGTCTTCCATGCCTCAGGCAATCTCCCTGTTTCGATAGATGTATTGAATATTGTTGTTAGGGGTACACATAGCGCCTCTGCTCCCTCTCTCAATACCCATGGGGAGATGTTATCTGGCCCCATTGCCTTTGAGGTATCTAGCTCACTCAGAAGCCTCTTCACTTCTTCCTCGGTTGTGTGCACTGTGTCCAACACTTGGTGGTGTGCCCCACCTCTCCGTCTTTCTGGAGTCCCTTCTGTCTCCTCTGTGAACACTTCTTTGAATCTCTTGTTGAGTTCTTCACATACTTCACGGTCATTTCTTGTTGTCTCTCCTCCTTCCTTCCTTAGCCTGATTACCTGGTCCTTGACTGTTGTCAGCCTTGCTGGTTCATCCTCTCCTCTCTCTCTTGTAGTGTCCCTTACGTGTTGGTACATGAAGTTCTCCAGTACCACCTCCATCATCTTAGCCCTCCATGTATCTTGGCCCCCATGTG
>NC_091317.1:10956274-10992799 GCF_038502225.1 Cherax quadricarinatus
CCTGTGGGACCCCGCTCGTAACTGGCGCCCACTGTGATACCTCTTCACGTACCATGACTCGTTGCTGCCTCCCTGTCAGGTATTCCCTTATCCATTGCAGTGCCCTCCCTTTTACGTGCGCCTGATCCTCCAGCTTCTGCACTAATCTCTTGTGGGGAACTGTGTCAAAGGCCTTCCTGCAGTCTAGGAAAACGCAATCTACCCACCCTTCTCTCTCGTGTCTTACTTCTGTTACCTTGTCATAAAACTCCAGGAGGTTTGTGATACAAGATTTGCCTTCCATGAACCCATGCTGGTTTTCATTTATAATCTTGTTCCTTTCCAGGTGTTCGACCACTCTCCTCCTGATAATCTTCTCCATGACTTTGCACACAATACATGTCAGAGACACAGGTCTGTAGTTTAGTGCCTCGTTTCTGTTTCCTTTCTTAAATATGGGGACTACATTAGCAGTCTTCCATTTCTCAAGTAGTTGCCCAGTTTCAAGGGATGTGTTGAAGATTGTGGTTAGAGGCACGCACAGCATCTCTGCGACTTCTCTAAGGACCCATGGGGAGATGATGTCCGGTCCCATCGGCTTTGAGGTGTCAAGGTCACTTAAGAGCTTCTTCACCTCCTCCTCAGTTGTTCGTATGTCTTCCAACACTTGTTGATGTATTCCCTCTTGATGTTCCCTTCTGTGCTGTCTTCCCACAGCCCTTCCTGTCTCTACTGTAAAAACTTCCTTAAATCTCCTGTTCAGCTCCTCACATACCTCCTGATCATTTCTTGTGAGATCTCCACCTTCTGTCCTTAATCTGATCACCTGGTCTTTGACTGTTGTCTTCCTCCTGATGTGGCTATACAACAGTTTCGGGTCAGTCTTGATTCTCGATGCTATGTCATTTTCATACTGTCGCTTGGCCTCCCTCCTTACCTGTGCGTACTCATTCCTGGCTCTGCGACTGATCTCCCTATTTTCGTGTGTTCTCTGCCTTCTGTACTTTTTTCATTCTCTATTGCACTTTGTTTTTGCCTCTTTACACCGTCGGGTAAACCAGGGGCTCGTTCTGGTCTTCCCGTTGTTACTGCTGCCCTTGGGAATAAACCTTTCCACTGCCTCCTTGCATTTTGTTGCTACATATTCCATCATTTCATTTACTGGCTTTCCTGCCAGTTCTCTGTCCCACTGGACCTCCCGCAGGAAGTTCTTCAACCCTATGTAGTCCCCCTCTTTTATAGTCAGGCTTTTCCCATTCAACTCCTGTTATTCTCTCCACTTGCAGCTCTACTATGTATTCAAAGCACAGAACCACGTGGTCGCTAGCTCCTAGGGGACTCTCATACTTGATGTCCTCAATGTCTGAGCTGCCCAGGGTGAACACAAGGTCCAATCTTGCTGGTTCATCATCCCCTCTCACTCTGGTAGTGTCCTTAACATGTTGGTGCATGAGGTTTTCCAGCACCACGTCCAACATCCTGGATCTCTATGTTTCGGGACCCCCATGTGGCTCCAGGTTTTCCCAGTCAATCTCCCTGTGGTTGAAATCCCCCATAACCAGCAACTTTGCTCTGCTGGAGTGAGCTCTTCTTGCCACCTCAGCAAGTGTGTCCACCATTGCTCTGTTGCTCTCTTCATATTCCTCTCTTGGCCTCCTGCAGTTCTGTGGTGGATTATACATCACTGCAATGACCACTTTGTGTTCCCCAGACTGAAGTGTACCCGCTATGTAGTCTCTTTCTCCCGTCTCATCTATTCCTTCCATTTTCTCGAATTTCCATCTGTTTTTTACGAGCAGAGCAACCCCACCTCCCCCCCTGCCCCTTCTATCTTTCCTCATGATCTGGTATCCTGGTGGGAAGATTGCATCTGTTATTGTCTCCGTGAGTTTTGTTTCTGTAACTGCTATGATGTCTGGGGACTTCTCATTGATTCTTTCTTGCCATTCCTCATGTTTATTCGTTAATCCATCTGCCTTTGTGTACCAAACCTTCAACTTATGTTCTAATACTGTAACTGTGGTGCGGGGGGTGGAAACAGAGGGATCGGTGTGTGATGGTTGGTTTGGATTGTTCAGTTGCCTTGGGGGTGTCGTGGCTGGAGTCCTTCTGCAGGTGTTTCTGGGGGGTGCGCTTGTCCTTCCATTTGATACTGGGTTATTCTGCTCTCCTTTTTCATTTCCTCCCATTTCTCCTTTCGTTTTTGAACTCTTTCGTTGTCTTCCTTTCGTCCTGTGTTCTGTCTCGATCGAGGTACACACTCCGGAACTCCTGCTTGCCTCTCAGCCGTGCTTTCTCCTGCAGGATCATGGTTCGGGTTGATTTTGCCTTGAAAATTACTTTGAGAGGCCGATTCCTTTTCTTTGTGAACCACCCAATTCTCCGAAAATTTGCCACCTGGGTCATGTCCCCCTCGCCTATCACCTTCATGATATCTTCAATCGCTTTTTTCTCCTCCTGCTTTCTTTCATCATAAGTTTCCCCTTTAGCTTCGTCTAGCCCATAGACAAACACGGATCTCTCCCTTTCCACCTCCCACTGTGACTCCCATGCATCCTCTGATGTGTTTTAGTTCCTTCCCGTGGAGTGTTCCTTCCTTCAGTCCCTTCCCTAGTTATGGCCCCTATGCTTCTTGGTTTATCCTTCCTGCTCACCTGCTCCTGGCCCCCACAGGTATCTGGTAAGGTCCTTGCACATGTCCTAGTTCCTTCAATGTCTTCCAACCTCTCATTCTGTCCTAGTGTGCTCCCTGTCTTTGTTTTGGCCCCATGTGCGTTTGACAGGACCTCTGCATACAGTTTAGTTTCCATGCTTCCTTCAGACCTGTTGTCTGTGTTTGATGTAGCCATTGCCGTTGCTACTTCTGTAATATCTTTGTCTCTGTGCTGTTTCAGATGTCTCAGCTCCACTTCTAATCTCTCTATCTTGATTTCTGCTGCTGTGGCCTGTTGCTTCCACCTTCTGCATTCTGCTGCTAACCTCTCTTCCATCTTCCTTTCCAGCTCATCTAGTCTCCTTCCCCAGTCTTCCTCCCTTTTTTTGAGCTCTACCTCCCATTCCTCCCTCCCAGGTTCGTCCTTGGAGCCCCTTGTCTTCATCCTGGTTAGGGGGAGGGGAATAGATGGTTACGAGAGGGGATGGATGGTTGTGGGGGAGGGAGGATGGTTATTGGATGGGTAGAGATAGTTGGGGGAGGGAGTTAGAGGTTTGGGGGAGAGAGGGGATGGAGGTTTATGGGGGAGGGGGAGGATGGTTATTGGAAGGAGGGAGGTAGTTGGGGGGGTTAGATGGTTTGGGGAGGGGTTAGGTGGTTTGGGGGAGGGGTAGATGGCTAAGGTGAGGTGGTTAGGGAAGGGGGGGGGTACGTGTTTGTGTCAAGTGTTTATGTCAAGTGGTGGAGGGTGTGTGTGTGTGTGTGTGTGTGTGTGTGTGTGTGTGTGTGTGTCTGGGCGTGTGTGCGTGTGTGTGTGGGTGGTGTGTGTGTGTGTGGTGTTTGTGTGGTGTGTGTGTGTGTGGTGTGTGTGTGTGGTGTGTGTGGTGAGGGTGTGGGGTGTGTGTGTGTGTGGTGTGTGTGTGTGTGTGGGTTGTGTATGTGTGGTGTGTGTGTGTGTGTGGTGTCTGTGCGTGGTGTGTGTGTGTGTGGTGTGTGTGTGTGGTGTGTGTGTGTGTGGTGTGTGTGTGTGGTGTGTGTGTGTGTATGTGTGTGTGTGTGTTTTTGTTTGTGTTTGTGTTTGTGTGTGTGTGTGTGTATGTGTTTACGTATGTGTGTATGTATGTGTGTGTGTGTATGTGTGTGTGTATGTGTGTGCGTTTGTGTGTGTATGTGTGTGTATGTGTGTGTGTGTGTGTGTGTGTGTGTGTGTGTGTGTGTGTGTGTGTGTGAGTGTCTACCCTTGTGTGTGTGTGCCTGTGTGTGAGGGAGGGAGGGTTAGGAGGGGGTGGTGTGGTTGAAAGATCCGTCGTGTAGGCACAAATTTAGTCTCATTTATCTTTCCCAATTTTGCTACTCTCTCCACTTATTGCCCTTTCTGGATTTACGTATTAATTGTTGCTGGTTATTATCATTTTCCTTGTTCACATTGAGAGAGGACTTCCTAGCTTCCTAAGTATTCTTACTGCTAATAACTACCGGTAGTAACACTGCCTGTGTGCGTGTGTGCATGTGTGTGTGTGTGAGTGTGTGTGTGTGTGTGTGAGTGTGTCTTGTGCGGTGTAATGACTGGCCGCAACTTCTTGTGACCTGACACAACCCTCCTGGGACTTGACCCTAGCACGGTCTTACAATGTTGCCCTTAAAAGCTTGTCCCACCTACCTTCTCACACTCGTCAACACTATATTCTCTATGTCTATGCTATTTCTATTCTAATTCTGGTAATAGCTTGCAGGAGTGAGTGACCAGTATCAAACAGTATGCAAGGCCAGCCAGGGCCGTCAACATGCAAACCACAAATAGGCGAATAAACTTGCGATGACAGTTGCCAGCTGCTGATGACGAAGTCGTCGTACATAGGCCTTAAATCCCTATTTTGGAGATCCTTCACCCGTGATGATTATAACCATATATTCTCATACATCCCGCTTCCTCAGGCGATTTCACTCTTCACTGATGATAGTATACACTTCACATTATATACACTTCACTTTATATGTATAATGGCACACAACTTGTCGTGACGTCACTTCTTCAAGCCTACTGCTACCAATGTGGCAACAGCGCCTAAGACCCCCAACGGTTTGCGCTTTGAAATATTATGATTTCAGCTTTCCTCTCACTTTCTTTAACTAATAACTTTAATTATCACTCGTAGTATTGTTCAATGACGTTCCACTACCACTGATTACTGCTAGCTGTTATTGCACGCCATACAACGCTAAGGATCTCGGAGCCTTGTTACCCACGTCTTCACCCCATGGACCCACGCTAGTGTGTGTGTGTGTGTGTGTGTGTGTACTCACCTATTTGTACTCACCTATTTGTGGTTGCAGGGGTCGAGTCACAGCTCCTGGCCCCGCCTCTTCGCTGATTGCTACTAGGTCCTCTCTCTCCCTGCCCCATGAGCTCTATCATACCTCGCCTTAAAACTATGTATGGTTCCCGCCTCCACTACGTCACTTTTTAGGCTATTCCGCGGCCTGACTACTCTATGACTGAAGAAATACTTCCTAACATCCCTTTGATTCATCTGAGTCTTCAACTTCCAATTGTGACCTCTTGTGTCTGTGTCCCTTCTCTGGAACATCCCGTCTTTGTCCACCTTGTCTATTCTGCACAGTATTTTATATGTTGTTATCATGTCTCCCCTGACCCTCCTGTCCTCCAGTGTCGTCAGGCCTATTTCCCTCAACCTTTCTTCGTAGGACAATCCCCGTAGCTCTGGGACTAGTCTTGTTGCAAACCTTTGCACTTTCTCTAATTTCTTGATGTGCTTGACTAGGTGTGTATTCCAAACTGGTGCTGCATACTCCAGTATGGGCCTGACGTAAATGGTATACAGAGTCTTAAACGAATCCTTACTGAGGTATCAGAATGCTATCCGTAGGTTTGCCAGGCGCCCGTATGCTGCGGCAGTTATCTGATTGATGTGCGCCTCAGGAGATATGCTCAGTGTTATGCTCACCCCCAGATCTTTTTCCTTGAGTGAGGTTTGCAGTCTTTGGCCATCTAAACTATATTGTGTCTGCAGTCTTCTTTGCCCTTCCCCAATCTTCATGACTTTGCATTTGGCAGGGTGAAATTCAAGGAGCCAGTTGCTGGACCAGTCTTGTAGCCTGTCCAGGTCTCTTTGTAGTCCTGCCTGATCCTCATCCGATTTGATTCTTCTCATTAACTTCCCATCATCTGCAAACAAGGACACTTCTGAGTCTATCCCTTCCGTTATGTCGTTCACATATACCAAGAACAGCACTGGTCCTAGGACTGACCCCTGTGGAACCCCGCTTGTCACAGGCGCCCACTCTGACACCTCGTCGCGTACCATGACTCGTTGTTGCCTCCCTGTCAGGTATTCTTTGATCCATTTCAGTGCCTTTCCTCTTATGTGTTCCTGATCCTCTAGCTTTTGCAGTAACCTCTTGTGAGGAACTGTGTCGAAGGCCTTCTTGCAGTCCAAAAATATGCAGTCGATCCACCCCTCTCTCTCTTGTCTTACTTCTGTCACCTTGTCATAAAACTCTAGTAGGTTTGTGACACAGGATTTTCCTTCCCTGAAACCGTGCTGGTTGTCAATTATACACTTGTTTTTTTCCAGGTGCCCCACCACTCTCCTCCTGATGATCTTCTCCATGACCTTGCATACTATACACGTTAGTGATACAGGTCTGTAGTTTAGTGCCTCATGTCTGTCTCCCTTTTTAAAAATTGGGACTACATTTGCCATTTTCCATACCTCAGGGAGTTGCCCAGTTTCAAATGATGTGTTGAAGATCTTTGTTAATGGCTCACACAATATCTCTGCTCCCTCTTTAAGGACCCATGGAGAGATGTTGTCTGGTCCCACCGCCTTTGAGGTGTCAAGTTCGCATAGCAGCTTCTTCACCTCCTCCTTGGTTATATGTACCTCATCCAGAACTTGCTGGTGTGCCCCCCTGTTCTGATTTCCTGGAGTCCTACTGTTTTCCACTGTAAATACCTCTTTAAATCTTGTGTTGAGCTCCTGACATACCTCTCGGTCGTTTCTTGTGAATTCCATCACCCTTCCTCAGTCTGATTACCTGGTCCTTGACTGTTGTTTTCCTCCTGATGTGGCTGTACAACAGCTTCGGGTCAGTCTTTACTTTTGATGCTATGTCATTTTCATATTGTCTCTGAGCCTCCCTTCTTATCTGTGCATATTCTTTTCTGGCTCTTCGGCTGATTTCTTTATTTTCCTGAGTTCTCTGTCTTCTGTACCTTTTCCATTCTGTAGTACACCTAGTTTTTGCCTCCCTACACCTTTGAGTGAACCAAGGACTCGTTCTGTTCTTCCCATTATTTCTGTTTCCCTTGGGAACAAACCACTCCTCTGCCTCCTTGCATTTTGTTGCTACATAGTCCATCATTTCTTGTACTGGTTTTCCTGTCAGTTCCCTCTCCCACTAAATGTCTTGAAGGAAGTTCCTCATGCCTGAGTAGTTCCCCCTTTTGTAGTTTGGTTTTCCCAGCCTATTCCTGCTACTCTCTCCACATGGAGCTCAACTATGTAGTCAAAGCACAGAACCACATGATCACTAGCTCCCAGGGGCCTTTCATACATGATACCCTCGATGTCCGAACTACTCATGGTGAATACAAGGTCCAGCCTTGCTGGTTCATCCTCTCCTCTCTCTCTGGTAGTGTCTCTAACATGTTGATGCATGAGGTTTTCCAGTACCACATCCATCATCTTGGCTCTCCATGTTTCGGGGCCCCCATGAGGCTCCAGGTTTTCCCAGTCAATCTCCTTGTGATTGAAATCACCCATAACTAGTAACTTTGCTCCCCCTATGTGTGCTCTCCTGGCCACCTCGGCTAGTGTGTCGATCATTGCTCTGTTGCTCTCATCGTATTCTTCTCTTGGCCTCCTGCAGTTCTGTGGTGGGTTGTACATTACTGCAATTATCACCTTATGTCCCTCAGACTGGATTGTTCCTACTAAGTAGTCCCTTTCGCCCATGCCGTCCATTCCTTCCATTTTCTCAAAATCCCACTGGTTTTTAATGAGTAGTGCAACTCCTCCTCCCCCTCTCCTCCCTCTGTCTTTCCTGAGGATTTGGTATCCGGATGGAAAGATTGAATCTGTTATTATTCTGGTGAGTTTTGTTTCTGTGAGTGCTATTATGTCTGGGGATGTCTCCTTGATTCTTTCGTGCCACTCCTCATACTTGTTTGTTATTCCATCTGCATTTGTATACCACACCTTTTCTAAGACTGTGGTCTGGGAGGTATACTGGGTTGGGGAAGTGGGAGACCTGGTAAGGAACTATGGGTTGTTGCTGTGGGGGTGGAGTTTGTAATGTAGTGGGTGGGGGCATTGGATGTGGCATGGGTGTTTTGATTTAGAGTGTTTGGTTGCACTGGGGTTGACCTGGTTGGGAGGCTTCTATAGGAAGTTGTGAGGGAGGCTGTATTTGATCTTCTTCCTGGGTCTGGGATCTCCTGTATGTCTTCTCCATCCCCTCTCTTTCCTCCTTTCGCCTTTGTACCATCTCTCTCAGTTTCTGCCTTTTTTCTTGTGTTCTGTCGCGGTCGAGATACACCTTCCTGTAGGCCGGCATGTCCCTTAATCGTGCTTTCTCCTGCAGGATCCTGGTCCGAGTCGCTTCTGCCTTGAAGGTCACTCTCACTGGCCGGGTTCTTTTTTTTACAAACCCCCCTATTCTCCGAAAATTTTCCAGCTGGGTCATGTCGTCTTCTCCTATTGCTTTCATGATGCTTTCAATTGCTTTTTTTTCCCTTGTTTTCTTGCTTCGTATGTTTCCCCTTCAACTTCTTGGAGCCCATACACAAAGACTGACCTCACTGTTTCATTCTCCCACTGCATATACCTGTGTATCCCCTCATTTAATTTGGTTTCCTCCACTGCAGCTTTCCTTTCATCAGTTTCACTGGCTAATGTACTTGGGCTCAGTGGCCTGTCATTTTCCCTTCTCGGCTTTCCTTGGGCTCTGTTGTTGTCTGTTAGGGCCTCCATATAAAGCTTAGCTCTTTCATTTGCTACAGTCTCCTCTGATAGAGCTTCTCCATGTAGTTGTGCCCCTTCTTTCCCTACAGTCCCCTTATTTGTGGCTGAGGTAGCAGTCTCTATTGTCAATCCCAAAATGTTCTTTAGTTCTTTAGGCTGTTTCAGATTTTTCAATTCCTCTTCTAAACTCTGTATCCTAGCTTCTGCTGCTTTGACATGCACCTCCCACTTCCTGCTTTCCATATCTATCCTCTCTTCCATTCTCATGGTAAGTTCTTCTAGTTTCTTTTCCCATTCATGATCCCTTTTTATGAGCTCTGCTGCCCAATCTTCCTTTGCAGTTTCCTCCTCCTGTCCCTTGGTTTTTCTTGTTGCTCTCTGGCAACCCATTTTTGTTTTATCCTGATTGCCTCAGAGTGGGTTTAGGGTGAACGGGGGAGGAGAGGGTGATCGAGGGAGGGGAGGGATCAGGGGAAGTAGTGAGATGTCGGTGGTGCGGGGGGGGCGTGTATGTGAGTCTGGATATGTGTGTGTGTGTGTGTGTGTGTGTGTGTGTGTGTGTGTGTGTGTGTGTGTGTGTGTGTGTGTGTGTGTGTATAATTTTGTGTGTAATTCTGTGTGGAATTATGTGTGGGTTTATTATGTACTGAAAGGTAGGTGGCTTGTGCGTTGTAACATAAGTCTCAGTGGTCCTTGGCTGCCCACAACATCTTGTGACCTGACCCTCAACCTCCTGGGACTTACCGGCACATACAGTGTGTGTGTGTGTGTGTGTGTGTGTGTGTGTGTGTGTGTGTGTGTGTGGGTGTGTGTGTGTGTGTGTGTGTATGTGTGTGTGTATGTGTGTGTGTATGTATGTGTGTGTGTGTGTGTGTGTGTGTGTGTGTTTGTGTGTGTGTGTGTGTGTGTTTGTGTGTGTGTGTGTGTGTGTGTGTGTGTGTGTGTGTGTGTGTGTGTGTGTGTAATTATGTGTCGAATTATGTGTGGGTTTATTATGTGTCTGAAAAGTAGGTGGCTTGTGCTTGGAGTGTAATGTAGATTCTCAGTTGTCGCTTGTGTCCACAACCTCTTGTGACCTGACTCCCACCCTCCTGAGACTTACTCTCACCTACTTACAATGTTGCCTATGCTCGACCTGCTTATAGTAAGTTAATCGCCTTGTTCAATGGATTACCATTTGCTATTCCTTATTGAATACTTGAGTGCCTATTCTTTATCGTGCTATGAGAGTTAGACCATTCACATTCAGCTTGGCGGTTAATTGGAACCTAGAACCCCACACCCAAACAACCACATATAGGTGATACAGTACTTGTAGTGCAGCTGAAGCACTGTAGATTGTCCAGCTCGATGTAACGTCCTGGCGTAGATCCAGCTCGATGTACGTCCTGGCGTAGATCCACCTCAATTTCTTCTCGTTAATAATGTACCCTATTCACTGTATTTCTCTCACTGGTCACACGATTGTTTCACTTTATTATCTTTCTTGGGTGACACTTGACAACATCGCCTTTCACACTAGCCTGCCCACTCTGTGCCACAACGTTTTTATTTTCTAGATCACTTACAAAATTGTGGCTCTCCCCACACTTATGTGGCTCAGGCAGATTAAAAATCACTTCTAGGATTGTTCACTACCCTGACACACTTAGCAACCCTTGCAGAACACTTGTGTAGCCCTCAAAAACACTTATATTCCCGGAGCACGGAAGGCGTGACTAGCGCGCTCGCTGTCCCTACTGTCCCTGTCCTCGCTGTCCCTACTGTCCCTAATTGTGGTTGCAGGGGTCGATACTCAGCTCCTTGCCCCACCTCTTCACTGATCGTTACTAAGTCCTCTATCTCTCTGTTTCCTGAGCTTTGTCATACCTCGTCTTAAAGCTATGTATGGTTCCTGCTTCCACTACATCACTTGCTTGGCTATTCCACTTCCTGACGACTCTATGACTGACGAAATACTTCCTAACAACCCTGTGACTCGTCTGAGTCTTCAGCTTCCAATTTTGACCCCTTGTTTCTGTGTCCCCTCTCTGGAACATCCTGTATCTGTCCACCTTATCTATTCCACGCAGTATTTTGCATGTCGTTACGTTGTCCCTGACCCTCATGTCTTCCACTGTCGTCAGTCCGATTTCCCTCAACTTTTCTTCGTAGGATATTACCCTTAGCTCTGGAACTAGCCTTGTTGCAAACCTTTGTACTTTCTCTAATTTCTTGACGTGCTTGACCAGGTGTGGGTTCCAAACTGGTGCTGCATACTCTAGTATGGGCCTGACGTACACAGTGTACAGTGTCTTGAACGATTCCTTACTAAGGTATCGGAACGTTACTCTCAGGTTTGCCAGGCGCCCGTATGCTGCAGCAGTTATCTGGTTGATGTGAGCTTCCGGAGACGTGCTCAGTGTTACGGTCACCCCAAGATCTTTCTCCTTGAGTACATCCTTTCCCAAAATATTTCATCTAAATATTGTAACCTTCATTCAGTTTTAAGAAAATTGAAATTATATAATTAAGAATTTTCTTAAGGCTCTTACACTATTATATATTCTTGTTTAATTTATACAATGGTGTGGGAGAGTGCAGATATGTTTATGAGAACGTTTACACATGTATGTATATATGTGTGTTGGTAGCATGGTGTTTGTAGTGATGTTTATGTGTAGACCAAAGTGAAAAGTAAACATCAGGAGAAAACTTGTATGAACTACATAATAATTCACAATAAAGAAGAGCACAGTTCTGTGGTACAGCTGTCAGATTGACTGACTCTGCTGTCAGCCTGGCTGACTCTGCTGTCAGCCTGGCTGACTCTGCTGTCAGCCTGGCTGACTCTGCTGTCAGCCTGGCTGACTGCTGTCAGCAGAGTCAGCCAGTCAGTATGAAATTTAGAATGTATTAAGATTGAAGTGTGTGACAGTTGTAATAAAGTGTTGGAATAGTTCATGATTTTGTTCATAATGTTTATAAAAGAAGAAAAGAGGAAAAACTTTAAAGAATGTAATAATTATGATAGAATAATAATGTTGACCAGACCAGGTAAAGTGTGTGTCAGAATTATGATCAGTGAAGTGATGGTAAAGTGTGTGTCAGAATTATGATCAGTGAAGTGATGGTAAAGTGTGTGTCAGAATTATGATCAGTGAAGTGATGGTAAAGTGTGTGTCAGAATTATGATCACTGAAGTGATGGCAAAGTGTGTGTCAGAATTATGATCAGTGAAGTGATGGTAAAGTGTGTGTCAGAATTATGATCAGTGAAGTGATGGTAGTGTGTCAGAATTATGATCAGTGAAGTGATGGTAAAGTGTGTGTCAGAATTATGATCAGTGAAGTGATGGTAAAGTGTGTGTCAGAATTATGATCAGTGAAGTGATGGTAAAGTGTGTGTCAGAATTATGATCAGTGAAGTGATGGTCAAGCCAAAATATGCGCATCACAACTTATCATCAACCGTCTCGTACCACAACTCACTACCAAACATCCACTACCAAACATCCACTACCAACCATCCACTACCAACCATCCACTACCAACCATCCACTACCAACCATCCACTACCTACCATCCACTACCAACCATCTACTACCAACCATCCATTACCAACCACCCACTACCAACCATCCACTACCAACCATCCACTACCAACAATCCACTACCAAACATCCACTACCAACCATCCACTACCAACAATCCACTACCAACCATCCACTACCAACCATCCACTACCAACCATCCACTACCAACCATCCACTACCAACCATCCACTACCAACCACCCACTACCAACCATCCACTAATAACCATCCACTAATAACCATCCACTACCAAACATCCACTACCAACCATCCACTACCAGCCATCCACTACCAAACATCCACTACCAGCCATCCACTACCAGCCATCCACTACCAAACATCCACTACCAACCATCCACTACCAGCCATCCACTACCAAACATCCACTACCAACCATCCACTACCAGCCATCCACTACCAAACATCCACTACCAGCCATCCACTACCAAGCATCCACTACCTACCATCCACTACCTACCATCCACTACCAACCATCCATTACCAACCATCCATTACCAACCATCCACTACCAAGCATCCACTACGAAGCATCCACTAAAAACCATCCACTACCAACCACCCACTACCAACCACCCACTACCAACCATCCATTACCAACCACCCACTACCAACCATCCATTACCAACCATCCACTACCAACCGTCCACTACCAACAGTCCACTACCTACCATCTACTACCAACCATCCATTACCAACCATCCACTACCAAGCATCCACTACCTACCATCCACTACCAAGCATCCTCTACCAAGCATCCACTACCAACCATCCATTACCATCCATCCACTACCAAACATCCACTACCATCCATCCACTACCAACCATCCACTACCAACCATCCACTACCAACCATCCACTACCAACCATCCACTACCAACCATCCACTACCAACCATCCACTACCAACCATCCACTACCAACCATCCACTACCAACCATCCACTACCAAACATCCACTACCAACCATCCACTACCAACCATCCACTACCAAACATCCACTACCAACCATCCACTACCAACCATCCACTACCAACCATCCACTACCATCCATCCACTACCAAACATCCACTACCAACCATCCACTACCATCCATCCACTACCAAACATCCACTACCAACCATCCACTACCAACCATCCACTACCAACCATCCACTACCAAACATCCACTACCAAACATCCACTACCATCCATCCACTACCAACCATCCACTACCAACCATCCACTAACAACCATTCATTTCCATCCATCCACTACCAACCATCCACTACCAACCATCCACTACCAACCATCCACTCCCAAACATCCACTACTAAACATCCATTACCATCCATCCACTACCAACCATTCACTACCAACCATCCACTACCACCCATCCACTACCAACCATCCACTACCAAACATCCATTACCAACCATCCACTACCAACCATCCACTACCAACCATCCATTACCATCTATCCACTACCAACCATCCACTACCAACCATCCATTACCATCCATCCACTACCAAACATCTACTACCAACCACTCCCAACAATCCACTCCCAACAATCCACTCCCAACAATCCATTGCCATCCATCCACTACCAACCATCTACTACCAACCATCCACTACCAACCATCTACTACCAACCATCCACTACCAACCATCCACTACCAACCATCCACTACCAACCATCCACTACCATCCATCCACTACCAAACATCCACTACCAACCATCCACTACCAACCATCCACTACCAACCATCCACTACCAACCATCCACTACCAACCATCCACTACCAAACATCCACTACCAACCATCCACTACCAACCATCCACTGCCAAGCATCCACTACCAACCATCCACTACCAACCATCCACTACCAACCATCCATTACCAACCATCCATTACCATACATCCACTACCAACCATCCGATACCATCCATCCACTACCAACCATCCACTGCCAAGCATCCACTACCAAACATCCACTACCAAACATCCACTACCAACCATCCAATACCAACCATCCACTACCAACCATCCATTACCATCCATCCACTACCAACCATCCAATACCATCCATCCACTACCAACCATCCACTACCAACCATCCACTACCAACCATCTACTACCAACCATCCACTACCAAACATCCACTACCAACCATCCAATACCATCCAACCATCCATTACCATCCATCCACTACCAAACATCCACTACCAACCATCCACTCCACTACCAAATCCATCCACTACCAACCATCCATTCCACCATCCATCCACTACCAACCATCCATTACCAACCACTACCAACCATCCATACACTACCATCCATTCACTACCAACCATCCACTACCAACCATCCACTACCAACCATCCACTACCAACCATCCACTACCAACCATCCACTCCATCCACTACCAACCATCCAACTACCATCCACTACCAACCATCCACTACCAACCATCCATTACCATCCATTCACTACCAACCATCCACTATCAACCATCCACTACCAACCATCCATTACCATCCATTCACTTCCAACCATCCATTACCATGTATCCACTACTAAACATCCACTACCAACCATCCAATACCATCCGTCCACTACCAACCATCCACTACCAACCATCCACTACCAACCATCCACTACCAACCATCCACTATCAACCATCCACTACCAACCATCCACTATCAACCATCCACTATCAACCATCCACTACCAACCATCCACTACCAAGCATCCACTACCATGCATCCACTACCAACCATCCACTACCAACCATCCATTACCATCCATTCACTACCAACCATCCACTACCAACCATCCACTACCAACCATCCATTACCATCCATTCACTACCAACCATCCACTACCAACCATCCACTACCAACCATCCATTACCATCCATCCACTACCAACCATCCACTACCAACCATCCACTACCAACCATCCACTACCAACCATCCACTACCAACCATCCATTACCATCCATTCACTACCAACCATCCACTACCAAACATCCACTACCAACCATCCATTGCCATCCATCCACTATCAACCATCCACTACCAACCATCCATTACCAACCATCCATTACCAACCATCCACTACCAACCATCCACTACCAACCATCCACTACCAACCATCCACTACCAACCATCCACTACCAACCATCCACTACCAACCATCCACTACCAACCATCCACTACCAACCATCCACATTATGTGAAGCAGGACTCACATGTGTCTGTACTGGTGTGAACAACATTTAGCTCTTTATGTGAATGTTCAACGAGTGTTCTGTTCCAGATCAAAGTGCTCAGTATGTCTCTCTGTCTCTCTTCTCTCTCAAAGTCTCAGTATCTCTCTCTCTCTCTCTCTCTCTCTCTCTCTCTCTCTCTCTTTCTCTCACTGATCAACTTGTTCATTAAATGTTCTAACCTACATCAGTGTGTTCAGTACGTGTTCTTTACCAGATCCACATTAAATGTGAATATAAAGTTAAGAAAGTTTTCCAGTCATCTTGAATTTCTAAAGAAAAACCTATCTTGAATTAGTTGCTGGCTTACGAAAATCTTGTCTTAGATCTTACTTGCTACATTTTACTCAAGGGTCCTTCACATTATTTCTACATGGTTACTCATAGGTCCCTCATATCTTCATATCACATTTTTCTTAAACCATCGAGTGGGTCTGTTCAATATTGTCATCTTTGATGGTAATTGTATCTTGTCTACTACCTCCAGTCAAGTGGTCACCTTGTATGTTGACAACTAGAAAAATTAACTATAATTAGAAACACAGAGATGTGAACACTGAACTTCGAGAGAAGAAAATCACTGCCAAAGATCTGATCTAATACTGATTTCATTAAATTATATGTTTTAATATACTGACAAACCAGTGTCATATGTGAGAGAACATCCATCTGTGATTAGAAAATTGGTAAAATCTGCTTTCTTGATTCAGATAAATTTAAAGCCACCCAAATGTCAGTTTATAAGAAATCGAAATTGTCATTATTATTATTTGCGACCACTGTCAGCCTCAGAGTTATTTCTGAGTTACCAGACCTAGCCACGTGGAGGCCAGTGGTTCGTCTTTAAGGTCCACCCACCCACTTGCTGTGTTTTTGAAGTTTTCCCCAAGTCCATGTGTCCAGGAGTCAATCTGTGTCCCCTCAGATATTCTCCCTTCCCCACTTCCCCAAGGTCTGCCTCAACAACCAGTATCCTCGTCTTTCCCAGGTCCATGTGTCCAGGAGTCCATCTGTGTCCCCTCAGATATTCTCCCTTCCCCACTTCCCCAAGGTCTGCCTCAACAACCAGTATCCTCGTCTTTCCCAGGTCCATGTGTCCAGGAGTACATCTGTCCGCCTTCAGATATTCTCCCTTTCCCACTTCCCTAAGGTATCCTTGCCTTTCCCAGGTCCATGTATCCAGGAGTCCATCTGTGTCCCCTCAGATATTCTCCCTTCCCCACTTCCCCAAGGTCTGCCTCAACAACCAGTATCATCGTCTTTCCCAGGTCCATGTGTCCAGGAGTCCATCTGTGTCCCCTCAGATATTCTCCCTTCCCCACTTCCCCAAGGTCTGCCTCAACAACCAGTGTCCTCGTCTTTCCCAGGTCCATGTGTCCAGGAGTTCATCTGTCCGCCTTCAGATATTTTCCCTTTCTCACTTCCCTAAGGTATCCTTGCCTTTCCCAGGTCCATGTATCCAGGAGTCCATCTGTGTCCCCTCAGATATTTTCCCTTCCCCAATTTCCCAAGGTCTGCCTCAACAACCAGTATCCTCGTCTTTCCCAGGTCCATGTGTCCAGGAGTCCATCTGTGTCCTCTCAGATATTCTCCTTTCCCCACTTCCCCAAGGTCTGCCTCAACAACCAGTATCCTCGTCTTTCCCAGGTCCATGTGTCCAGGAGTACATCTGTCCGCCTTCTGATATTCTCCCTTTCCAACGGTATCCTTGCCTTTCCCAGGTCCATGTGTCCAGGAATCCATCTGTGGGCCCCCGGATGTCTCCCCTTCCTCACTTCCCTTAGGATATCTTCCAGTCTCAGCCTTCCCCAGGTTATGTATCCCGAAGTCAGCTCAGCCACCCTCAGTGATCTAGCTAGATGAGAACGAGGCCTTGTTTAGCTGGTCTACGGTAGAGACTGTCCAGGTGGGTGGAATTACAGGAGGGGACACACAGAAATCTGCGTCCTGTAATTACACCACCAAGACAGTCTAGACCGTAGGTCAGCCAGACGCAGCCAAGCTACCGTCCAGTTCGCCCACCAAGGTCTGGCTACTCAATGAAAATTTGGGAGTTCTATTTATGTTATAGAATTCATCTACATTAAAAATAAGTTTCTGTACTTAATCAGCAGGTAAAGTGCGTTTGTGAATGTTTTATTGTGTGTTTATGAGTGTTTGTGTGTTAATGTGTTTGTTCACCTCCACCAGAACTGTAATAAGTATTTAACTTTTTAGTTTTATTTGGTTATTTGTCTTATGTGTTTGCGAGACGAGACACAATAAAAATAAGTCACTTTATCTGACTTTCTTTTGGGGGTTATCCTGGGTAATTTACACATATGTTACTATGTATAATAATTTGTGTAACTGTTTTTACGTGTACCTGTACCTAAACAAACTTACTTACACACACACACACTTACTTTTACGCTCATTTACACATTTCCACAAACACAGCTTCTTGATTCACCATCTTATAAACAAACACAGAACTATGCACGTGAGCGCGCGCGCACACACACACGTGTAAAACACACTCCTCTCCTCTTACACTAATATACATGTAATCACATACATACATACACATTCACACACACACACACACACACACACACACACTATAAACGTTATGGGATGAAAATAAAAACTATCAGCTGGGATATTCGATCCTTTGACAAAAATAATTAAGATGGTGGCTGGTGCACACTGGACAGTACGACTCTGTCTAACATACTATGTTATGTTCTAATGTTTTGTGTTGTGTGAATGTCAGTTAGAATGTAAAATTAATACTGTGATGTAATGTATTGAGATGTTTAAATGTTAACATATATTATACCTTGAATGGTGTGGCGCACAATGTTATTTCTTCAATCCTAATGTTTATACTATAAGTAATACTTAACGGTAATGTTTAGGTGATGTTTAAGACGTAACTGAACATTATTCTACTCATAGTAATTAAAAGTAGTAAACTTCCATTTATGAATAACTGTTAACTCTTAGATAACTGTTATTGTAAATGTAACACCTGAGTTATGCCTCAGTGACTGTCAGTAAGGTGTTAACAGATATGTAACACCTGAGTGACTGTCAGTAAGGTGTTACCAGTTATGTAACACCTCAGTGACTGTCAGTAAGGTGTTACCAGTTATGTAACACCTGAGTGACTGTCAGTAAGGTGTTACCATTTACGTAACACCTCAGTGACTGTCAGTAAGGTGTTAGTTATGTAACACCTGAGTGATTGTTAGTAAGGTGTTACCAGTTATGTAACACCTCAGTGACTGTCAGTAAGGTGTTACCAGTTATGTAACACCTCAGTGACTGTCAGTAAGGTGTTACCAGTTATGTAACACCTCAGTAACTGTCAGTAAGGTGTTACCAGTTATGTAACACCTCAGTGACTGTCAGTAAGGTGTTACTAGTTATGTAACACCTCAGTGACTGTCAGTAAGGTGTTAACAGTTATGTAACACCTCAGTAACTGTCAGTAAGGTGTTACTAGTTATGTAACACCTCAGTGACTGTCAGTAAGGTGTTAACAGTTATGTAACACCTCAGTAACTGTCAGTAAGGTGTTACTAGTTATGTAACACCTCAGTGACTGTCAGTAAGGTGTTACCAGTTATGTAACACCTCAGTAACTGTCAGTAAGGTGTTACCAGTTATGTAACACCACAGTGACTGCCAGTAAGGTGTTACTAGTTATGTAACACCTCAGTGACTGTCAGTAAGGTGTTAACAGTTATGTAACACCTCAGTGACTGTCAGTAAGGTGTTAACAGTTATGTAACACCTCAGTAACTGTCAGTAAGGTGTTACCAGTTATGTAACACCTCAGTAACTGTCAGTAAGGTGTTAACAGTTATGTAACACCTCAGTAACTGTCAGTAAGGTGTTACCAGTTATGTAACACCTCAGTGACTGTCAGTAAGGTGTTACCAGTTATGTAACACCTCAGTAACTGTCAGTAAGGTGTTACCAGTTATGTAACACCTCAGTGACTGTCAGTAAGGTGTTACTAGTTATGTAACACCTCAGTAACTGTCAGTAAGGTGTTACCAGTTATGTAACACCTCAGTGACTGTCAGTAAGGTGTTACCAGTTATGTAACACCTCAGTAACTGTCAGTAAGGTGTTACCAGTTATGTAACACCTCAGTAACTGTCAGTAAGGTGTTACCAGTTATGTAACACCTCAGTGACTGTCAGTAAGGTGTTACTAGTTATGTAACACCTCAGTAACTGTCAGTAAGGTGTTACCAGTTATGTAACACCTCAGTGACTGTCAGTAAGGTGTTACCAGTTATGTAACACCTCAGTGACTGTCAGTAAGGTGTTACCAGTTATGTAACACCTCAGTAACTGTCAGTAAGGTGTTACCAGTTATGTAACACCTCAGTGACTGTCAGTAAGGTGTTACCAGTTATGTAACACCTCAGTAACTGTCAGTAAGGTGTTACCAGTTATGTAACACCACAGTGACTGCCAGTAAGGTGTTACTAGTTATGTAACACCTCAGTGACTGTCAGTAAGGTGTTACCAGTTATGACAGTTTCCTCTACAAAACAATTAACTAAACATGATGAATGTGAGTGCAAGATTTGGAGAGAATTTTTATATAGAAATTGTTGGGAAACAATGTGATTCCTGGTGGATATTACCAGACAGATTGATAACATTAGTAGTAGTGGTAGTAGTAATGATAATAATAGTAATAGTAATGATAATAGTAGTAGCAGTAATGCTAATAGTAGCAGTAGTTATGATAATAGTTGTAGTAGTAATGTTAATAGTATTAGTAATGATTATAGCAGTAGTAGTAATGATAATGGTAGTAATATTAATGATAGTAGTAGTAGTAGTAATAATGATAATGGTAGTAATAATATTAATGATAGTAGTAGTAATGATGACGGTAGTACTAGTAATAATGATAACAGCAATGTGTTAATTCTAGCAGTAGCCTAAACTCTTCTGTTCTTTCTATTGGTTAGTCAGTCACCAAAACCAGAAGGCACAGAAACTAACGAAGTGTCACTAACTTAATCCGTTCAACAACAGGACACAGATAACGTCCTTACCATAGCTCAGTCTAAGGTAAAACTTATACATCCGTTGGTTTTTTCCAAAGGAAAACCTATTGATCTTTCTCACATAGATTTAGAGGGTCTTCAAAAGACTTGCCCTTCCACAGAGGAAACCCGGAAGTTAGCGTTAACAGACAACGTGATTCAAAGAAAGAAATTTTCTTATTAATTTGTATATAAAGATAGTCTTCTATTCAAGAATGCAGCGTCAGCAGAAAATCCTAATTACGTGGGAAGAAATCTGTTATTAACTCCTAATAATTGCTGTGAGACTATTTTGAAGATTTCTCATGATCTGCCAGTCTCTGGCCATTTTTCACATAGGAAGACTTATGAGAAGATAAAGGACTTGTACTTCTGTCTTGGGATGTCTTTGGACATCTATAAGTATTATTTGTCGTGTCACATATGTCAACTTTCCTTACAAAAGGGTAGAACTAAGAGTCTCTATGGTAAAAATGCCAATTTTCTCAGTCCCATTTGTTAGAGTTGCAGTGGATATAGTTGGTCCTGTCACTCCTCGTTCATCAGGTCATAAATATATCTTGACTATGCGTCTAGCTGAAATCCATTACGTCAATAGAAGTTGCAGAAGCATTACTATCTATTTTTTCACGGGTAGGTATACCCAGAGAAATTCTTTTTGATCAAGAAACGCAATTTACTTCTGAATTAATGGATCAAGTTTATCAACTTGTGGGTGTTCAACCTCTTTTCACTACACCTTACCATCCAAATTGTAACGGGAGGATGGAATGACAACATGCAATCCTAAAGTCAATATTAAAGAAACTTTGTATTTTTAAATCAACTGACTGGCATAGACGTCTGCCATATGCTGTCTTTGCAATGCCTGAGATTCCAAGTGATTTCCTTGGATATTCCACTTTCGCACTGCTGTATGGGAGACAGGCTCACGGACCTCTATTTACATTAAATGAACTGTGGTCCAAAGATATTAAACCTGAGAGAAAGATTAGAAGAAACCGCTGATTTTATTGTCAAGAATCTGAATATGTCCATGGAAACATGCAAGACCTTTTATGAACAAAAGAACTCTAAAAGGAAATTAATATCTTGGCGCGGACTGTATGAAGTAGTGAAGGTCTGTAATAAGGTAGATTATCTCTTGGATGTCAAGGGTAAGATAATGTATCATGTCAATATTTTGAAACTGTAGAGAAGTCAATCTTTGTTTAAACTTCTTTGATTAAGATACTACGTCTTACAGCTTAGTTACAAGTCATGATTCTTGTGAATGTAAAGTTTGTATTATAGATGACGAGTCTCGCACAGAATCGAAGGAACTACTTTATATCTTAACTGTTAATTCTCCAACGAATAACTCAAACATCAAAATGAACAGTGAACTATCTAGTAAACAGACGTATTCACAGAGATCTCAGGACTTACCACTACCGTTGTACACAAGACTGAATTGTAATAAAGTTGGTAGAATTACCGACAATATGTAAAGTAAAAGGACACAAGTGCAACTAATGTGACATTTATTGTGGCAACTTTTCGCTCTCCAGGAGCTTTATCAAGCTTTATCAAGCTTGATAAAGCTCCTGGAGAGCGAAAAGTTGCCACAATAAATGTCACATTAGTTGCACTTGTGTCCTTTTACTTTACAAGATTGAATTGTTAGCTCAGTAAGACGGAAAATCTATCCTGTCCCCGTTCACTTACGGAAAACATTTGATAATGAGTTGACAAACTCTTAAAGTTAAATATCATATAACCTTCTAAGCCAGCTTTCTGTTCACCAGTTGTCATGGTTAAGAAACCAATAATTCTTATAGACTCTCATGAGATTTTCGTTATTTAAACTATCACTAAATGGGACGCAGAGCCCATGCCGGTAATCGATCATTACTTGTATAAATTTAATAACTGAAAATCCTTCTCTAAGTCAGACAGGAGGTTTGAGCTTGCTACCACCTGCGGCTCACAAGACTGCCATCCCCATGAGCTCCTTTGGGGCGGGGCAGATGGCAGACCAGAGGCCTAGCTTCTCCCTACTAACCCCGTGAGGGCGGGGACTGTGGCTAGGCCTGGGGACACTTGGTCCCAAAGATGAGGGGGTACTTGTACCTCCTCCCATGGGAGACTTAGGTCTCGAGATACTCCCCAGATAAGGAGCCAAGGCCGGGTCACCACTACTTGGAAAAGACCCGGGCCGGGAGAGTACCAGCGAATAAGAAAAAAAAAAATCAGACATCTCACAAGCGTACCATCAAGTGTCATTACACCAGACTCTAAACGATACACTGCTTTCCCTACTCATAGAGGACTAATACAATATCGCACAATGGTTTTCGGCTTGGTCACCGCCTGTGCCACGTACATCCGGCTTATGAGAATAGTCCTTTCTGACCTCAAGAATGTTTCAATGCATTTCGATAATATTTACATCATGACTCATGTCTGGAAAGATCATCTTACTACACTGTCGCTTGTTTTACGAAGTCTAGGAGTTCATGGCCTTACAATTAAACCACAGAAGCGTTTTCTTGGCCATTTCAAGGTACAATATCTCGGGTTTATTATTTCTGACAATAGTTTATCACCTCTTCCTAACAAGACTAAAGCAGTTCTCGAAAGCTTTTTCCCAACTACAAAAAAGATGCTAAGAAGTTTCCCTGGGTCAGTAAATTTCTATAGAATTTTTGTACCTAATTTAAGAAGTCTGACTTCCATTCTCACAGACTATTTAAAAAAGAATGTAAAGGAACCTCTTGTTTGTTCTGAAGAAGCTGCAGAAAGCTTCGAACAGATTAAAAGAATACTTTCCAGCCCCTCAGTTCTAAAATTACCTGAGATTAATAAAGTCTTTTGTCTCCGAACAGATGCCTCACATTCAGGACTCGGGACTGTTCTGTTACAGTATTATGATGAGATTCCCTTCCTTATATCTTTCACCAGTAAGAAGCTTCTGCCGAGGGAAGAAAGATACTCCACTGTGGAGAAGGAATGTTATGCAATGGTATGGGGGTATAAGTAGATTCATACTTATATGTAAAACCCTTTGTGCTTAAAACAGATCACATGCCACTGATATACCTGGAAAACTTCAAAGGTTTAAATAGCCGACCCTTAAGATGGGCTTTGGCTATCCAGTCCAATAAGTTTAAAGTTGTATATATATGTGGCTCGGAAAATTACTTCTCAGATTGGCTGAGCCGAGGTTGTACATAGTACTTTTCCCTCTGTCACTTAACTTATTGCCTCCGACCATAAGTTTTGGAAAATGGGTATTGTGAAGGAAAAACCAGTAATAAGTTGGGGTTGTGGTTGTTCAGACACCCAGGAACCATTAGCGTGTTACCGCCCGCACTACCATCTTGATACTTCTGTCTCAACATCATACTGGAACCACAGCGGCCAATTCTTATTTTTATTTAATTTTAATTAAAATCCTTAGAAAATTATCTTTATTATTATTCCTCGAGTCATTCATTTAAGTATTTTTCCATTCTTTCGTTCAGGGGGAAGACGTTTCCCTCACACCTTGGTAACTATCTTTAAGAGACATAATTGTTTTTTCTCTCTATGTAAGTCGTCACCCTCTTTACTGTCTTTACTGTTATTATAAGCTATCACCATGCTGCTGCTGCTGCTGCTGCTGCTCAGTCATATGTGAATATTTCACCATAAAAATTGTTTCCCGTCGGAGTCCTGAAGCCTCCCAGATCCACCTCACAAACATCATGAGACGGACCGTCGGAGTCCTGAAGCCTCCCAGATCCACCTCACAAACATCATGAGACGGACCGTCGGAGTCCTGAAGCCTCCCAGATCCACCTCACAAACATCATGAGACGGACCGTCGGAGTCCTGAAGCCTCCCAGATCCACCTCACAAACATCATGAGACGGACCGTCGGAGTCCTGAAGCCTCCCAGATCCACCTCACAAACACCATGAGACAGACCGTCGGAGTCCTGAAGCCTCCCAGATCCACCTCACAAACATCATGAGACGGACCGTCGGAGTCCTGAAGCCTTCCAGATCCACCTCACAAACATCATGAGACGGACCGTCGGAGTCCTGAAGCCTCCCAGATCCACCTCACAAACATCATGAGACGGACCGTCGGAGTCCTGAAGCCTCCCAGATCCACCTCACAAACATCATGAGACGGACCGTCGGAGTCCTGAAGCCTCCCAGATCCACCTCACAAACATCATGAGACGGACCGTCGGAGTCCTGAAGCCTCCCAGATCCACCTCACAAACACCATGAGACGGACCGTCGGAGTCCTGAAGCCTCCCAGATCCACCTCACAAACATCATGAGACGGACCGTCGGAGTCCTGAAGCCTTCCAGATCCACCTCACAAACATCATGAGACGGACCGTCGGAGTCCTGAAGCCTCCCAGATCCACCTCACAAACATCATGAGACGGACCGTCGGAGTATTGAAGCCTCTCAGATCCACCTGAATCGTTCTTGTATATAAGTTTTCTGGTGACTAGTACCATCCAGTTTTATTCTACCTGGGACGTAAGACCTGATCATTTTAAACAGACCATCTGGGTGCCAGCTAGTGAGGTTGGCACCCAGGTGCCAAATAAGGTAAGCGAAAATTTGTGTATGCAATAATTTCGCAAAAATCATTCTGAACCAGCATCACCAGCTGGTACCCAGAACTCAATACCTGAAGATATTGGCTTCGAGGAGACTCAGGTTCGACTCCTGACGGAGGTTTTTTTCATTTTTCTTTTCGTTCGAATGAGACATGTTATATATTTAATATTGACCTAATTTTTAAAAAGGACTTGAAAGAATTCAACATTATTCACAAATTATAATTATCTTTGGAGAGTGTTTAACTAGTAATGGTCACAGAACTTGGGAAATATGAAGCATTTAGCTTTATTTAGAGAAACAGAAGGATAACTCCAACTCCTTGGATTAAGAGACTTTCGCCATGATGAGGGTTCTTTCCTTATAGTTAATGTATGAAATACTGTTTGTTTTGCTAACATAGATATGAACTTTATTGTTGTTGTTTGAATGTGAACTGTCAGCACTCAGTTCCAGGGAGAGTGTCAGCACTCAGTTCCAGGGAGAGTGTCAGCACTCAGTTCCAGGGAAAGTGTCAGCACACAGTTCCAGGGAGTGTCAGCACTCAGTTCCAGGGAGAGTGTCAGCACTCAGTTCCAGGGAAAGTGTCAGCACACAGTTCCAGGGAGTGTCAGCACTCAGTTCCAGGGAGAGTGTCAGCACTCAGTTCCAGGGAGAGTGTCAGCACTCAGTTCCAGGGAGAGTGTCAGCACTCAGTTCCAGGGAGAGTGTCAGCACTCAGTTCCAGGGAGAGTGTCTACACTCAGCTCCAGGGAGAGTGTCAGCACTCAGCTCCAGGTTGAGTGTCAGCACTCAGCTCCAGTGAGAGTGTCAACACTCAGTTCCAGGGAGAGTGTCAACACTCAGCTCCAGGGAGAGTGTCAGCACTCAGCTCCAGGGAGAGTGTCAGCACTCAGCTCCAGAAAGAGTGTCAGCACTCAGCTCCAGGGACAGTGTCAGCACTCAGCTCCAGGGAGAGTGTCAACACTCAGCTCCAGGGAGAGTGTCAGCACTCAGCTCCAGGGAGAGTGTCAGCACTCAGCTCCAGGGAGAGTGTCAGCGCTCAGCTCCAGGGAGAGTGTCAGCGCTCAGCTCCAGGGAGAGTGTCAGCACTCAGCTCCAGGGAGAGTGTCAGCACTCAGCTCCAGGGAGAGTGTCAGCACTCAGTTCCAGGGAGAGTGTCAGCACTCAGTTCCAGGGAGAGTGTCAGCACTCAGTTCCAGGGAGAGTGTCTACACTCAGCTCCAGGGAGAGTGTCAGCACTCAGCTCCAGGTTGAGTGTCAGCACTCAGCTCCAGTGAGAGTGTCAACACTCAGTTCCAGGGAGAGTGTCAACACTCAGCTCCAGGGAGAGTGTCAGCACTCAGCTCCAGAAAGAGTGTCAGCACTCAGCTCCAGGGAGAGTGTCAGCACTCAGCTCCAGGGACAGTGTCAGCACTCAGCTCCAGGGACAGTGTCAGCACTCAGCTCCAGAAAGAGTGTCAGCACTCAGCTCCAGGGAGAGTGTCAGCACTCAGCTCCAGAAAGAGTGTCAGCACTCAGCTCCAGGGAGAGTGTCAGCACTCAGCTCCAGGGAGAGTGTCAGCGCTCAGCTCCAGGGAGAGTGTCAGCGCTCAGCTCCAGGGACAGTGTCAACACTCAGCTCCAGGGAGAGTGTCAACACTCAGCTCCAGGGAGAGTGTCAGCACTCAGCTCCAGAAAGAGTGTCAGCACTCAGCTCCAGGGAGAGTGTCAGCACTCAGCTCCAGGGACAGTGTCAGCACTCAGCTCCAGGGACAGTGTCAGCACTCAGCTCCAGAAAGAGTGTCAGCACTCAGCTCCAGGGAGAGTGTCAGCACTCAGCTCCAGAAAGAGTGTCAGCACTCAGCTCCAGGGAGAGTGTCAGCACTCAGCTCCAGGGAGAGTGTCAGCACTCAGCTCCAGTGAGAGTGTCAACACTCAGTTCCAGGGAGAGTGTCAACACTCAGCTCCAGGGAGAGTGTCAGCACTCAGCTCCAGAAAGAGTGTCAGCACTCAGCTCCAGGGAGAGTGTCAGCACTCAGCTCCAGGGACAGTGTCAGCACTCAGCTCCAGGGACAGTGTCAGCACTCAGCTCCAGAAAGAGTGTCAGCACTCAGCTCCAGGGAGAGTGTCAGCACTCAGCTCCAGAAAGAGTGTCAGCACTCAGCTCCAGGGAGACTGTCAGCACTCAGCTCCAGGGAGAGTGTCAGCGCTCAGCTCCAGGGAGAGTGTCAGCGCTCAGCTCCAGGGACAGTGTCAACACTCAGCTCCAGGGAGAGTGTCAACACTCAGCTCCAGGGAGAGTGTCAGCACTCAGCTCCGGGGAGAGTGTCAGCACTCAGCTCCAGGGAGAGGTTCGCTTTTCTATTCTAAATAGTGAATACTTGTAATACTTGTCCAGCTTTGTGAACTCAAGTCTATACTGGGATTATATGAACTTTTTTTCTTAGTGTGTGTGACTGCACAGTGATTTATGTGATGTGTGTTTGACTGTATGGTATCTACACACATGAACTGTGTGAACTATGTGGTGTGTGTTTGACTGTATGGTATCTACACACACATGAACTGTGTGAACTATGTGGTGTGTGTTTGACTGTATGGTATCTACACACACATGAACTGTGTGAACTATGTGGTGTGTGTTTGACTGTATGGTATCTACACACACATGAACTGTGTGAACTATGTGGTGTGTGTTTGACTGTATGGTATCTACACACACATGAACTGTGTGAACTATGTGGTGTGTGTTTGACTGTATGGTATCTACACACATGAACTGTGTGAACTATGTGGTGTGTGTTTGACTGTATGGTATCTACACACACATGAACTGTGTGAACTATGTGGTGTGTGTTTGACTGTATGGTATCTACACACACATGAACTGTGTGAACTATGTGGTGTGTGTTTGACTGTATGGTATCTACACACATGAACTGTGTGAACTATGTGGTGTGTGTTTGACTGTATGGTATCTACACACACATGAACTGTGTGAACTATGTGGTGTGTGTTTGACTGTATGGTATCTACACACACATGAACTGTGTGAACTATGGGGTGTGTGTTTGACTGTATGGTATCTACACACACATGAACTGTGTGAACTATGTGGTGTGTGTTTGACTGTATGGTATCTACACACACATGAACTGTGTGAACTATGTGGTGTGTGTTTGACTGTATGGTATCTACACACACATGAACTGTGTGAACTATGTGGTGTGTGTTTGACTGTATGGTATCGACACACACATGAACTGTGTGAACTATGTGGTGTGTGTTTGACTGTATGGTATCTACACACACATGAACTGTGTGAACTATGTGGTGTGTTTGACTGTATGGTATCTACACACACATGAACTGTGTGGACTATGTGGTGTGTGTTTGACTGTATGGTATCTACACACACATGAACTGTGTGGACTATGTGGTGTGTTTGACTGTATGGTATCTACACACACATGCACTGTGTGGACTATGTGGTGTGTGTTTGACTGGATGTTATCTACACACACATTAACTGTGTGGACTATGTGGTGTGTGTTTGACTGGATGTTATCTACACACACATGAACTGTGTGAACTATGTGGTGTGTGTTTGACTGTATGGTATTTACACACACATGAACTGTGTGAACTATGTGGCGTGTAAAGTAAAAGGACACAAGTGCAACTAATGTGACATTTTATTTTGGCAGCGTTTCGCTCTCCAGGAGCTTTGTCAAGCCGTCAAACCTTAAGGTTGTTAGGAAGTGAACAACCTAGACAGCGCAGTGAAAGAGGCGTGATCCATACATAGTTTTAAGAATAGGTATAATATGTCTTACGCAGCGGAGAGAAGGGGCCGGGAGCTTGGAGTCGACCTTAACAACCACAAGTAGGGGAGTACAACACGAGTCAGTTATCCAGTTCTTGGTAGCCAAGCATATACTGAAGCTCGGAAAATCTCTAAAGGTTGGCAACCAAAACAATTTGAGAACTAAGCGGAACCACTGTCAGGAGAGTTTGAAGGAACTGAACGTAACCATCTTGGCGGAGAGGAAAGCTGAGGGAGACATGATAACGATGTGCAATTTAAAATTCTCTTGGTGGTTGAAAAGTGGAACGAACTGAAAGTTTTAGTGGAGATAAACTCGATACGCAGCTTCAAGAGTATCGGTATCACCCATGAAGCCAGAAAACAATAATTCCACTCAAAGCAATCAGAGGAGGCAGAACCAGGAGCTGAGCCTCAACCCAAGTAAACACATTACGGGGAGCAAACAAACATATAATTCCTAGAACGAAGTATACTATAAACTCGAACCACACAATAGAGCGAAGGACTTGGGAGTGTTAATGTCCGAGGCTCTCACTTCAAGGTTCACAACAATGCCACTATCATATTTGCGAGAACATATGGAAGGAGGAACACTGCAGAAAGCCTGCTGGTCCATACAAGGCAGGTCCTTATCAAAACCCCCACTACCCAAAGCTACCCAAGAATTTACTCCTATACCCACGACACAAATCAAACCCAGCCCCTCCCACTCATATATTTGTCCAATTTCTTTTTAAAGCCACCCAAGGTCCCCCTCTCGATAACCTTACTCGGAAGATTGTTCCACGCATCCACAACTCTGTTCGAAAGCCAGTACTTACCCATGTCCTTTCTAAATCTAAATTTACCCAATTTAAATCCGTTTTTTCTGGTTCTTACCTGGTTCGACACCTCAGTACTTTATTAATATCTCCTTTGTTTATGCCCGTCATCCACTTATACACTTCAATGATATCTCCCCTCATTCTACGTCTCTCCAGAGAGTGAAGAGTCAAGGCTCCAAGCCTATCTTCATACGGGAAATTCCTTATACGGTAAATCGTTTTAGTCATTCTTCTCTGTATGTTCTCTAATGAATCTATATCCATCCTGTAGAAATGAGACCAAAACTTGGCGGCATAATCCAAATGAGGCCTCACTAGTGATATATAGAGACACTGTAAAAATAACTTTCTGGACTTTTCTGCTTGATAAAGCTCCTGGAGAGCGAAACGTTGCCACAATAAATGTCACTTTTACTTTACATACGTCAACCAACTTTATTGATATAAAGCTGTAACTTTTGGACTTCTGTTCTTACGTAATCTTAGTAATCTGTTAGCCTTATTGCGCATACTTAGGCACTGCTGTCTTGGCTTCAGATTTCTGCTTACCATGACTCCCAAGTTTTTTTCACATTCTGTATGATCAAGTTCTACTTCATCTAGTTTATAAATTCGAGTGTTATTTTCGTTATCAAGGACTAGGACTTTACACTTGTCCACATTGAACTTCATCTGCCACTTTTCAGACCAAGACATGAATTTGTCCAAATTCTTCTGGAGTTCACGGGTATCCTCCTCAGAATGAATCATACGGCCTATTTTTGTATCATCAGCAAATTTGCTCATGTCACTTGTAATTCCTTCATCAAGGTCATTAATGTAAATTATGAACAACACTGGGCCTGAAACTGATCCTTGTGGAACGCCACTAGTGACTAAGCCCCATTCAGATTTGACCCGATTAATGGAAACTCTGCTTTCTAATGGTAAGCCATGCCTCTATCCATGCTAGAACTTTACCTCCTATACCGTGAGCTGCCACTTTTCTTAGTCTGTGAGGTACTCTATCGAAGGCTTCACTGAAATCCAAATATAAAATATCAAATTCTTTATCACTGTCTTCTGCCTCAAATGTTTTATTGAAGAACGTCAGTAAATTTGTCATGCAGGAACGACCTCTCTGAGATTCATTAATCTAATTGTGCTCTTCATGGTGACCTCTAATAATATCAGCTATAACTGATACTAATAACACTGTGCTGCATGATTTTTTTTATTGACTCAATGGTAGCTTTTTCGGTATATATATGGTAAATAGTTATTCAATGTGTTTTTTATTCATCTCTATCACATCAGGTTGTCAAGTTATACGGAAACGTTACTTTTCTCTTTTCGTAAATGATAAAGTGGTATATTACCAATTAAAATGCTTACCTTATAATGACGTAAATGTTAAATCTAATAAATTTTTCTTTATTTTAGATTATTAATATGTCTAGAGGCTGCACAAAATCACCAGACATATTTTGCTATGTCTGGGGGCAATTCACCTCTTCAGATTCCCAGAGCAACATTTCTCCTTTATTAAAGAGCTGTTACTTTGCTTATTTTGGCAGCAAACTTGGAGACCAGGACAAACCATTTGCACCACATAAAGCTTGCAAGGGTCGTATCAGTAAGCTCCAAATGTGGTCAGTTGGAAAACTTAAATGTATGCCCTTTGGAGTACCAATGGTATGAGGGGAGCAGATGAACCACCATGATGACTGCTACTTTTGTATGACTAAAGTAGCTGGATTCAACAAGAAGACTGAAGATCGTATAATATACCCAAATATTCCTTCAGCAATAAGGCCTGTTCCACACTCTGAAGGTATTCCTGTACCTGTGCCACCTGAGATATGGCAAATTACATCAGAGTCTGACACCAGTGATTCTAAGGAGATGGAAGTAAACTATGAACCACCAACAAATGACGATCCCAAACCCTTCAACCAAGTTGAGCTCAATGACTTGGTGAGAGACCTTAACCTTCCAAAAGAAAGTGCACAGTTACTTGGCTCTAGACTGAAGAGCCACAGGCTTCTAGCTCCTGGAACAACATTCGTTTGGTACTGTCATCGCAAAAAGGAATTCACTCAGTTCTTTGACAAATAGGAATCCTTAGTTTTCTGTTCAAATATTTCTGGCCTTATTGAACACATGGGGATGTCATACAAAGGAGATGAATTTATACTCTTCATTGATTCTTCTAAAAGAAGTTTAAGGGCTGCACTTCTCTACAATGGCAACACAGCTGCATCTGTGCCAAATGCCATAGTGTCCAAATGTCATAAAATTACACAAATATGAAGACACTAATATCTACAATCAACTACCAGACTCATAATTTTCTCATTTGTGGTGATTTAAAAGTTATTGCTCTCCTACTAGGTCTTCAAGGCGGATACACCAAGTATCTTTGTTTTCTGTGTCTTTGGGATAGTAGGGCAGACAGCCAGCACTACGAACAAAAAGACTGGCCACCAAGAACCAGCTTCTTACCCGGAAATCACAATGTAAAAACTGTGCCACTAGTTGACCCCAAGAAAATTCTGCTGGCACCACTCCACATCAAATTAGGAGTTATGAAAAATTTTGTGAAGACCTTGAACAAGAATGGAACTGCTTTCAAGTACCTGGAGTCAAAGTTTCCTCGTATAAGTGAAGGCAAGCTAAAGGCAGGAATCTTTGTTGGCCCTCAGATTCGGGAATTGATGAAGGACAAGCATTTTGATGAAGCATTAACAGGTGTCGAGGTGAATGCCTGGTTTTTCATTCAAGCAGATTGTCCACAACTTCCTGGGAAACAGGCGCTTCCCCGAATACGAAAAAAATGATCCAAGACCTGATTTCAAGTTTCCAGCAACTTGGGTCTAGAATGAGTGTGAAGATGCACTTTTTGCACTCACATCTTGACTATTTTCCCAATAACTGTGGGGGCTACAGTGAGGAACAAGGAGAGAGGTTCCATCAGGATATTTGCACCATGGAAACTCGATACCAGGGCAAATGGAATGTCAGCATGATGGCAGATTACTGCTAATTATTAAAACGTAATGGTCTAGATGCACAGCACAAGCGAAAATCAAAGCAGTCTTCCTTCCTTTGGTTCAGTATGTAGGCTAACCATAAGGAGCATATTTTTTTAATAAAATCATTTGATTTGATTCATGTTGGTTTGGAATTCATATGTTCTTAAAACTAACAGAATGTGCTTTTCCATGATTACTTGCTTAATTTTAATAAATTACCAATTTATTAAAAATTCACATTTTTTATTATCATTAATTTATATTTTATTCAAAATCCTTACGTGATAGAGCAAAATGGTTTAGATATTTATAATCAGCAGCCCAAGAATATGTAAGATCGCAGCCATGAATAGAAATAAAAATTAAAGACAATCCAAATGCAGACCAGTGTAATTTGCCTCTTATAGACATCAGGCTTATTGGACGGTAATTTGATGGAATGGACTTATCCCCTGACTTGAATATAATAACTACATTAGCTATCTTCCACATCTCTGGCACAACACCAGTTAGGATGGACGCATTAAACACACTCGTTAATGGCTGACTAAGTTCCATCTAGTATTCTTTAAGTACCCTGGAAAGCAACTCGTCAGGTCCCAGGGACTTAATTTGCTTCAGTTTGTCTATCTGTTTGATAACCATCTCCCTCGTGACAATAACATTCGTTAATTTAAATTCTCCAGGAACTAAATAATTGTTAATTTCTGGAATCTCATTTACGTCTTCTTGTGTAAAGACTGACAAAAAATAATCATTAAATAAAGAACACATTTCCAGTTCGTTATCCATCAGCTGTCCATTCCCAATTTTCAGAGGTCCTACTTTTTCCTTCGACTTCGCCCTATACACATGAAAGAGCCCTTTTCGATTAGTCTGATTCATTAGCAACTCTAATTTCATAGCCAAGTTTAGCCTTTCTAATCCCCTTTTTTACTTCTCTTTTAAATTGAACATATTGGTCAATAAGGTTAACTCTCCTCTTTTGATGCGCCTATAAATTCCTCTTGTTTCCCCTAATAGAGGCTTTAGCCTCCTGTTAACCCATCTGGGATCCTTATTACTTCATCTAATTTCTCTCTGGGGAATATATATACCCTGAGCACTTTGTATATTATTAAGAAGAAAATCATAAACGAGATCCCCTCGTAATGGAAAGTCTGATCATCGTCAATATTGCGCCCCTGAATGTGGCCCAGTGTTTATAATGTACATATTGTGCATTTTGGGTATATTGTCTTTCATATAATTTTGTATTGTGACATTTTCATTATTAGCTAAAATGACTTAGCTATGTCATTAGGCAGGATGTAACAGTTACACTTCACTTTGCTCACTATTCAAGAGCTGTGGTTGGCTGTCTGCATTGGCAAACTGCTTAGCTAGCTATCAGCTCGTTGGTTTACCTGCCGGCGTCTCTACAGTGCCACGAGAGTCTCGTGATCGCACATGAGTTTGGAAACTCTCCTCCCTTGATCGCTCTCCATCTCTCCAGAGATCTCTCTCTCGTCTCTGGTTATTTGTTCGTTATTTAGACTGTTTTGGTAGAGTATGATTTCGTTGGTGAGTCGAAACATACTTCTTGTAACTCGAAACGTAACTTATTGTAGGTCCCATGCCTTTGACCTATTTTGTGGCATCTACGCATCGTCGTAGTCGGGAATTTGGTTATGCTGAACTTAGATTCAGTATTGAGGGAGTTTTATGCCTTTTATGGAGGATCTGCTGATGGTCCCCAGTTAGGGTCATTTTGTCTCCTTGTTCCTGGCGCTGTGCTGCTGCTTGTTACATTATTGTTGTTCGGCGAATCGTTCGTCTTATTGTTCAAGCAAGCTGTTTTGATTGCCTTGTTGGTCAAGAAGATAGATTTTTTAAGGACGTTTATTCAGTAACTGTTTAAGTTGAATTTAGTCCTACTAAGACATAACGAACAACTTTGATCACTTACACACATTCTCACACACGCTTGTATATACTAGTATCTTTTTTTAATTGATGATAATGTACCAGACTGTACTTAAGAGTCATAATGATATGAAATGTGCCTTTAACACTGTATTACTACGAGAGAAGTGTAGGAGCTTATATCCTAATTTATATCAAATTCATGTACTTGATTTCGTCCACCTAGACAACTTTGACAATAAACTTCTCAATTTTATTTCGTTAGTTAGTATCCTATCAGTTGCATTCTTAAAGCAGTATTAAAATTTATCATAATTTTAAACGATAACTGGAACAGAATACTTATTACTTGTTACAAAAAACAAGAAACAGGCTGAATGCTAGAGGGGGAGACCTTCTTGTATTCTCTGGAGATAGATATCGCCTTTATGTAAGTCAAGAAAATCATTAGCCAGTTTAATACTTTGTAAATGGTCCATGTCGGACCGAAACGTCGTCGTAAGCTCTTCTCTTCTATGTGCGGGTTGTTTGTGTATAGTTCCAGTCACAGTATTGTACCTGTTTTTGTTATTTATACTCTCACTAGCCCATCTATCCTCCAAAAGTTGTTTATATCTTACCCTAACTGTCTCCTTTAGTTTATCAACCTTCACCTCTCTCTTAATTGCTGCTTCCATTTTCCTTTTACATTCACTGTCGCTACAACTAAAAAGTGATCTAATATATCCGTTCCTCTCTATAAACATGTACATTAGGGTTATATATTTTTTTTTACTTTTTTTCCAAATAAAACATCTCCGGTCTCAAAAATCGATGAACTTTTGTTTAAAAACAAAGAAGAAGTCAATAATTCCTCTCAGTTTTCAAAAAAGGTCAACTAAAGGTCACCAATAAATAAAAACTACGAAAAACATATCCGCGTTACTACTCATAAGTTGCAACTCAGGAAAGTATTAATTGGCAACTCAAATTAACGAAAAATATTAATCACCATATACTATTTACGTTACTAATCATAAGTAGCAGCTCAGAAAATTACTTATTGACAACTCAAACCACAATTTATCAGTTGTCAGCATCAAGTTCTGGACAGGATTCTCCGTTTGGTAACGGATGTAAATCTTGGTGCTAAAACATCGAGTATCCGTTTTTATCCCAACTGCTGAAGAATTATGAGGAACTAAAGGCACAGTTTGTTAATGGAACTGAAGCAGGATGGAGCGATGATACGAAGTTTTTGTATAATCTAACACGAGTGTTTAGATTCTTTGAAGAAAAGGGGTACTTTCCTTTGATTAACTTTCAGAAAATTCCAAACATCAGCAATGCCAGGTGGAATTCAAGAGTTATTCTATCAGTTATTCTACACTGTTGCAGTGTAGGGATCACCTTCTGAACTTGTAACCGATGTCCTGCTACATAAACAGAGGATGGGAGTTCACGGCTGTCAAAAGTTAAACGAGCCACATTGCAAGGGCAGGAAGAACAGAAGTGTCTACCTTGAGAATTTGGAGATCTTGGAGTTCCAGCTGTTCGAGAATGTCATTGACACATGTCTGGAAATTCTGTTGGTCTATGGTATGGGGCAGAATAACAGTACCACTATAAGAATTGAGGGAATGATGTTTTTCGACAGTGATAGGAATAGTATCGATATGTGAAATAAGAGAATGATCATGAGCTTGGGTAAAATTCTGGACTGTGATGGTGCATGTACCACTCTTAACAGCATGAAACGAAATATCTCTACCAACGTGGCGTAGGAGCGCTTTGCCAATACTATGGTCGGAAAGTTAGACAGTAGAAGAAGTCGGTCTTAAAGTAAAGAATTTAGTCCATTGTGT
>NC_091317.1:10992899-11155399 GCF_038502225.1 Cherax quadricarinatus
GACTTCCTCCATTATTACTGCTACTATTTCTTCGCTGCACACTACCAACACAATTTCCTCCTTTTCTGCCGCTCAATTCCTCCGCCCCCTCTTACATATGTTCTGCTCCCCACAGGCATCAGACATCCTACTGCACTAACATCTCTGCTTCTTTCATAGGGTTGTATAGGGAAATACACCTGACCCAAAAAAGACTCACCTTGCCCTTCTGTTAGTGGGTTGGATTTGTGTAAGACCTGCCAAGTATGGGCCAGCAGGCCTGCTGCAGTGTTCCTCTTTTATTATGGTCTTATGTTCTAACAGGACTGCCACTACCATAACGCTGTCAACAGTATTTCACATGATAAATTAGACACATATGCAACACTTGGATATCTTTGTTGTCGAAACGTTTTGCCACTCAATGACTTCATGAGTCCAAAACAAAGACGAAAGGTTGAAGAACAACAGGAGTTTGAGGCAATCAGTCCCTCCGCCTGAAGCGGGTATAATCAGTCCATTAATTATGTTAAGAATAAGGCGTATGTGCGAAGAAGGGGCTAATATACTGATTACATCGACTCCAGGCTGAGGGACTCATCTTCATCAACCATTCTCACTTCTCGATGTGACTTATTAGAAGTCCTAAGTCGGACCGAAACGTCGTCATCAGTTTCAGTCTCCTAAGTGCGGGTTATTTATGTATTGTTCCAGTCACGGTATTTTAACTTTTATTCTTCAGGAAAGGTTATTTAAAAAAAACAGTCTTTTCACGTAGACAAAATATATTTAGCTCCATTGCACTTCGCACTTAATGCTGAAAATTTTCAATAATAAAACCCCCAGGTGTGAAGCACATAATGGCCCCATATTCAAAAATTTAAGGACACCTGTATATTGATGTTCTGTGTTCCACTAACGAAATGTATTTTTGTTAAATTTAAATATGTATATAATATATTAACACGAATACATAATAAACTAGATGAATTTCGCTCGTGTACGATCTGAGAAATTTTTCACCCAATTTCAAAAAGCCCAGTCTGGCGTGCATCATTGCAAACAATTGGAATGTTGCGGAGTGTTACGATGAAGATTTCAAGTGACTCAGAATTAACATTTTCAACTAATCAATTAGATTCTAATATCCGAATGTCTTCAGTAAATACTTAATTTAGGCCACAAACAAACTAAATCTAACTCAAACCTTCAAGGACACGAGTATCTTAAATACGTAAACACAAGGCTGAATCACTCACAAGATACACTGTCAAGTTAGCAGCGACACTCAAAGGTAATCACAAAAGCAACGTCGTTTATAATTTCCAAATTCTCAAAAAAAAAGAAAAATAGAACTAGGTAATTAAGAAAATATTTTAATTTTATTTAACTTTAGGGAACTTTATTTATTTTAGTAATGGTGTCTAGGGCACACGAATCACAGGCAACTTGAAGTGCATTACTCCCATTTAAACTATAATAACAGAATAAAACTCAGAAATGACATTCACAGACACCAGCTGTTGTATTGATGTATTAAGCTTTTAAGGATGACCTCAAGATACTTTATTCAGTTATTACAAAGAAAAGAACACCACTTACACCTACACAACCTGAATTATTATTATAATCAAGGGGGGGATGTAGAAGGCTTAATTCTGAGAATTGGAGCATAGATCTAATTTCCTAGATCAAGAGCCCCTCACCAACTTCAAGGAACCTCCATGAGGGGTACACAACCTCAAGATAAACTGTGTTTTATCTACGAGTCAGTCAATAGCGATACACTAAATGGGATTATATAGTAATTGTGAAATGAAAGATATTCAGAGAAGATTCACTTGAGACGAATTGTTCCTTGAAGATCAGGAGCCACTCACCAGCATCAAGGACAAATAATACAATAGAAAAAACAACCATTTTGGATTAGAAATCGTAAAATGGCACCAAGACAATGTGTTAATAATAGCAACGTTCTTGGTATCATTGTTCACAGGTCACCAACACCAGCGAATATTCCAAAAAAAAATCTAGCTCTATATACATTACACCAGTAATGAAAGTTTGAAGCTTATCCAAAAAGGAGTTTTCGAGAAAGAAAAAATACTTAAGACTGAAAAAAGTTTTGCCCAGTGTTCCGAAAAGAATCAAGTCTATCCTTGATATATACAAAAATCCCCATACAAAAACTATAGTTTTCACCGGTTTTCTTGGCGTTCATATTCAATTAAAAATTGTCTACACTCTTTTAAAAAACTTGACTTTCATGTTTCAAGAAATTTATTTCATAAAATTGCTTTAAAAAATTCCAATTGACAGCCAAACAGAGCCTAATCAATAAAAAATATACTTCATATCAGAAACAATCTTGGGTTATTGCACTGGAATAAGGAATTAGTAAATTTGGCAAATTTAAATCATCACAGTTCAAAGTCATCATCAAACATTCTGTTAATAAAATCCACCAACGGAGAAAGTTTGAAGACAATCAGAAAAGACATTCGAGTAAATTCGAGTAAATTTTCCCACCGGTGGCCTGGCGGCTAAAGCTCCCGCTTCACACACGGAGGGCTCGGGTTCGATTCCCGGCGGGTGGAAACATTTCGACACGTTTCCTTACACCTGTTGTCCTGTTCACCTAGCAGCAAATAGGTACCTGGGTGTTAGTCGACTGGTGTGGGTCGCATCCTGGGGGACAAGATTAAGGACCCCAATGGAAATAAGTTAGACAGTCCTCGATGACGCACTGACTTTCTTGGGTTATCCTGGGTGGCTAACCCTCCGGGGTTAAAAATCCGAACGAAATCTTATCTTATCTTATCAGATTCGAAGGATTTCAAACTTTGTATCAGTTTCAGGAATATTTCAAATTTACATTTACTAATAATAAACTTAGGATGATCATCATTCATACAGAATGATTCATCATAATTTTTTGGTCGATCAAAAGAATCATTTTAGTCATTATATGTAAACTTTTTATTCAATAAAATTAGGAAATCGGGACTTTTGGTAGTCAATAAGATGGCGAACATTGTGTTCAATAAGTCACACGAGTGGTGACAGTTTGTAGCCGATCGGAACAGTAATTCTCCAGTTATGGCAGTTAACAATTATCCGAAGATCCATGAACCATTTTTTTAATATTGATAAATTTCCCCACACACAAACAAAATTTAACGTGCACTTTCAAGGTTGTCAGCTGCGTCAGCTGCGTCAGGCATTTTTACACTGAAGACGCTCACAAGAGGAAACGACGAATGATTTTTTTTAAGTACATTATGTTACATATAATGTAACCGCTGACAAGCTGTCTTAACAATGAAGAACAAGCAACTTGGAGATGGAAATCTTTAGCTCTAGATCTTTCGCACTCTCATGCGTTGTCAGGAGCTATGCAATGTTGCAAGACAGCAACATATGAGGGAAAATTCTCTTATCTGTTATTATCATAACTAAGCGCAAAACCTGTAAGGGTCACACAGGTCTGCATTATTGATGACGACGCACGAGAGTGCGTAAGATCTAGATGTATCACTAACACTTAACACGTAATATTGCGCACCGTAGCACACACATGCTGTCACTACCTCACCCAACACTAAACTGATCACAGTCACTGACATGTAAAACTGAGGCAGAGCGACTGAACCAGCTCATTCAGAACCACTGGTTCACCTGTTAAGTGTTTTGTTATATTTCTTTAACGAGGCTGTTAGTGCTCAAGACATATATTAGCTACTTATTTGAAGATGTTTTATTTATTAACAGTCCATTTTTTATTTATATTACGAATTTTAATCTAAATAACTATAGCTTCACTGACCAAAGTTCTTACTACCATTGTCACGTCTGACTCCACTAATGATCCTCACATTCCTCGCCCAGCTACCGGTGAGGGTGGACGTTTGCTACTCCTCTCTGACAGGCGCAAGTGCTAGCCAGGCTGTCACAATGGTGGTTGGGGTGCGACGCAGAATTAACACTGTCGGCATAGAATTACTGAGAGGTACAATTAATCAAGATTCGGCGTTGACGTTGTTGCCTCTGATTATTCGAGAGACATATGGGATTGAGGATTGCGACCTTTACGGTGTAGCCTTAAATGGAAACTACCGAATGTTTGTGAAACTGCTGTCATCACATGTGTATGAGGATCTACTTGCTCAATATCAGGATGTTGCTATCGAGGTTAACGAGGGCATCCTGGTAAAGATGGTCGATGTTTCGAGTCAATTTACGTATGTAAAGTTACGTAATGTGCCTTTCGAGGCAAATGAAGCTGACCTACGTAGTGTGTTCGGGAAGTTTGGAACTGTACACGTAGCTCAACAAGGCAAGTGGACGGCAGGGGCTTATGTGGGTTATCCAGAAGGTAGTTTTAGCCTAAAGATGACTCTGAGGCAACCTATACCTTCGTATGTGTTCTTAGAGGAATTTAGGACACAAATACTCGTAACTTACGCTGGCCAACGTAGAACTTGTAGACTGTGTGATGGTTATGATCACATAGCGGCTGAATGTGTGCGGCGGAGGACTGGCCAGGGAATACCAAGGAGTGACATTACGAGGCGAGGACCTACAGTGACAGATCAGAAACGCCAGGATGGACGTAGGCGTGGTCGGTTGTGGAGTGAGGAAGTGGAGGAAATGCAACGTGAGGTGGAGCATGAGGGTGCAGTGCAGCAATTGAGTGCGTCTGCAGAGGATGTGATGCACGAGGCTGACAAGGACGTACCGAATGACGTAGAAATTGACGTAGTGCTTGAGACAGTTTTGCAGGAGATGTTCCCCAAATCGGAGGAAGCCTTGACAGAGGTAACGACGGGAGACCAGGTACAGGGACGAGGGGAAGCATGCGGGTCTGAAGAAAGGAATGTAATGTCGGCTTGGCCAAGTAGTGAGAAGGGGAATGAGGTGATAGAGGTGGAGGTGCACAATGAGGAAGGTCAGGAGACTAGCATGGCGGAAGAGGAAGTGTCGAGGAAGCGGGCAGCTGTCACGTCTGACTCGGATGACGTCCTCACTCCAGCACAAAGACCAAGGAAAAAGGCGGGGATTGAAGGTGTGTGTAGAGGCACAGAGAAAAAGAAACGCCAGCAAGGGGTTAGGAGTGGAGGGGATGGGGTGAGTGCCAAGGACGGTGTGTATGAGGCTACTGGACAGCGGAAAAATGTGGTGGGGAAAAGTGGGTGGAAAACGTAAGCAGGCCTAAGGTGTATGACAATTAATGTTAATGGTTTATGTAAGAGTGGTAAGTGTGTATGGTTGCGAGGACTGCTGTATCGTTACAAGGTAGATGTTGCCTTTATACAAGAGCATAACTTGAAAACAGGAAAATTGCTGGAGGTGGATGGATATAGGGCTTTTGTAACTCCAACGACACGTTTAAAAGGTGGAGTAGGTGTTTTAATTCGTGAGGCAAGCCCGTTTGTTTTGCAAAGGTTTGAGGCGGGGGGTGAGGGAAGAATAATGAGAGTGGACGGGTGGTGGATGCATGAACGCGTGTCCTTTGTTGGAGTGTATGCTCCGGCGGAGAACGATGCGAGGGCAAAATCGGCATTTGTAAGGGATGATTTGGTGTATTTCTTGAGAGCGCTGCCCAGGGTTGCATTGATTGGGGGAGATTGGAATTGTATAATACGGAGATTTGATGTGATGCCAGCGGGGGCGGGATATTTTTCAAACGTGTTGCGAGACCTGTGTAGAGATATTGGGGTACGAGATGCATTTTGGGGTGGAATAGGTGAAGTGCAACATACGTATGTAAGGAGGGAATACGCAGCTAGACTGGATAGGATCTATATAACGCAAGGGGTTTCAGTGGAGTCTTTTAACACTATAGAAGCAATTTATTCAGATCACAGGGCAGTGGTGGTGGGGGTAGCATGGGACTCGTTAGTGAAACGGTTTGAAAGCTACTGGAAATTAAACACGCGACTCCTTGAGGATGAGGAAGTGGAGGAGGGGTTTGCTTCGCTGTGGAGGAAGCTAAGTGAGGAGGCAAAAAGGGTTGATAATGTTGTACGTTGGTGGGACAGTGTGGCCAAGGAGAGGATTCGTAGGTTTTACGTGGGTGAGGGGAAGCGTATAAATCGACTGAAGTATGGATTAACAAATTATTTGGAAAGTAGAATAGGATACTATCATGAGCAAGGAGTAGTGGGAGGGGTATTCCAAACAAAGGCAACAGATGATCTGAAGAGCAGGATAAGAGAGGTGCAGGAGGAGAGATTTCATGCGGTGCGGGTGCAGGCGGGTGTGGAGGAAGTGCTTTGGGGGGACAAGCCATCGGCATGTGTGTTGAGGAGACAACAGCAGAGGAGGACAGCGACCACAATAGCAGATTTGGAAGTGCACACTGAGGTGAAAGGGTTTAGGGAGGGGCAGGTGTTAAAAACAACGGAGGTGATGAGTATGTTTGCGGATGCGTGGTATGGGCATTATTGGAAAAGTAAAGGAGTTAATAGGGAGGATCTTGATGGGGTGTGTGCTGTAGAGCCTGTAGCTCTGGGGAGAAAGGACAGGGAAGCTTTGGGTGGTGAGATTGAAGAGGGGGAGATATGGAGAGCGCTTGTAGACATGTGCAGAGGCAAAGCACCAGGTATTGATGGACTACCAAGTGAATTTTACTTAAAACATTGGGATCTGTTAAGGGGTTTTTTAGTAACGCTGTTCAATAGAATGAAAGATGGGGGAGAACTGGGCGAGAAGCAAAGTACAGGGGTCGTAGTGCTTGTGCCTAAGGGTAAGGGACAGAGTACACTTAAAGATTACAGGGCAATTACTCTCATGTGTGCTGACTATAAATTGTTCGCGAAGATTTTGGGGAATAGGTTAAAATGTGTAGTGGGACGTGTAGTTTCAAAAGGTCAACTAGGGTTGCCAGGACGGTCGATGGTCATGGGGCACGGAATTCTAAAGGGGTTTGTTGAGAGTTTTGAGGGGACGCAGGAAGGAGGGGGTATGGTGGCGATTGATTGGCAGGGTGCTTATGATCAGGTGGAAAGGGAGGGTTTAAGACAGATCCTTAGCAAACAAGGTTTTGGGGATGAGATTGTGCGGTGGGTTGAAACGTTGTATAAAGGGGCAAAAGCGAGAATTCAGATCAATGGACGCGTGGGAGGTGTGGTGAACATGGATAGGGGCTTGAGGCAGGGTTGCCCGCTATCACAGTTATTATTTGCATGTGTGCAAGATCCTTTTTATAGGTTGGTTGAGACCAGAGTGTGTGGTGGGGAGGGGTCGAGGGAGGGCTTGATTAGGCATCATGTGGTAGGTTACGTGGACGACACGACACTCCTAGTCCGGAAGGGAACAAGATTGAGAGAGTTGGGAGGGGTGGTTGGCATGTTTGGAGGGGCGACAGGCATGACGGTAAACGTTGAGAAAACAAAGATCATGGGGCTAGGGGAGTGGAGAGACAGAGTTGATTGGGACTGTGATGTGGTGAGAAGGCAGGAAGGGCAGTTATTAATATGTGGCATTTCGTATAGAGCGACCATACGGGAGGCTAGGGAGGCGAATTCGTTGAGAATGGTGGAACGCGTGGAACATCGGTTGGGGATGTTACGGCCTTATCACTTGACATTGTTGCAACGGGCGATTGTTATTAACGTATTGCTGTACAGTAAGGTATGGTATGTAGCAGCAGTTTTTCCATTGCTGAGGGCTGAGATTACTCGTATCCTTAGAAGTGTTTTTAGGTTCTTATGGGGCTCAGGATGTGAATGGATGAAGAGGGAGGTGGTGACTTTGCCGGTGAGGAAGGGAGGTTTAGGTTTGTTGGACCTGGGAAGGAGGGTGAAATGCATTTTCGTCAGGTGGGAGTGGAAAAGATTAGGCGGACAGAGGGGGACATGCATGCAAAGGTTACATGATATTTTGAGGGGAATGTATGTGGGTGGGGAATGGAGGGAGTGTGAGATTTTGTTGAGGGCACTTTTGTGGGCGTGCGAGCCAGACAAATTAAAGGTGAGGGATTTATATCGAATATTGAGGGTAGAGGAGACGGCCCCAGTTGAGGGGCTGTTCCCGATGTATGCATGGGGCGCTATATGGAGTCTGTTCGGTAAACTAAAGCTAAAGCCCAGGGTGCGAGAGATCATGTTTAAATTTTTACACGGGATTCTGCCTACTGGATCAGTCCTCAGAAACAGACGTGTGGTAGAGGAGGGTTGGTGTGGGTTATGTGGGGAGTTGGAAACAGCCTATCACGTGGTATACTTTTGCGATTATTTGGGGAGTGTGAGGGAATGGCTGGGGAAAGTGATCAGGAGGATAGGAGGAACTGGGGTGTCAGTGTTGAGAGCGCTGAGTCTTGATATAGGGGGGTGGGGGAGAATGTGGCACGGGGAGTAGCTTATATCATGGTGGATTTCGTGTACATATCGTGGGGAATGAGAGGGGTGGATAATGGGGAGACGAGGAAACGAGTTTTAGCGAGGATTTTTTGTAGGACAATGAATAGGAATCGGGTAATTTATGGGAGGAGATGGGAGGGAGCTTTTACTGAGGGTTACAGGTCCATAACTGTTGGGGAGTTGCTAGAGTTGTGAGGGGGGGGGAAGTGGGTTTGGATTGTTGTGTAAAGCATTCGATAAAAAAAAGGGGGGGTATCAAACGGGCTTGCCAAACGAATGATGTTGGTTTGGTGTGCATGTGCGTGGGTGAGTGATAAGTGCAAGAGAACGATTGTGTGTAATTGGGATGTGCATGGGAGTGCTGAGTTCATGCGTTCTTAGTAGTTATTTAATAGTTAATTAATGCCTTCTGCTGAAGGCTATCGTAGTAGCGTATAAGAGTACAAGTCTGAGAATGCTGCATGGGACAGCAATAAAGATAGGATTTGACTCCCATTGTAAACTAATTCAGTTTCTAATGTATATATATATATATATATATATATATATATATATATATATATATATATATATATATATATATATATACACATATGTATATATAAATAATATTAGGACAGCAGCTGGCGTTTTCACTACTGTAGAGTTGTTATTGTTTTCAATATATGTTCTTAAGTTTAATTTAGTATGGTTAGTTTATAAGTTAAATAAACAACGGTGAAATGCTTACATTTTGGTGAGCTGGGATAAATAGGGGGGGTGGGGGTTATACTGCTTGCATTTTTGCGGCATGTAATTATTGTGTGTGGATATTGAAATTAGCAGTCGGGAAGGAGTAAGAGGATTCTTTATTTTGTATTACTTGAATAGTTATATTTTGTAGTAATGAATTATGTATATGGCAGTATTCACCTATCAGCTGCATGACATATTACTGCATATTGCAGTGACGACGAAAGACATTAAGGAAGGTAAGAATATTGTTGTTGTTGGGGATAGCCAAGTTAGGTATATGGATAGGGCGTTCTGCTTGAAGGACAGGAGTAGGAGACAGAGAGTTTGCTTTCCTGGGGCTGGGATGGAGGATATTGTTAGCCGTCTGGATGACATCATGAGAGGTAATGGGAGCAATCCTATTATCTGTCTCAGTGCTGGAGGCAACGATGTTGGCAGACGTAGGAGTGAGGACCTGATTAGCAGGTATAGGTCAGCAATAGAAATAATTAGAAGTAAGGGTGGGAACCCTCTCATATGTGGTATTTTGCCAAGGAGGGGAGTTGGAAGTGAATGGTTGTCCAGGGCAATTGGTGTCAATTGCTGGCTGGACAAATACTGTAAGGAAAATGCGGTAACATTCATTGACAACTGGGACCTCTTCTATGGCAGAAATGACATGTATGCTAGGGATGGGGTTCACTTATCTAGGTGTGGGGTGGGAGCACTGGCAACTGCAGTGGAGGGAGCAGTTAGGACTTTAAACTAGGAATAGTTAGTGGTATGGGTTTTGGCAGGAAAACAGTGAAGTCCCAGTGTAGTAATATTACGAGTTCTAGGGGAACTAGTAATAATAAGAACGAGATAGATATTGAAAAGCCAGGGACCTTGGGTGATAAGGACAGTAATAGGTTTAGTAGAAAAATAGAAATGAGCAGGAAGGGTAAAGAGAAAGGAGAGTCTTTCAATGTTTATTATGCTAATTGCCGTAGTGCTAGGAATAAGATGGACGAGTTGAGATTAGTTGCTAGTGTAGGTAACATTGATGTATTTGCCTTAACTGAGACGTGGTTTAATTCAAAAAGTCGGGACATGCCTGCGGAATGTCATATTCAGGGTTTTAAATTGTTCCAAGAAGATAGAAGTATTGGGAGGGGGGGGTGGGGTGGCATTGTATGTCCGAGATCGCTTGAACTGTTGCATAAAAACGGGTATTAAGTCTGAAGTAACACATACAGAGTCTGTTTGGATAGAATTTTCAGAGGGGCATGAAAAACTGATTTTAGGAGTGATATACCGTCCCCCTAACTTAGATAGGGACCAAGGGAAACTACTATGGGAGGAAATTGTTAAGGCCACAAGGCACGATAATGTAGTAATTCTAGGAGACTTTAACTTTAGTCATGTTGATTGGAATTTCTTGACTGGGAATTTAGAATCGTACGACTTCTTAGAAGTATTTCAGGATTGTTTTTTGAAGCAGTTTGTGACAGAACCTACAAGGGGAAATAACCTGCTTGACTTAGTTATGGCAAACAATGAATCCCTTGTTAATAATTTAGAAATTTCAGAGGAACTGGGTGCTAGCGACCACAAATCAATTACATTTAGCATTGAATGGAAGTACGATAGTAGCGATAACTCAGTAACAGTCCCAGATTTTCGCTTAGCAGATTACGATGGGCTTAGAGAACACTTATCATCTGTTGACTGGGGTAACGAAGAGAGCTATCAATATGACAGTTTTCTGAACACTATACATGCTGCTCAAAGAGCGTTTATCCCATATAAAGAAATTAGATCAAATAGAAATGACCCAAAATGGATGAATAATAGGCTCAAATATCTACTAGGGCATAAGAAAGGAATTTATAGGCGTATCAAAAGAGGTGAGGGTCATCTTATGAATCAGTATATTGACATTAAGAGGGACATTAAAAAGGGGATAAGAAAAGCTAAAAGGGACTATGAAATTAAAGTTGCTAGGGATTCTAAAACTAACCCAAAAAGTTTTTTCCAGGTCTATAGAACAAAAGTTAGAGATAAGATAGGTCCCCTTAAAAATAACTATGGGCACCTTACTGACAATGAGAATGAAATGTGCTTGATTTTGAATAATTATTTTCTCTCAGTTTTTACACAGGAAGACACTAACAATATTCCAGTAATTAATTTTTACAGTGGGCTAGAAGAAGATAAATTATGTAACATCACAGTCACTAGTGAGATGGTTGTGAGGCAGATAGACAGACTGAAGCAAAATAAGTCGCCGGGTCCTGATGAGGTTTTTTCAAGAGTTCTTAAGGAATGCAAAATGGAACTCTGTGAACCATTAACTAATATTTTTAATTTATCTCTTCAAACAGGTGTAGTGTCTGATATGTGGAAGATGGCTAATGTAACTCCTATTTTTAAAACAGGGGACAAGTCGTTACCGTCAAATTACCGCCCAATAAGCCTGACCTCAATTGTAGGCAAATTACTAGAGTCAATTATAGCTGAGATTATAAGAAGCCATCTCGATAAGCATAGCTTGATAAATGATACTCAGCATGGATTCACAAGAGGCCGGTCTTGTCTAACTAATTTATTAACTTTCTTCAGTAAAGCTTTTGAGGCTGTTGACCACAATAAAGAATTTGATATTATTTACTTAGATTTTAGTAAGGCTTTTGATAGAGTTCCGCACCATAGACTGTTAAAGAAAGTGGCAGCTCATGGCATTGGGGGAAAAGTGCTCTCGTGGATCGAGTCATGGCTCACTGACAGGAAGCAGAGAGTGTCCATAAATGGGGTTAAATCCGAGTGGGGATCTGTAACAAGTGGCGTTCCACAGGGATCAGTCTTGGGCCCGTTGTTGTTTATAATATATATCAATGATCTTGATGAGGGAATTACTAGTGATATGAGCAAATTCGCCGATGACACAAAGATAGGTAGGATAATTGATTCAAACGTAGATGTTAGGGAACTTCAGGAGGATTTAAACAAACTCTATTCTTGGTCAGAAAAGTGGCAGATGCAGTTCAATGTAGATAAATGCAAGGTTCTGAAGCTTGGGAGTGCCCATAACCCTAGTACTTATAAATTAAATGATGTAGAACTTAGCCATACAGATTGCGAAAAGGACTTGGGGGTTATGGTGAGCAGCAACCTTAAACCAAGACAGCAATGCCTAAGCGTACGTAATAAGGCAAATAGATTACTGGGATTTATATCAAGAAGTGTAAGCAACAGAAGTCCAGAGGTCATACTGCAGCTTTATACATCATTAGTAAGGCCTCACCTTGATTATGCAGCTCAGTGCTGGTCTCCGTATTACAAAATGGACATAAATTCGTTAGAAAACATTCAGCGTAGGATGACTAAATTAATACATAGCATCAGAAATCTTCCTTATGAAGAAAGATTGAAGACTCTTAAGTTACATTCACTTGTTAGACGAAGAATGAGGGGAGACCTGATCGAAGTGTATAAGTGGAAGATAGGTATTAATAAAGGGGATATTAATAAGGTCTTGAGGATGTCTCTCCAAGAGAGAACGCGCAGTAATGGATTTAAATTAGATAAGTTTAGATTTAGAAAGGACATAGGAAAGTATTGGTTTGGAAATAGGGTAGTTGATGAGTGGAACAGTCTACCTAGTTGGGTTATTGAGGCTGGGACTTTGGGTAGTTTCAAATCTAGGTTGGATAAGTACATGAGTGGGAGGGGTTGGATTTGAGTGGGACTTTCACATCAGAGCTTATTTCTTGGGTGACATTGAAAATTGGGTTGGGCAAATGTTTTGTTAGTGGGATGAATTGTAAAGGACCTGCCTAGTATGGGCCAGCAGGCCTCCTGCAGTGTTCCTCCTTTCTTATGTTCTTATGTTCTTATAGGTGATAGGTTTTAAACTGCTACCAACCAGCCTATGCTATAGGCTTCAAGGGAATATATATATATATATATATATATATATATAGATATATATATATATATATATATATATGTATGGTAGAGTTATAATTGAAAGAATTAAGAGTAAGACGGAGAATAGGATAGCAGATGAAAAAGGAGGCTTTAGGAAAGGTAGGGGGTGTGTGGACCAGGTGTTTACAGTGAAACATATAAGTGAACAGTATTTAGATAAGGCTAAAGAGGTCTTTGTGGCATTTATGGATTTGGAAAAGGCGTATGACAGGGTGGATAGGGGGGCAATGTGGCAGATGTTGCAAGTGTATGGTGTAGGAGGTAGGTTACTGAAAGCAGTGAAGAGTTTTTACGAGGATAGTGAGGCTCAAGTTAGAGTATGTAGGAAAGAGGGAAATTTTTTCCCAGTAAAAGTAGGCCTTAGACAAGGATGTGTGATGTCACCGTGGTTGTTTAATATATTTATAGATGGGGTTGTAAGAGAAGTAAATGCGAGGGTCTTGGCAAGAGGCGTGGAGTTAAAAGATAAAGAATCACACACAAAGTGGGAGTTGTCACAGCTGCTCTTTGCTGATGACACTGTGCTCTTGGGAGATTCTGAAGAGAAGTTGCAGAGATTGGTGGATGAATTTGGTAGGGTGTGCAAAAGAAGAAAATTAAAGGTGAATACAGGAAAGAGTAAGGTTATGAGGATAACAAAAAGATTAGGTGATGAAAGATTGAATATCAGATTGGAGGGAGAGAGTATGGAGGAGGTGAACGTATTCAGATATTTGGGAGTGGACGTGTCAGCGGATGGGTCTATGAAAGATGAGGTGAATCATAGAATTGATGAGGGAAAAAGAGTGAGTGGTGCACTTAGGAGTCTGTGGAGACAAAGAACTTTGTCCTTGGAGGCAAAGAGGGGAATGTATGAGAGTATAGTTTTACCAACGCTCTTATATGGGTGTGAAGCGTGGGTGATGAATGTTGCAGCGAGGAGAAGGCTGGAGGCAGTGGAGATGTCGTGTCTGAGGGCAATGTGTGGTGTGAATATAATGCAGAGAATTCGTAGTTTGGAAGTTAGGAGGAGGTGCGGGATTACCAAAACTGTTGTCCAGAGGGCTGAGGAGGGGTTGTTGAGGTGGTTCGGACATGTAGAGAGAATGGAGCGAAACAGAATGACTTCAAGAGTGTATCAGTCTGTAGTGGAAGGAAGGCGGGGTAGGGGTCGGCCTAGGAAGGGTTGGAGGGAGGGGGTAAAGGAGGTTTTGTGTGCGAGGGGCTTCGACTTCCAGCAGGCATGCGTGAGCGTGTTTGATAGGAGTGAATGGAGACAAATGGTTTTTAATACTTGACGTGCTGTTGGAGTGTGAGCAAAGTAACATTTATGAAGGGATTCAGGGAAACCGGCAGGCCGGACTTGAGTCCTGGAGATGGGAAGTACAGTGCCTGCACTCTGAAGGAGGGGTGTTAATGTTGCAGTTTAAAAACTGTAGTGTAAAGCACCCTTCTGGCAAGACAGTGATGGAGTGAATGATGGTGAAAGTTTTTCTTTTTCGGGCCACCCTGCCTTGGTGGGAATCGGCCAGTGTGATAATAAAAAAAAAAATAAAAATGTATATATATATATATATATGTATATATATATATATATGTATATATATATATATATATATATATATATATATATATATATATATATAAGGAAGTACCACCTCTATGGCTGGAATGGGGACCCTCATCCTCATAGAAGACAATAAACGTACCTCAGGGAAAACTCAAGGTTCTCCCCGGAGCTGTTTGAATATTTTCTTCTCCTACCACCCCCTATATTTATATTCTATGTGAACATTTATTAATAAACATATATATATATATATATATATATATATATATATATATATATAATAAATATATTTATATATATATACATTATATATATAATATATATATATATATATATATATATATATATATATATATATATATATATATATATATATATATGTATATATATATATATATATATATATATATATATATATATATATATATATATATATATATATATATATATATATATATATTTAATGTCGTGCCGAATATGTAAAACTGGTCAATTAGCAAGAACTCATTTAAAATTAAATCCGTTCTAAAAAAAATTTCTTATACGTTTAAAGATATATTTTTTTCATTAATGTTAATGTAAAAATTTTTAATTTTGCACCAGAAGAATCTTAGAAAACTTACCTAACCTTTTTATAACAAAAACAGTTTATTTTAGCCTAACCCAACTAAATATATTTTAGATTTGTTTACAGTAATTTAATACTAAACAAACACAGTGAAATTTATTTTTTTCGTTAGGTTCAGAATGATTTTGGCGAAATTATTGCATACACAAATTTTCACTTGTCCTATATGGCAAGATGAACGTTGCTATTTAAGCCAAGATCGCAAATTCTGCCTATTCGGCACGATATATATATATATATATATATATATATATATATATATATATATATATATATATATATATATATATATATATATATATATATATATATATATATATATATAGGTGGTTCGGACATGTAGAGAGAATGGAGCGAAACAGAATGACTTCAAGAGTGTATCAGTCTGTAGTGGAAGGAAGGCGGGGTAGGGGTCGGCCTAGGAAGGGTTGGAGGGAGGGGGTAAAGGAGGTTTTGTGTGCGAGGGGCTTGGACTTCCAGCAGGCATGCGTGAGCGTGTTTGATAGGAGTGAATGGAGACAAATGGTTTTTAATACTTGACGTGCTGTTGGAGTGTGAGCAAAGTAACATTTATGAAGGGATTCAGGGAAACCGGCAGGCCGGACTTGAGTCCTGGAGATGGGAAGTACAGTGCCTGCACTCTGAAGGAGGGGTGTTAATGTTGCAGTTTAAAAACTGTAGTGTAAAGCACCCTTCTGGCAAGACAGTGATGGAGTGAATGATGGTGAAAGTTTTTCTTTTTCGGGCCACCCTGCCTTGGTGGGAATCGGCCGGTGTGATAATAAAAATATATATATATATATATATATATATATATATATATATATATATATATATATATATATATATATATATATGTGTGTGTGTGTGTGTGTGTGAGTCTGTGTGTCGTGCCGAATAAGTAAAACTGGCCAATTAGCAAGAACTCATTTAAAATTAAGTCCTTCGCAACCGCTGGCCGAGTTTAGGATCCTGGTCTTCTTATCATAGTTCTTATCATAGCATTGAGCACACACGTCTCACTCAGTCTGTCATATTCTATTGGACTGTCCAGTCTATCAGCGAGCACGCAGAATCTACCTTCGACGTCACCGCTCTAACACCCATACTTTATCTTCCCTCCTCACTGACGGCCACAACTTTGACACAGAATTCCTCTTTGACTTTTTAACAGCAACAGATTTATTACACAACCTTTGATTATACTTCCTTTAGCACTCCTCACCGCCCTTACTAACTCTACCTTGCAATGCTGTATGACCCTGCTGGTTTAGTCTCAAAACTCCAGCCCGTCGCGCTAGCCACTAGACCAGCTAGCCACAATAAGATTCATCCAACTAGGTATATTTCTACACCATAGGAAAGTTAGCACAGGCACCTCTGTGACCACAAATGCAAGTTTTTACAGACGAATCTCCAGCTAGCGTGGCCGTGACGAACTCTAGCTCAAGTCCCTTCACTGCCGTCAACATGACTTAAGAAATCGTAATGACACGATTGCAAATAAACCATACCCCCGGCCGGGATTGAACCCGCGGTCATAGAGTCTCAAAACTCCAGCCCGTCGCGCTAGCCACTAGACCAGCTAGCCACAATAAGATTCATCCAACTAGGTATATTTCTACACCATAGGAAAGTTAGCACAGGCACCTCTGTGACCACAAATGCAAGTTTTTACAGACGAAGTTTTGAGACTCTATGACCGCGGGTTCAATCCCGGCCGGGGGTATGGTTTATTTGCAATCGTGTCATTACGATTTCTTAAGTCATGTTGACGGCAGTGAAGGGACTTGAGCTAGAGTTCGTCACGGCCACGCTAGCTGGAGATTCGTCTGTAAAAACTTGCATTTGTGGTCACAGAGGTGCCTGTGCTAACTTTCCTATGGTGTAGAAATATACCTAGTTGGATGAATCTTATTGTGGCTAGCTGGTCTAGTGGCTAGCGCGACGGGCTGGAGTTTTGAGACTCTATGACCGCGGGTTCAATCCCGGCCGGGGGTATGGTTTATTTGCAATCGTGTCATTACGATTTCTTAAGTCATGTTGACGGCAGTGAAGGGACTTGAGCTAGAGTTCGTCACGGCCACGCTAGCTGGAGATTCGTCTGTAAAAACTTGCATTTGTGGTCACAGAGGTGCCTGTGCTAACTTTCCTATGGTGTAGAAATATACCTAGTTGGATGAATCTTATTGTGGCTAGCTGGTCTAGTGGCTAGCGCGACGGGCTGGAGTTTTGAGACTCTATGACCGCGGGTTCAATCCCGGCCGGGGGTATGGTTTATTGTCCTAGTACTTAGCAGGAAACAATGTATATGTCCCAAGCAGTGTGTCCTTGACTACAACATAGTCTACATATGTTCATTAATAACAAAAGTGGTAAATTATCGTTTTTATGCCGATGAAAGTGACTGTTAAAAGGATCCTCAATATCGATGTGGCCAGCCTGACAAATAGGCTTGATTCTTAAATAGTCAAAATAATTCCTACGGCTTTCCTCTATGAGCACTGATAGATGCCGTTACAGCAACTATTTTTACATAAAAATAACAATATACAAAAGCAAAATATACAAAAGAAAACAAGTTATTGTAGATAAAATTAATCAATATAAAAAATTAAGAGAAAAGGGAATATACTAAAGTTATGTCAGAGTAAACAAATTAGTTGAAGAAACACTTTTATTGATTCCAGGTTTAAGTTTTCTGATATGCAAAATCTCCAGAATTCTTAAATTCAAAATATTCTGCTGGGCAGCTGTAGTTTTGCTATCATATGAGTTTACTAAATGATTATGAAACTCAGCTGAGTGAGAGTTCGCAAAAAAAAAATTATTTGAATTTCATTTGTGAGTATCTACTATGTAGTAATAAAGATCAGTATTTATTATTATTGTAACTCAGTTGACCTTGACAGAAAACTTTAGGAAATTTTTGAGACAGGATTTACCATCTAGAGAACCTTTCTGTTTGTAAGTCATGAATTCTCTCCTTTCCAGGTGCTCTGATTTTCTTTACCAAAATCTTGCATACTATATACGTCAGTGACAATGATCTGTAGCTCACTGTCACACATCTGTCACTTTGTTAAATATTGGGACTTCATTCGCTTATGCCCGGTTTCAGATAACTTGCTGCAGATCGCTGCAAGTGGTTTACACAGTTCCTCGGTTCTCTTTGTCCCAGGTTATGAAGAGGTGTTGTTTGGTCCCATTGTCTTTGTGGTATCTAACTCGTTCAGCACTTTCTTCGTCTCTCCTCCTGTTGTGTACTGTGTCCAAAACACACAAACTCACTCTCCCTCCTGGACTCCATGGCAATGTTTCTGATTCCAATGTAAACATCTCTGGAAATAAATGGTATAAAATACCGACACAATGGAAATATAAACACATATGCAGTATAATGTGATCCTTTATTGACTACGTTTCGCCCACACAGTGGGCTTTTTCAAGTCACAGACAGAACTGTAAAAACTAAGCGCTAAACCAGCAGGGTCATACAGCATTGCAAGGTAGAGTTAGTAAGGGCGGTGAGGAGTGCTAAAGGAAGTATAATCAAAGGTTGTGTAATAAATCTGTTGCTGTTAAAAAGTCAAAGAGGAATTCTGTGTCAAAGTTGTGGCCGTCAGTGAGGAGGGAAGATAAAGTATGGGTGTTAGAGCGGTGACGTCGAAGGTAGATTCTGCGTGCTCGCTGATAGACTGGACAGTCCAATAGAATATGACAGACTGAGTGAGACGTGTGTGCTCAATGCTATGATAAGAACTATGATAAGAAGACCAGGATCCTAAACTCGGCCAGCGGTTGCGAAGGACTTAATTTTAAATGAGTTCTTGCTAATTGGCCAGTTTTACTTATTCGGCACGACACACAGACTCACACACACACACACACACACATATATATATATATATATATATATATATATATATATATATATATATATATATATATATATATATATATATATATATATATATATATATTTTATTATCACACCGGCCGATTCCCACCAAGGCAGGGTGGCCCGAAAAAGAAAAACTTTCACCATCATTCACTCCATCACTGTCTTGCCAGAAGGGTGCTTTACACTACAGTTTTTAAACTGCAACATTAACACCCCTCCTTCAGAGTGCAGGCACTGTACTTCCCATCTCCAGGACTCAAGTCCGGCCTGCCGGTTTCCCTGAATCCCTTCATAAATGTTACTTTGCTCACACTCCAACAGCACGTCAAGTATTAAAAACCATTTGTCTCCATTCACTCCTATCAAACACGCTCACGCATGCCTGCTGGAAGTCCAAGCCCCTCGCACACAAAACCTCCTTTACCCCCTCCCTCCAACCCTTCCTAGGCCGACCCCTACCCCGCCTTCCTTCCACTACAGACTGATACACTCTTGAAGTCATTCTGTTTCGCTCCATTCTCTCTACATGTCCGAACCACCTATATATATATATATATATATATATATATATATATATATATATATATATATATATATATATAGATCGTGCCGAATAGGCAGAATTTGCGATCTTGGCTTAAATAGCAACGTTCATCTTGCCATATAGGACAAGTGAAAATTTGTGTATGCAATAATTTCGCCAAAATCATTCTGAACCTAACGAAAAAAATAAATTTCACTGTGTTTGTTTAGTATTAAATTACTGTAAACAAATCTAAAATATATTTAGTTGGGTTAGGCTAAAATAAACTGTTTTTGTTATAAAAAGGTTAGGTAAGTTTTCTAAGATTCTTCTGGTGCAAAATTAAAAATTTTTACATTAACATTAATGAAAAAAATATATCTTTAAACGTATAAGAAATTTTTTTAGAACGGATTTAATTTTAAATGAGTTCTTGCTAATTGACCAGTTTTACATATTCGGCACGACATTAAATATATATATATATATATATATATATATATTAGGTTCTAGGCTGGTAGACAGCAACCGCTCAGGGAGGTACTACCGTCCAGCCAAGCGAGTGTAAAATGAAAGCCTGTAATTGTTATACATGATGGTAGGATTGCTGGTGTTTTTTTTTTCTGTCTCATAAACATGCAAGATTTCAGGTATGTCTTATTACTTCCACTTACACTTAGGTGTACACGTGCATGTACAAGCATATATATTCATACCCCTCTGGGTTTTCTTCTATTTCATTACTAGTTCTTGATCTTATTTCCTCTTACTTCCATAGGGAAGTGGAACAAAATTCTTCCTCCGTAAGCCTTGCGTGTAGTAAGAGTCGACTAATATGCCGGGAGCAAGGTGCTAGTAACCCATTCTCCTGTATACGTTACTGAAGTTAAAACGAGAAACTTTTGTTTTTCTTTTTGGGCCACTCTGCCTTGATGGGATACGGGCGGTTTGTTGAAAGATGAAGAATATATACATATATATATATATATATATATATATATATATATATATATATATATATATATATATATATATATATATATATATATATATATAAGACAATGTAAGATTGCAGGTGAGCAAGGAGGTTTTAGAGTGGGTAGGGGATGTGTAGATCAAGTGTTTACATTGAAGCATATATGTGAACAGTATTTTGAGGCCATAATGGTTTTCGTTGAATTTATGGATTTAGAAAAGGCATATGATAGAGTGGATAGGGGAGCAATGTAGCAGATGTTGCAAATATATGGAATAGGTAGTAAGTTACTAAATGCTGTAAAGAGGTTTTATGAGGATAGTGAGGCTCAGGTTAGGGTGTGTAGAAGAGAGGGAGACTACTTCCCGGTAAAAGTAGGTCTTAGACAGGGATGTGTAATGTCACCATGGTTAATATATTTATAGATGGGGTTGTAAAAGAAGTAAATGCTAGGGTATTCGGGAGAGGGGTGGGATTAAATTATGAGGAATCAAATACAAAATGGGAATTGTCACAGTTACTTTTTGCTGGTGATACTGTGCTTATGGGAGATTATAAAGAAAAATTGCAAAGGTTAGTAGACGAGTTTGGGTGTGTGTGTGTAAAGGTAGAAAGTTGAAAGTGAGCACAGAAAAGAGTAAGGTGATGAGGGTATCAAATGATTTAGATAAAGAAAAATTGGATATCAAATTGGAGAGGAGTATGGAAGAAGTGAATGTTTTCAGATAATTGGGAGTTGACGTGTCAGTGGATGGATTTATGAAGGATGAGGTTAATCACAGAATTGATGAAGGAAAAAGGTGAGTAGTGCGTTGAGATATATGTGGAGATAAAAAAGTTGTCTATGAAGGCAAAGAAAGGAATGCATGAAGGTATAGTTGTACCAACACTTATATGGGTGTGAAGCTTGGGTTGTAAATGCTGCAGCGAGGAGAAGGTTAGATGCAGTGGAGATGTTCTGTCTAAGGGCAATGTGTGGTGTAAATATTATGCAGAAAATTAGGAGTGTGGAAATTAGGAGAAGGTGTGGAGTTAATAAAAGTATTAGTCAGAGGGCTGAAGAGGGGTTGTTGAGGTGGTTTGGTTATTTAGAGAGGATGGATCAAAGTATAATGACATGAAGAGTGTATAAATCTGTAGGGGAAAGAAGGCAGGGTAGGGGGTCGTCCTCGAAAAGGTTGGAGATTTTGTGGGCGAGGGGCTTGGACTTCCAGCAAGCGTGCGTGAACGTGTTAGATAGGAGTGAATGGAAACGAATGGTATTTGGGACCTGACAAGCTGTTGGAGTGTGAGCAGGGTAATATTTAGTGAAGGGATTCAGTGAAAAAGGTTATTTTTATATAGCCGGACTTGTGTCCTGGAAATGGGAAGTACAATGCCTGCACTTTAAAGGAGGGGTTCGGGATATTAGCAGTTTGGAGGGATGTTGTGTATCTTTATACATATATGCTTCTAAACTGTTGTATTTGAGCGCCTCTGCAAAAACAGTGATTATATATGAGTGAGGTGAAAGCGTTGAATGATGATGAAAGTATTTTCTTTTGGGGGATTTTCTTGTTTTTTGGGTCACCCTGCCTCGGCGGGAGACGGCCGACTTGTTAATATATATATATATATATATATATATATATATATATATATATATATATATATATATATATATATATATATATATATATATCTATAGCACATTGGCCGCTTCCCACCGAGGCAGGGTGACCCGAAAAGAAACACCCCAAAAGAAAGAAAAATACTTTCATCATTCAAAACTTTCACCATCATTCATAAATAATCACTGTCTTTGCAGAGGCGCTCAGTTACAACAGTTTAGAAGTCCCTCTAAACTACCAATATCCCAAACCCCTCTTTTATTATTTTTATTCTTGTTTTATTATTAATAATGATATTATATTATCATTATTATTATTATTATTATTATTATTATTATTATTATTATTTTTATATTACATCAGTAACAAAAATACTATTTGAAGCGAAGGTTAGTATTAAAATCTACGAAATAGCATCCAGTGTAATAATGTGAAGTAAGCTGTGATTACCAGTCCAAACTTCAGTACTCACTTTCAGGAACCTGCACTAACGTAAACTACCATTCATGAACACTTATTTTTCAGCCAGTCACTCAGTAGTTACCCCAGCAATCACACTCAGTATCATTCATCACATCCTCATACACACACTGTCATCTATTCACACCAAACTCACATGCACAACACTTCACGTGAAAAATAAAAACGCAAAACACTGGTGGAGCAATATACAACTGAGTGGAACAATGCACAAATAACCCACACATAGAAGAACGAATGTTTTGAGGACTTTATCGTCCTGGTTAATGTTGGACACAAACTTTATTATAAGTGTTATCCTCCTTTGTTTGGGTTATTTGTGTTGTGTTTTATGTAGAGGAAGATGAGACAAAGTGAGGTGTTTTCCCGGAGCCGGTGTAGATTATTCAGTTAACTTGTTAGATAATTTTTTAGGTAATGAGAATAAGTCTATTATTTACCTAAGTGATGGGGTAATAATATTAAAAGTGAATGAGAGCTTGCTTTCCACACAGAGGACTGCTTTGAATTAATTACTGAATTAACCTTACCCCTTGTGGGCTATTAGCTCCCCTGCAGTGATCCTTAGACTTACTTTACTTCTAGTAATGCTAAAACTACCACTCCATTACTACCACTACTGTAGTTACCATTACTATTACCTCCCTTAACCCTCCTTTCTGTGTCATGTACCACTAAAACTACTTCCCCTACTTTCTATTACATCTGCTAATTCTACTACTACTTCCACTGCCAGCATTACCACTACTTTTTTCTTCCTGTCTTTCTCCTATCCCTGTCTCCCTCGTCTGTAAATACTGGCTCTCTCAATCTCTCGTGATAGTGTGATTGAGAATGATCCAAGTCGGACCGAACGTCGTCTTTTTTCTTCTTCTCCCTCTTCCCCTTTCCTCTTTCCTTTTTTCTCCTTTGGGTTGTCTTTCTTCTTCCCTGTGTATTTGTTCTTTCTTTTTATTTATTTATTTATTCCCTCCCTCTGTGTTCTTGGAAATATATACACATAAGCAGTATAATGTGATCCTTTATTAACAACGTTTCGCCCACACAGTGGGCTTTATCAAGTCACAAACAGCTGTACCTGGGTGAAACATACATGGCTATATATAGGTATGCTGGGTCAGGTGGAGAAAGGTGCACGTAACAATCTTCGGAGTAGAGTGAAGAAGTCTAAAAGCTTGGGTAGCTTTTAAAAGAGACTGGGTAAGTACATGAGTGGATCTTCTGCAGTGTTCCTCCATTCTTATGTTCTTATGTGGGACAGCGATGAAGAAGTTTCTTGGCGAGGGGTTCAGCTATGTTATAGAAACACATAGACTACTCTCTTCTGACTGCCTATGACACAGACAAAGAAGACTTAATCAAAGACATCAGTACTAAGAACAAAGTCTCTGTTGTAATAAAGTTGGTAGAATTACTGACAATATGTAAAGTAAAAGGACACAAGTGCAACTAATGTGACATTTATTGTGGCAACGTTTCGCTCTCCAGGAGCTTTATCAAGCCATTACAAACAATACATACACACATACATACACATACTCTCAGGTAAGACCCACGAGTGGGTGAGTGGGGAAGTGGGGACAGACGAAGGGTAGTCGGTGAGAGGAAGGTCTTGAGTGGTGAGGTAAAGTGCCAGGGCTTAACCCAGCTGCGGAGCATTATGAGGCAGTGTAGAGGGAACGTGTGGAGCGCAGAGGAGAGAGCAGGTTGCAGAAAGTGCTCGCTGGCCGGCTTGCCTCAGACTGAGGTGAGGTGAAGGTTGGCTGCGCTTTAAATGTCAGATGTCGGGAGGCTCAGATCTTGTGTTGTAGTTGGTATATTCGGTGATGACGTACCTTCTTACGGGTGATCATTTCTATGTAGAGTAGCAGCCGTTTGTGATTCTTCTAAATGTTGATTTTGAGACCACTTCAAGCCTTACTAGGTGTATTCTGTCGTTTCGTAGTTCTTCAAGTATGGCGTTGGTGGTCTGAAGGTCGGTGCCATGTGCAACAGTGTACTTGGCCTGGCCATGTTCTATGCTGTATGCAGCTTGAGTTGCCTGCACTTTGTGGAAGCTTGGCATGTGTGTGTATATGGTGATAGGTCCTGTGGTTCTGATATTTTGTTCTTGTGGATAGCTTTCAGGTGGATGTGTTTTTTCTGTTTTTTTCCATTGGTGACTGAGTTGGAGATTCGAGGTGAGGGTCGGTAGAGGTGGTGGCGGTCTCGGGTAGATCAGGTGAGGTAGCTGATTGGTCAGTGTCTACGGTGGAGTTCATTGTTGTTGTTGTTGTTGTTGTTGTATCTTGCGTTGTATCTTGTGTTGTGGTTATTGGAGTGGTGATGTTTTCTGGTGCTTGGGTGAGCTTGATTATGTCAGCAGAAGGTGGAGAGTCTGGGAAGGTGAATGCCGGCATGTTATTAAGTCTGAATAGCTCATTGATGGTAGTGTTGAAGGAGCCTGGTGCTGCCATGTTGTGCATATGAGCATACAGTAAGCAGTACTGTATTTTTGTCGAGTCACACGCTGGAGTGGAGATACTGGTGGTGGAGAGCTGGGATGATTTCAGGAGTTTGGTGGTGTCGGCCTGCAGTTTTGTGATAGCTGCATACGTGGGTGATCTTAATGGAGACTTCTTCTGATCTGCTTCTATGTTCTTTTTGATGATATCACGACGGGTAGGACATTTAGCTGCGAGTGTGTTGTGGTTATTCTTGCAGTTTAGACACTTGAGAGTAGCGGTGGAAGAGCATGTCCTAGAGTCGTGACCCTCATTACCACAGGTGGAACAGAATTTCTTGTCTTTTGTAGGGCAGTCTTTTGTTGAGTGGAGGTAAGAGAAACAGGTCCAGCATTGAGAGACGTGGTGGTAACGTTCAGCTTCGATATTGTTGGCGTTGATAAAATAGTGGTAGATGGCTAGTCCCTCAGCCATAGCTTGGGAAGCCATTGTGACGTCAGTAAAGGTGATCTTGAGCATTGAGGGGGCCGTGGGAATCTTGTTGATATTTTCCACGGTGGCCCAAGGGTTTTGGTCTTCGACAGATTGTTTTAAGGTCTTCGATTGGCTGAGAGGTGATCAGCTTGTCCAGGCGCTTCAGGAAGACAGTCCTCTTAGCCCTTAAGGCTGGAGAGGACATGATTCTGTAACCACGTTCTTGTAGTGTAGTCAGGGCAGTACCAGTCAGTAGTTTCTCAGCCTCCACATCGTCCTCACAGACAATGATGAAGGATTCTTGGAGGGAAAGGATCGTGTTGACCTTGATGTTCAAGCCCCTGACAGTTGCAACAAGGGCAAGCTTGGTGGAGTCGTTGATCAAACCACTTGTAGGTTTAATCTTGACTGTTGGAGTAACTCATTTTGAGATCTTGATGTGGGTAATCGGCGAGGTAGAGGTTTCCCTCCCCAACGGGGATAGCAGGGACACTACTTGAGGAGCGACTGTGGCTTGCCAGTAGCAAGGCCAGCAGTGCAATCGTCTGTCATGGACACAGAGGGTATATAAAGCCTCAGAGTGAGGTGTAATACTAGTGAGGTACCATTTCGATGTTCACTAGTGGTAGTAGTAGTAGTAGTGGTAGTGACAAAAGTAATACAATATGGTAGAGCAATTAATTCGTACATGAGTAAAAGGATATAAAAGCTATTACTTGGGTAACAAAAATAGGTTGGACAAATATAGACTGGAAAGAGGCAGCTTGTTTCAGTGTTCACTCTCTGTGCTTTGTGTAGTATAACAGGAGAGACTATGTGATGGCAGGGTTTACTGTTTTCAGGAGGATTCTTGCTAAGACTTCGGAGATGGTGAAGCTGCCGTTGTTTTGTTTAATTGTATTCGAAGCAGCGATCAGTGCTGATTCGAGGCACTTGCGTCTGCGGAAATTAGTTTCTTTGATCACTAATTGGGCGTCTCTTAATTTCATGAGATGATTGGTGGAATTTCGGTGTTGTACACAGGCGTTGTTCAAGTTATCGTTCCTGCATGCGTAAATATGTTCATTGAGGCGGGTGTCGAAGTTTCTGGCTGTTTCACCTACGTAAATCTTGTCACTATACCCTGTGGAAGCTGTGACAAGATTTACGTAGGTGAAACAGCCAGAAACCTCGACACCCGCCTCAATGAACACATTTACGCATGTAGGAACGATAACTTGAACAACGCCTGTGTACAACACCGAAATTCCACCAATCATCTCATGAAATTCAGAGACGCCCAATTAGTGATCAAAGAAACTAATTTCCGCAGACGCAAGTGCCTCGAATCAGCACTGATCGCTGCTTCGAATACAATTAAACAAAACATCGGCAGCTTCACCATCTCCGAAGTCTTAGCAAGAATCCTCCTGAAAACAGTAAACCCTGCCATCACATAGTCTCTCCTGTTATACTACACAAAGCACATTACAGAGAGTGTACACTGAAACAAGCTGCCTCTTTCCAGTCTATATTTGTCCAACCTATTTTTATGTTACCCAAGTAATAGCTTTTATATCCTTTTACTCATGTACGAATTAATTGCTCTACCATATTGTATTACTTTTGTCACTACCACTACTACTACTCCCACTAGTGAACATCGAAATGGTACCTCACTAGTATTACACCTCACTCTGAGCCTTTATATACCCTCTGTGTCCATGTATTGTTTGTAATGGCTTGATAAAGCTCCTGAAGAGCGAAACGTTGCCACAATAAATGTCACATTAGTTGCACTTGTGTCCTTTTACTTTACATAAAGTCTCTGTTGGCGATATTTACAGACCCGAAAACTCTACCATTCTCAAAATACGCTGTTCAACTCCTTCTGACGCCTCTACACTCTTCAGTCAAGGAATCCTTGCCAAGACCATCCGCATTCCTCCAAACACTCTTCACTCCGAACTTCTACCCAATCACACAATGTCTTAAATGCTACAAATTTGGCAACGACAAAAACACATGCACATCTACACAAATCTGCTCCAGGTGTTCAGCAACTGGGCACTTCTGGAATACTTGCAACCTCTTCCTTAAATGTTCTAACTGCGGCGGGTCACACACTGCAGTTGCAAATTCCTGCCCTTCTAGAAAAGACGTTCTCTCCTCCCTCAGAGCAAGCCAACCTCCCTCCCTCCCCAACCCCTTCCCTGCGACTCCCCCACCCCCCAATGCCTGGGTTACTCCACGCACTTGGTCTACCTCTTCTACTCTACACACATCAAACACCAACACACAGACTACAAGCACTTCTCCATCTACACCTACACCCACACTAGACTACAAAACTAACTGTCAATTCGTCACTGCTGTCCACTCTGCGATGGTAATCTCTCAAGCTTACCAATCAGACTATTCACATGTCCTTAACCTAATCTTGTCTGCTAACAATCTTCCCTCTTTAATTATCCCTTCTTCCTGCTTCTCTTCTAAACCCCCTGAAACCTCTCCCTAATCCCTCTCTCCCACCCCCCCCCCATATCCTACACCCACCAGCAATCCTCTTCCCCTACCCCTCTTCACTACATCTACCCCTCACCCCAACACTCCTACTGCTGCTGCGTCCACCTCTCCCACCACCTCCTTACCCACTTCTTCATCCCCAACCATAGCCTCCACTTCCTTATCCCTTACCAAAGCTTCCACTTCCTCGTCCCTTACAAAAGCTTCCACTACCTTTGCATCCACCTTCTCCCACTCCTCCTCCACCACAACCAAGTCTTCATCCAGATCCAACTCCCCCTCCTCCAGACAAAACCCACTCAACCTAAACCTACCCCAACTTCTGACAGACAGACAAAAGAACATAAAACTAGATCCATCTCTTCCTCCCCTTCCAGGAAATGGATCCGTAACACCTACAAACACACATCCACTGATGGCACCACTATCACGGGCTTAAATCTCACTTTGGTATGACAAAACCATTAAATCATGTTTAAAGTGATTCAGTTTAACGTACGTTCTTACTTTACAATAAGACACCTACTGGCCGAGCTCCTTGAAGCAGAAAGGCGAGATATTGTTTTTCTAAACAGTACCTGCCTCAAAGCCCCTCAACGTATCTGCCATTATGGTTATACTGCACTACAGCCCCCCTATGATCCCTACGATGGGGTTGCCATCCTTGTCAAATCCAACATAAAACATGAATTTCTCCCAATCCCTTTTATTCACCAACACTGTCTTGCGGTCAGAATACACACCCATCTTGGACCCTTCATCTTTTTCACCACCTATGCTCGCCCAAACACTGTTCTCAACATGCACGATCTTTCCTTAGTTTACAACTACACAAACACACCAACATACCTACTAGCTGACAGGAATGCCAAACACACCGCCTTTCATCACACCAGCAACAACCAACTTGGTCACCAATTACTCAACTTCACAAACCACAAACACCTAGTTCACCTCAGCCCAGACTTAACACCTTCTACAACCATATAGGCCAAGGCAAACCCGACATCATTCTGGCAAACCGAGCCAGCTCTCTCTTTCAACACTACATCTCACCTGGCCCTATTACAGGCTCTGATCACATCCCAACCATCTTACACGTCTCCTACAACCCTATCCTGATCCCATCCACACCTTCCATCTCCTACAAGAACGCTGACTGGGATGCTTTCAAACAACACATAGATAATACTAACCTCACCTATGGCTACAACAACAAACCCATCTCTGACATTGACACTCAACTTGAACTCATCCAGGACACCATTACACAAGCAGCCAACACCGCAATACCAAAGAAAACCAACACCGCTCGTTATTCCTTCAAACCCTCTATCAGAACAAGAAGACTAATTATCTGCTACCATAACCGCTTCCTCTACAACACACACAGATTTAATCAAGTCCGATTAGATCTCACTTACCTCAGAAACAACATTCTACACAGCCTAGACCAAGACACAACAATCACTGGTCACAGCTCATACATCAAGCAGACAAACAGAGTATAAAAAGCACCAAAGTCTTCTGGAACTTTATCAAAAAAATCAGAAGCACAACTCCCACCAACAAATTCAAACACATCACCCACAACAACACACACATCTCAGACCCGCAGGATGCTACTAACATCTTCATAAACATATGGTAGAATATCTTCCACTCTCACTCACCTCACCCTAACGCTATTCAACACATTCAGAACATAGAACACTGGAACACTACACACACACAAGAAACAACACCAGACAGCCACATCCATCTGGACTCTCTTACCTCCTCCCAAGAACTCAACACTCCTTTCACCAACAGACATTAAAACTCTCCTCAGACATCTTCCTCCCAAGGCTCCTGGTGCCTCTGGCCTAAACCATATTATCCTAAGACACCTCCCTGACTTTATCATTACTGCCTACACAAACCTCCTCAATGTCCTCCTAGCCTCTAGATCCCTTCCCTCTTTAAAGCAGCTACTGCTATCCTCCTTCCCAAACTCAAAAAAGACCACTCTGACCCTAGAAACTATCGCCCTATCAGCCTCCTCGAAACTTTAGGAAAAATCTTTGAAAAACTCATCAACCATCCCCTCCGCAGATACCTGGAACACAACTCACTACTTTCTGATGGCCAGTTTGGCTTCAGAACTCACAGATCCACACAGGATGCCATTAACATTATTCTCAACTACATCAACATAAACACAAAGCAAAGAAACAGGACAGCCCTGGTTGCAAAAGACGTTGAAAAAGCTTTTGACATTGTCTGGCACCAAGGGTTCAAACACAAACTCTGCACTAACTTTAATCTCCCTCTCACTACTCGAAACTCCTCTGCAACTTCCTAGACAGCCGTACCATGAGAATCAAATTCCAAGGTTGCTACTCTGACTACTTCACACTAAATGCTGGAGTACCCCATGGATCTGTCCTCTCTCCTACCCTCTACATTTTGTACACTAACGACATTCCTACACCAGTATACCACAACTCCATCACACTAGCCTATGCCATCTGGGAACAAAAATAGAGGCTCAAATCCAATGCAGCCAAATCCAGCATTACATATTTTAACTATAGGAAACATGATCCTCCATTACCTGTCGAGCTCAGAACAACTGACACCCGCACATATATCCCCATTACACAATCTGTCACGGTCCTTGGAGTTCATCTTGACTACCTTCTTCGCCTACACGGACACATTCACTCAAGGCATGCAATAGCTAGTAAGGCCCTTGCGGGCCTCTACAAGCTGAAACATGCCTCCCAACGCACCAAACTACACCTCTACAAATCGCTAATACGTCCTTTGATAATTTACTCTCCTCTAGCCCTCTCTCTTGTAGCTAAAACAAACTTACTCAAACTGCAGTGTGTCCAGAACAAGGCGCTGCGCTGGGTGCTTGATGTCAGATGGGAGGACTTCGCCACAAGCGAGTCTCTCCATGCCCAATTAAACATCCTGCGCTGAATCTGTACTGGAAGACGCTCAGTGACAGACAAATAGACAAACTTGAGACACGACATGACTACTGGACCTCTCTCCTTGACGAAGACATTCGCAGACCCACAATCCAACACAACCTTTTCTACTCCTTTCATGATCTTGCTCCTAACCCTATTTATAAATAACCTTTGGATTCTTGTCAGGTACCTTGAGCTGTTCGTTTTCTGACCCACGTTCGCCTTTGCTGCTAGGTTAAGCCCTGGCTCAATTTCTACGCTCTATAGCGCTAATCTTCGCCTGTCCGGTCTTCCCCGCTCACCCTACCAAGAGAAGAGCCTGCTATTCCTGCTGTCAATACCTGTCCCACGATCGCCTTAGCTGCTGGGTTAAGCCCTGGCTCTATTTCTACAACTAAGAACACTCCTCTCCAGCGCTATTCTTCCTCTGTCCCGTCTTCCCCGCTCATCCCATTAGGATCTTACCTGCACTTGTTCGTTCGTTCCTTTTCGTTAGTGTGACTTTGTAAATGGTCCAAGTCGGACCGAAACGTCTTCGTAAGCTCCTCTCTTCTATGTGTGGGTTATTTGTATATGGTTCTCTCCTGTGTGGGGGTTATCTGTGATCTGTTCCAGCCACGATATTGTGCCCTTTTTGTTCACTGATGTCGCTTGACCACGTGTGTTTTTAAACATACAGACCATGAAAACAGTGTTAGTGTTGCATGTGTCAACAAACGTCAGTATACTGTTTAACTTTCTCAGTTTCCTGTAATCTTGCTTTCATCATTTTTTTCTGATCTCATCTCTCTCCTCTCATTTCCCTCACCAAGCTGGCATCTCCTTCATCCTGTCTTTCCTTATCTTTCCCTAATAATTTGCTCTGTTAGTGTCAGCTGGAACGTTTATTTCCTTGTTTTGATCGTGTTTTCCATGGAAGGGACACGACCGCACTCTGAGATCGACTCTTCAGATCGAACTCATGATAGAAGACACGTTCCTTGTTTCATCTTACTTAGGCTGTTTTCTTTTATAGAGGAAACTCTTCGTGTGTAGTTCTTCTTACATCAGTACCTGTAGCACACCATACACTGTACCTGGTACTTCACATCATTCTTCATTCCCACCTCACATGAAAAATATAGCTATAGCTTACTGGAATTTTTTCCTAACGTGGAAAATAGTGCCAATGTTTGCACTCTTCGCGAGTAACACTTTTTTCCTTAATTGACAAGGCTTCCAATCTGGTTTTCGAGCTCTGCGCCATACTCTTTACCTATAGTCAGGTTACACATTCACCTGTTGATCATGCTAAACTTTCACCTTCAGGGAATCTAGCGCTTTCAACCGCAGGTTTCCTTATACTACATATTGAACTGTAATTCACATTGCACCTTACCCCTAGTTAACATGCACTTCACATGTATTTAATCTTCGACTTTCACCTGTAGTTCACTTTTCAACCTGACCTTCACCCGCTTAAGCAAGACGCCTTAATAAGAAAATAAATTATAATAAACCCAGACATCGTAAAAGGTTTAGAAAACAACTTTCGTCTGTACTTCACCATAGTGAACATTAATATATATTGAAACAGTGATGATGACCTTTTCTGTGTTCAGTTAGATAAATGAGCATGAACCTTCAGAACAAATGATATAAGAATAACTAGGGAGTGAACCGGCCACTCTGCAACTGGATTTGAATTTGCAAAATCGCCAGTGTTTACTATTGTGAGTGAAGACAGTCATTAACAACACTAGTCTTCTTTTTTTATAAAAATTATCATTTTAGTGAATGAATACAGACAAGATGTGAAAGATGCCATCAACAAACCTGCCACTGGAACAACACACTAAAAAGGAAAGTGTTTTAAATATGTGTGAGTGTGTCTGTGTGTTTGTGTACTTATCTAGTTGTAGCTGCGGGGATTCGAGTTATAGTTCCTGGCCCCGACTCTTCGCTGGTGGCTACTAAGTACACTCTATCCCTTTATGGAATCTCTTCTTAAAGCTATGTATGGATCCTGCCTCCACTACATCACTCTCCAGATTGTTCCACTTCCTGACAACTCTGTGCCTGAACGAATACTTCCTAACTTCCACAAATTCCAGTTGTGACCCCTTATTGCTATGTCCTATCTCCGAAACATTCTGTCCCTATCCACCTTCTCAATTCCTATAAGTATTTTATATGTCGTTATCATGTCCCTTCTATCCCTCCTGTCCTCCAGTTTGGTCAGGTTGATTTCCCTTAACCTCTCATCGTAGGGCATACACCGTTTCTCCGGGACTAGTCTTGTTGCAAACCTTTACACTTTCTCTTATTTCTTGAGGAGCTTGACCAAGCGTGGGTTCTATACTGGTGCTGCGTACTTCAATGTGAGCCTGACGTACACGGTTACCTGGATACCTGGAGGCTATTCCGGGGATCAATCCCCCAGCGGCCCGGTCCATGACCAGGCCTCCCGATGGATCAGGGCTTGATCAACTAGGCTGTTACTGCTGGCCGCACGCAGTCCAACGTACGAGCCACAGCCCGGCTGATCCGGCACTGACTTTAGGTATCTGTCCAGCTCTCTCTCTTGAAGGCAGCCAGGGGTTTATTGGCAATTCCCATAATGCTTGATGGGAGGCTGTTGAACAGTCTCGGGCCCCGGACACTTATGGTGTTTTCTCTTAGTGTACCAATGGCGCCCCTACCTTTTATTGGGGGCATTTTGCATCGCCTGCCCAGTCTTTTACTTTCGTAGGGAGTGATTTCTGTGTGCAGATTTGGGACCATTCCTTTTAAGATTTGCCAAGTGTAGATTATGATATATCCCTTCCTCCTGCGTTCCAACGAGTACAAGTCAAGTGCTTCCAAGTGTTCCCAGTAGTTAAGGTGCTTGACAGAACTTATACGTGCAGTAATGGATCTCTGTACACTCTCTAGATCTGCGATTTCACCTGCTTTGTATGGAGATGTTAATGTACAGCAGTATTCCAGCCTAGAGAGAACAGTGATTTGAAAAGGATCATCATGGGCTTGGCATCTCTCGTTTTGAAAGTTCTCATTATCCATCCTATCATTTTCTTTGCACTTGCGATCGTGGCACTGTTGTGATCCTTGAAACTGAGATCCTCAGACATCACTACTCCCAGGTCCCTTACATTATTTTTCCGCTCTATTGTATGGCCAGAGTCTGTAGTATACTCTGTTCTAGTAATTATCTCCTCCAGCTTTCCATGACGGAGTAGTTGTAATTTGTCCTCATTGAACATCATATTGTTTACCGTTGCCCACTGGAAAACTTTGTTTATATCTTCTTGGAAGTTAACCGCGTCCTCAGCAGATGACAGCCTCATGCAGATCCTAGTATCATCCGCAAAGGATGATACGGTGCTGTGATGTATATCTCTGTCTATGTCTGATATGATGATGAGGAATAAGATGGGGGCGAGTACTGTGTCTTGTGGAACAGAGCTCTTCACTATGGCAGCCTCCGATTTAACTCTGTTGACCACTACTCTTTGTGTTCGATTTGTTAGGAAGTTGAAGATCCATCTCCCCACTTTCCCAGTTATTCCTTTAGCACGTATTTTATGGGTTATTACGCCATGATCGCGGTGTAAAGATTATTGAACGGTTCCTTACTAAGCTGTCGAATCGCTATTCTTAGGTTTGCCAGCCACCCATATGCTGCAGCAGTTATTTGGTTAATGTGCTCCTCAGGAGATGTGCTCAGTATTATACTCACCCCAAGATCCTTTTCCTTGAGTGAAGTTTGCAGTCTTTGGCCACCTAGTTTGTACTTTGTCCAGGATCTTTTTTGGCATTCCCTAATCTTCATGACTTTGCACTTAGTGGGGTTAAACTCCATGAGCTAGTTGCTAGACCTAGTTTACAGCCTGTCCAGACCCCTTTGTAGTACTGTGTGTTTGTGTTTGTGTGTGCGTGTGTGTGTGTGTGTGTGTATGTGTGTTTGTGTGTGTGTGTGTGTGTGTGTGTGTGTGTGTGTGTGTGTGTGTGTGTGTGTGTGTGTGTGTGTGTGTGTGTGTGTGTTTGAGCTTGTGTTTGTTTGTGTGTGCGTATGTGTGTGTGTGTACTCACCTAGTTGAGGTTGCACAGGTCGAGTCCGAGCTCCTGGCCCCGCCTCTTCACTGATAGCCACTAGGTCACTCTCCCTGAACTCCCTGAACCGTGAGCTTTATCATACCTCTGTGTGTGTGTGTGTGTGTGTGTGTGTGTGTGTGTGTGTGTGTGTGTGTGTGTGTGTGTGTGTGTGTGTGTCTGTGTGTGTGTGTCTGTGTGTGTCTGTGTGTGTCTGTGTGTGTCTGTGTGTGTCTGTGTGTGTCTGTGTGTGTCTGTGTGTGTCTGTGTGTGTCTGTGTGTGTCTGTGTGTGTGTCTGTGTGTGGGTGTAAATGCTTGTGTTTGCCTGTAGGTAAGTGAGATCGCAAATTTTATTCGATATTTGTCACTATCTGAATGTTTTATGCACGTGAAGGGACACAGTCTTCTCCCTCACACTGTTCTCACCACCGAGTAAACTTTTTCTCCTTAATAAACTGCAGCGTTTGTATTAGTTATCAACAATCAGCTCAGTTTTTTAAGAATATCTAAAAATCGATGAAATATTTTTTTTTCTCAGGAAGAGACGTGGTCACACTGTGTGAGTCACCGTCCAGGTACACATCATCCCCAGGTCCAACTAACAGTGACCTGGTCACACTGCGTGAGTCACCAACGAGGTACACACACCATCCCCAGGTCCAACTAACATGATCTATATTTGTCCCCTTTTTTTCATGTAACATTTCTTATTTATTTCCAGAGTGAATGGTTATATTTTATATTTAGGCTTGTAATTCACCTTATGCCTTCATCTATAATTATGTATAATGCGCCTTACACCTTCCGCTATAGTTAACCTTCACCTTTCATTTTTTGTCCAGTAGCTCTTCCTTTATTTTTATCAGTAGTTGAGTATGCATTTTCACTCGTAGTTCTCGTACTTTCAGTTGTACTTCATCTAATTCTTTCATCTAACAATCACTTCCATCGACACCTGTTATTTATTTTACGTCATCAGGTGTTGTTTGTCTTTCATCTTCCAGTGTAGTTCACTTCTAAATAATTTCTGGGACACTTTTATCATGATAACTCTATATTTTCTAGGTAGTAGGTTGGTAGACAGCAACCGCCCAGGGAGGTACTACCGTCCTGCCAAGTGAGTGTAAAACGTAAGCCTGTAATTGTTTTACACGATGGTAGGATTGCTGGTGTTTTTTCTGTCTCATAAACATGCAAGGTTTCAGGTACGTCTTGCTACTTCTGCTTACACTTAGGTCACACTACACATACATGTACAAGCATATGTATACACACCCCTCTGGGTTTTCTTCTATTTTCTTACTAGCTCTTGTTCTTGTTTATTTCCTCTTATCTCCATGGGGAAGTGGAACAGAATTCTTCCTCCGTAAGCTATGCGTGTTGTAAGAGGCGACTAAAATGCCAGGAGCAAGGGGCTAGTAACCCCTTCTCCTGTATATATTACTAAATATGAAAGGAGAAACTTTTGTTTTTCCTTTTGGGCCACCCCACCTCGGTGGGATACGGCTGGTGTGTTGAAAGAAAGAAAGAACTCTATATTTTGTGCATTATGTTGCAGACTTTCACAACAATAACATTTTCTCCAATTGATGCACTTGTATATAATGTAAGGAATTTTTCTTGTCTTAAAGAAGAAGTTGAATAAGGAGATTTTAATGTGATTTAAGTCTGTCCTCTACCCAGAAATTCTTATCACGCACCCACACACACCCACACCCACACACACACACACACCCACACACACACACACACCCACGCGCACACACACACATACACACACACACACGTCGAGTACAACTGGTCGTAGTGATACAATTTTTTGAAAAGGTGAAAAAAATCGAAACCGAGATGATAATACAATGATATTAGATTACAGTAAGAAGCAGAAAAATTGAGAAAAATGAAGTAAATATGTAAATATATTCAGGAAGCACATAACTAAAGTCAGTAAAGACCTTCACAGCATCACACAATAACTATATATACAATATTTTTACACGTCAAATTGGCAACTGTTCACATATATGGCTGAATTTCACTCTCATTGCCATTCCAGGAAGCCAGGAATGTCTTCTATAACTTTGTTCATAAGTAACTACACAAGCCAATAATTAAAAGAAACTTGAAGTTATAGACAGAATAAAATGTGTTTTGATATGATGAAAAAATGTCAACTTAAAGAATCCCTTTAACCGAAACTTCACCAAAAATATAAAAATTCCTAGTTTAGCAACCTATGCAAAAATTGAATGATGCAATTTATTCTCAAGGATAAAAAGAAAAAAGTTAAATAAAATATAGCTTAATAGTTGGGGCAGAAAAAAACATTAAAGAGAAAACTACGAACATTATGAAAACATCGAACAATGGATCTTATCAGAAATTCAAATAAGTTAGAAATTAGAAACAAGAGTAAACAGTAATAATTATTCAGCAATAATCTTCATGTTTTCCAACATTACCGATGCAAAGTTCAACGATCTTCGTAACATTCACATGAACACAATGTAACAGCTCCAGTAACGGCGGAATAAAACAGAATATTAATAATATTTCCCATGAGTCCAGACTTCTGGGTCATCCTGTATATGTAAAATTCCAGTGAAAATTTTACAAAATAACCTGAACGATCTCCTGCGTCTGCGCTGTCACACTGAAAACTTTCAATATCTTACAAGATAAGATTAACGAATGTAGGTGCTTGAAGTATGTAGGTGCTTGAAGTATGTAGGCGCTTGAAGTATGTTCACCAGTGAACTGGTGAACAGAGCCATCAGCATATACAATTTGTGGAAGGGAATACTGTTTGACTTAGACATAATTACAGTTTAAGGCAGTGTGCTTGGCTTCACCTTAAGACGATGTCTTCTTTATTATTTAATAAGATTCTTTTTGGGGAAAGTTGAGAATGATGGTTATTGGAAAGAGGTAGTTTAAGGTGCTTAGAAGTGCCGCTTTTGTTTTACTTAATATTTATCATATATCTGGTACATCTGGAGGACACTTACAGTTTTACGACCAATCATTTGGCGATACTTGGGCGTCCTAGGATGATCCTCATAGCTTCGCTGTGCAGTAAGTCCAAGAAGAGGGACCTCAGAGCCTAGATACCTGCATCTGATCACATATTCGACCCTAGACAAACAAGCACCTGGATACAGCGTACCGCGCCGCTATGTCGGAAAGAACACCGGTTAAGCATCTTCGTTTCCTCATGTGAGATGATCTACCCCAGGTTCTGACATGAATGTAGCATGTATATTAAAGATATTTAGGAAGTTGAAGAAGCGGATGGCGTGAATCATATCTGCAAAACTAATCATGTGACTGGGCTGGCTTGGCACAGCACTTAGTAAAGCATTAATTAGTATATTGATTAAGGAGGGACTGAGGGCAACCCCTTGTGGGGTTTATAATTCAAAGTCTTTAGTTACTTCTATACCACTGGAACAATATAGATTGCCTTTAATCTAGAGGAGCTATCCTAAAACATCCATTATGGCAAGTTTACAAATAATTACATATCGGTTAGTTATATCGACGGCAGATTTAAGGTCAAGAAAGGTAGTGTAGGTACGCAGGGCTAGAAATATAGTTGTGCAGTGAACACTTCCTTCATGCAGGAACTCACTCAGCTGGAGTGACAGACACTGATTTTATGAAAGAGACAATTCGGAATCATCTTTTCGAATGTTTTACACAGGCAGCTAGTGAAAAATACTGAGGATAAATGCATTTTGTTGACCGGGTTTTGGAATGGGAATGAGAAGTCTGTTGGTCTATGATTTAGGGATCTTCTCAGTGACATAGTTCATGTTGTATAGTTCATGTTGTATACTTCATGTTGTATAGTTCATGTTGTATACTTCACGTTGTATAGTTCATGTTGTATACTTCATGTTGTATACTTCATGTTGTATACTTCATGTTGTATACTTCATGTTGTATACTTCATGTTGTATACTTCATGTTGTATACTTCATGTTGTATAGTTCAAGTAATACCATCATATCCAGGAGATGTGAATTTGCCTTTAGCTAGTGCAGCATCGAACTCAGAGTTAATGAATGAAATATTTCAGTCATCTTCCTTGCTGGGCGTGAAACAACTCTCTCTCTCAATCTATCCCTCCCTCTTCTCCCCCTCATCTTTCTGTCTCTGGCATCGTATTTGGCTTTTAATTTCGTCTGATCAATAATGAGTAGAATATCATTCCTAGATTTAGCAGTCCTAGCCATTACTAATTACCTTTGTGAAGACTGTACAAGGTAAGGTGCAAGACCTGACTAGTTTTGTTACCCTCAATTCTATTTACCACATTTTTCGGAGTCGAAGATGCTATTTTTCCCCAAAATAAGTCTAAAAAATTTACCAAGCGTCTTGGAGGCTGAAGGGTCAAGTTGCTCATAGGCCTCAACCTAAGCCTAAAGAAGTAATCTAAGCTCCTGTTTTTGACCTGATAATGAAAGGTGTAAAATATTTTGTATATTAAATAATGAATAAATAACAAAAATAGTCATAAATCGTAAAAATTCGTAAGCACCTAGCAGCAATAGGCCTAGGTAAACCAGGCGATAGAGTGATGTAGTGGGATGGACTACGGGGACTTCTATATCAATAAGCTAATTGGCCTGTTTACCATCAAACCGCCGGTAATAATATTTTTACTCACCTCAAACGATCCTGATATTAAAGGAACATCATGAAATATAAAAAGTAAAATTGTGGAACATTTTGAAAAATTTCCTGTAATTTGTTGAATTGAAGGATATAATAACGTTTATATAAGGTAATGTAGGTGTGTAGTGTTTATATAAGGTAGTGTAGGTGTGTAGTGTTTATATAAGGTAGTGTAGGTGTGTAGTGTTTATATAAGGTAGTGTAGGTGTGTAGTGTTTATATAAGGTAGTATAGGTGTGTAGTGTTTACATAAGGTAGTGTAGGTGTGTAGTGTTTATATAAGGTAGTGTAGGTGTGTAGTGTTTATATAAGGTAGTGTAGGTGAGTAGTGTTTATATAAGGTAGTGTAGGTGTGTAGTGTTTACATAAGGTAATGTAGGTGTGTAGTGTTTATATAAGGTAGTGTAGGTGTGTAGTGTTTATATAAGGTAGTATAGGTGTGTAGTGTTTACATAAGGTAGTGTAGGTGTGTAGTGTTTATATAAGGTAGTGTAGGTGTGTAGTGTTTATATAAGGTAGTGTAGGTGTGTAGTGTTTATATAAGGTAGTGTAGGTGTGTAGTGTTTACATAAGGTAATGTAGGTGTGTAGTGTTTATATAAGGTAGTGTAGGTGTGTAGTGTTTATATAAGGTAGTGTAGGTGTGTAGTGCTTATATAAGGTAGTGTAGGTGTGTAGTGTTTATATAAGGTAGTGTAGGTGTGTAGTGTTTATATAAGGTAGTGTAGGTGTGTAGTGTTTATATAAGGTAATGTAGGTGTGTAGTGTTTATATAAGGTAGTGTAGGTGTGTAGTGTTTACATAAGGTAGTGTAGGTGTGTAGTGTTTATATAAGGTAGTGTAGGTGTGTAGTGTTTACATAAGGTAGTGTAGGTGTGTAGTGTTTATATAAGGTAGTGTAGGTGTGTAGTGTTTACATAAGGTAATGTAGGTGTGTAGTGTTTATATAAGGTAGTGTAGGTGTGTAGTGTTTATATAAGGTAGTGTAGGTGTGTAGTGTTTATATAAGGTAGTGTAGGTGTGTAGTGCTTATATAAGGTAGTGTAGGTGTGTAGTGTTTATATAAGGTAGTGTAGGTGTGTAGTGTTTATATAAGGTAGTGTAGGTGTGTAGTGTTTATATAAGGTAGTGTAGGTGTGTAGTGTTTATATAAGGTAGTGTAGGTGTGTAGTGTTTATATAAGGTAGTGTAGGTGTGTAGTGTTTATATAAGGTAGTGTAGGTGTGTAGTGTTTACATAAGGTAATGTAGGTGTGTAGTGTTTATATAAGGTAGTGTAGGTGTGTAGTGTTTATATAAGGTAGTGTAGGTGTGTAGTGTTTATATAAGGTAGTGTAGGTGTGTAGTGTTTATATAAGGTAGTGTAGGTGTGTAGTGTTTATATAAGGTAGTGTAGGTGTGTAGTGTTTACATAAGGTAGTGTAGGTGTGTAGTGTTTATATAAGGTAGTGTAGGTGTGTAGTGTTTATATAAGGTAGTATAGGTGTGTAGTGTTTACATAAGGTAGTGTAGGTGTGTAGTGTTTATATAAGGTAGTGTAGGTGTGTAGTGTTTATATAAGGTAGTGTAGGTGTGTAGTGTTTATATAAGGTAGTGTAGGTGTGTAGTGTTTACATAAGGTAATGTAGGTGTGTAGTGTTTATATAAGGTAGTGTAGGTGTGTAGTGTTTATATAAGGTAGTGTAGGTGTGTAGTGTTTATATAAGGTAGTGTAGGTGTGTAGTGTTTATATAAGGTAGTGTAGGTGTGTAGTGTTTATATAAGGTAGTGTAGGTGTGTAGTGTTTACATAAGGTAATGTAGGTGTGTAGTGTTTATATAAGGTAGTGTAGGTGTGTAGTGTTTATATAAGGTAGTGTAGGTGTGTAGTGTTTATATAAGGTAGTGTAGGTGTGTAGTGTTTATATAAGGTAGTGTAGGTGTGTAGTGTTTATATAAGGTAGTGTAGGTGTGTAGTGTTTATATAAGGTAGTGTAGGTGTGTAGTGTTTATATAAGGTAGTGTAGGTGTGTAGTGTTTATATAAGGTAGTGTAGGTGTGTAGTGTTTATATAAGGTAGTGTAGGTGTGTAGTGTTTATATAAGGTAGTGTAGGTGTGTAGTGTTTATATAAGGTAGTGTAGGTGTGTAGTGTTTATATAAGGTAGTGTAGGTGTGTAGTGCTTATATAAGGTAGTGTAGGTGTGTAGTGTTTATATAAGGTAGTGTAGGTGTGTAGTTTTTATATAAGGTAGTGTAGGTGTGTAGTTTTTATATAAGGTAGTGTAGGTGTGTAGTTTTTATATAAGGTAGTGTAGGTGTGTAGTTTTTATATAAGGTAGTGTAGGTGTGTAGTTTTTATATAAGGTAGTGTAGGTGTGTAGTGTTTATATAAGGTAGTGTAGGTGTGTAGTGTTTATATAAGGTAGTGTAGGTCTGTGTAGGTGTGTAGTGTTTATATAAGGTAGTGTAGGTGTGTAGTGTTTATATAAGGTAGTGTAGGTGTGTAGTGTTTATATAAGGTAGTGTAGGTCTGTAGTGTTTATATAAGGTAGTGTAGGTGTGTAGTGTTGATGTGACTTTTGAAAGATGATAAACCACAAGGAACCAACATCCTCTTTAATTTACTCATTTATGGCAGTCAGTTAATTAAGTAAAACGTAATTGTTATAATGTTGGAATAACTAATATTCTGGAAATGTCACTGAATATAATTAAATATAAATGTACAATATTGTCGTTTTAGAGAGAACATTGAACATGGTGTAATGGAAGAACCGACCGGAATTTGTTAGCATTTAGTCCAGTGTAATCGGAGCCGATAGAGATGATACCAGCCGAGTGTTGTGACGTCGGGATAAACAAAGAGGCAGCGCATCTGGAAGTGTCCAGATATTTAATACAACTGTCAATATGATGGAACCCACGAGGCGGTAGCTGAACGTGACCCCATATTTACCTGCCACATACATCTTCCAATCTAATGTACACCTCCTAGTGTATATTGAACTTTATTAAACAGGTAAATAGCTAGAATTGGCCAATACTAAGTATGCCTTACTATTAAGAGGCGTTAGGATATATCACCAAGATAATATCAAGGTAAGTAATTCATTTATACTGCATTTATGTTCTTAATGTAATTGAACCACTGTAATGTGTAATAGTTAATACACAAAAAATTACTTGAGTTTAGTCACACAGTCACTTAATTTTTATACAGTCGATATCATGCCACTTTACTGGCTTACATTTTTTCTAGTAATTATACAGGAACCATATGTTCCTAATTTAAGGTCCCGAAGTGTGAGTTGGCGAACTGGATCGTAGACATTGAAGGAGAGACAATATCAGAAACCTGTTGTTTCTACAGTCCCGCAAGTCTCAGAGGTACATCAATATCAGTAAGTATAATCTGGTTTAGATATGCCAGAGTTTTGCCCAGTTATGTGTGTGAAACGTTAATTCAAGATGGTACTTATAAAAAAATGATCCACATTTCTCACAATTGTGGTATGTTAAAACAAGGCTCAAATAATACTATATACCGGTAATATACGTAAAAGTCGCCATTTGCACACCCTGGGTTTATTTAAGTCTTCTTGCAGTACAACTGTACTTTCATTATATAGTAAAATCAATAAACTTAAAAACACAAGCATGAAATATTTTTAAAACTGATTAAAAAACCATCACAATTCAACATGCAGTCCTAACCGTAGACACAACCACTCGCACACATCAGGACAGCGAGTAGACAGAGAGAACTCGCCCAGTCACGTCCACTTCACGCACTTAATGTCTCAGGTAAACTTACATTAATGAATATCATCTAATGTATAAATTAGTTTAGGTGACAAATGTATGATCTTTTATATTGATTTATAATGCAACATCGAAAATCATACCAACCTTAATGATTAAGTTGCAAAAGAATCAATGAAAAAAGGAATCCAGAAAATATTTTTATGCAAATAGACAACATGAGGAGTTGAGTCAACTCCAGCAGGAAGTTGCAAGTGCAATAATTACTGTCAACTTTAACACTAATTATGAAATACAACAAAAATATATGGAGTTCGCCCTGACTAGCTGGGTCTGATGCCTTGCTCCTTCCTTAACTGGAAGGTGCATGAACCTGCTTCTCATGGGTCAGTAGGCCTTCTGCAGTGTTCCTCCTTTATGTCCTTATAATAGAATATAGATAACTAAGAAATGTTAATTAATCCTTATAAAACTTATGCGAAATATAAATAATACAGTAAGAAAAGGAAATTAAGTTCACCCGATTAGGGTAATACATTATTAAAAATAATTATGAAACAAAATTAATTAAAAATATCAAGTGTAATATTTACTGAATATATTTTACATTAATATATTATGAAATATATTCATGCATTTCAGATTAATATGAATATATTGATATCTGTTTTCTCAGGTTGACATTACTGGACGGGCTTCAGAATTTGACGGGGTAACCAGTACAGGTAGTCAAAATTTGAGGAAACCCGTCCAGGGTGATGGGATATGTCAGAAAAACCCGTCCTGTGAATCAAAATATGACGGGGTAACCCGTCCAGGGCGGTGAAATACAACAGAGAAACCCGTCCAGTGAGACGGAATATGACAGAAAAACCCGTCCAGGGCGATGGAATATGAGAGAGAAATTCGTGTAAGGCGATGGAATATGACGGGAAAACCCGTCTAGGGTGACCAAATATGGTGAAAAAACCCATCCTAGAGACGAAATATGACAGGGAAACCCGTCTAGGGCGATGAAATATAACCCGTCTAGGCCGATGAAATATGACAGGAAAACATGTCCAAGACGTCAAAATTTGACAGGCAAACCCGTCCTGGTGACTAAATATGACAGGAAAACCCGTCCAGGGCGATGGAATATGACAGGAAAACCTTTCCATGGCGAGGAAATATGACTGGGAAGCCCATCCATTATTTCAGCTGTGCTTAATCCTAATCCTGAGTTTAAAAGGTTCAAAAAAATATTCTTTGCAGTTAAAGGGTCAACTAATCTTAATGAACAATGTTCAGCAATTAACAAAGGCATATTTCCCTCTGTTCTTTTCACATCATCGTTTAGTTATTCAAATTAATAAGTTTATCTAGGTACAGGTACACATTATCATACATAGTAACAAGGGTGAATTACCCAGGATTACCCAAAAAAGACAGGCAAGTGAATTATTTCCATTTTTTGTTTTGTACTGAATGGCTCTTGAGTTTTCTTGTGCTTTGGCAGTGTTTTTGTCTTTCAATGTCACTCAATTTAGATATGCCCCATGACCCACCCCCTCGGATTAGCCCAATGACCCACCCAGTCTGGTCACCTCCACTCAAGGATAGAGCACGGCACCAGACCCAGTAGCACAAGCTAGTCAGGTCCAACTCACACCCACCCACACCCACTCATGTATTTATCTAACCTATTTTTAAAACTACACAACGTTTTAGCCTGAATAACTGTACTCGGGAGTTTGTTCCACTCATCCACAACTCTATTACCAAACCAGTGCTTTCCTATATCCTTCCTGAATCTGAATTTTTCCAACTTGAAAAGTTCAGATTCAGGAAGGATATAGGAAAGCACTTGGGGACTTAAAAGAGAAATTGACTTGTTGCTGCTCACAAATCTAGAAAAACTGCTTATTTATACTTTGTAAATATGTTTCAGAAAGTTTAAAATAAAATTTGTGTAAATTTTATTTTATATAAATTTTATTTATTTTATTATATGTTTTTGTTTTACATCCAAAACTAGTAAAAAATATTGAAATTTAGCCATTTTTTTGTAAAAAATTCAACCTGTAAGCAACAAAAGCGAAATTTAAAAGAAATAATGGGCATTTTCTATTGTTTTGCAATAAAAGAAGTTGGAAAATAACACTTGCCAGGAATACAAACTGTGTTACAGTGTTATTGATGGTTTAAAGTTGACACTGTTTAGTGGATGTGGCAATATTTTGTGTGGATTGTTCCCAAAGGCTTTGTAGGGGCTTTTAAATGTTAAGTGATTTTACATTTGGCTAAGTAAGGTTGCAGTTGTGAATATCGGGTTAAGTTAGGCTAAGGTGGATGAGATTGGGTTGGGCTGTGTTTCGTTAGGATGAGTTGGGTTAGGTTAAATAATATCGAGTTACACTGACTTGTCAACGTTGACCTTAATAACCTAAGCTCTCTGTAACTAAAGCTAACAAAATCTAGCCTAACTGAAGCTAACATAACCTAACCATACTTTCCCTTACATAATCAAAGCTGACCTATCCTAACCGATCCTAATAAAACCTATACAAAAATTAGGTGCAATTCGGAAATCAGATTTTATATTGTACATTTTAAACTGTCAGATATCTTGGACCTCCACGAAGCAGTTAGACTCACTATTAACCTATAATCTTAACTACGACGGATGAGAAACAAAAAAAAAAAAGACTTAAATATCCACGGAACACGAAGAAACTAATGTATGGAATCACAGTAGAAAATAAAGGAATGGAAATGAGAACAGGTCGCCCTCATCATGCAAACTCTTATCAAATTAGAGAGTGAATTATATGGCGATTTGTCCTTCGTGCATTTCTACGCGCTTGATTTTTTTTTGTAAGTTGGGTTAGACTAGGTCATCTGGAATAGGTTTAGTGGGTTAGTAGAGGGTGAAAATGTTCAGCTCAGAGGAAAAACCTCTTCTCCGAGTCCGAGGCTCCATAGTTACACCCAGAACTGATACTTCTAAAATAAATTATATATATATATATATATATATATATATATATATATATATATATATATATATGTGTGTGTGTGTGTGTGTGTGTGTGTGTGTGTGTGTGTGTGTGTGTGTGTGTGTGTGTGTGTGTGTGTGTGTGTGTGTGTGTGTGTGTGTGTGTGTCGTGCCGAATATGTAAAACTGGTCAATTAGCAAGAACTCATTTAAAATTAAGTCGTTTCTAAAATTTTCTGACATCACCTGTTTACTGTGATGTTATATATATATATATATATATATATATATATATATATATATATATATATATATAAATATATATATATATATATATATATATATATATATATATATATATATATATATATATAAATATATATATATATATATATATATAAATATATATATATATATATATATAAATATATATATATATATATATATATATATATATATATATATATATATATATATATATATATATATAAATATATATAATATATATATATTTATATATATGATGTATATTTGTATATATAATATATATATATATATATATATATATATATATATGATGGATGTGTCCATAAGATTCCTTGTAAAATTTGCGATAAAGTTTATTACGGTCAAACTGGTAAAAATCTCGAACTAAGATTAAAACAACATAAATATAGCATTAGAACTGGACAAGATTCCAATGCTCTATTTATTCATGTAAGAGATTTTAACCATCCAATTAATTTTCAAAAAGTTGAGAAAGTAGTATCAAGCAAGTCCATGGTCGACAGGAATATAATTGAATCTTGTTTCATAAAAAGCAGTTTTGACAATTATATGAATATTTCCTTTGGTTTATATAAATTAGATCCATTTATAATTAATAGAATTTGGGAAGAATTTAATAATACACTGGACAAATAATCTTTAAAATTTCTTATTTCTTGGGTAGAATAGTTTGTGGGGTGAGTTGTGCCAAGGACCTTTCCAAGTTGGCTCGCCGCGCGTCACGTGTTTAAACCGTTGTGGGATCTGATAGTGAGGTGCCGACCAGACCCCTTATATAGCTTCCTTGGATGCTTTACTTTCATAGTTCCTTGATAATGTGAGTAGTCACGAAAGCGCTTGGAATTTCTCTATTCTTTCAGAGTGGTTGTTTTGCATATTCTGAAATCATCTGTTTACTGTGATCTTATTGCATATATATATATAAATATATATATATATATATATATATATATATATATATATAAATATATATATATATATATATATATATATATATATATATATATATATATATATATATATATATATATATATATATATATATATATATATATATATATATATATATATATATATATATATATATATATATATATAAATATATATATATATATATATATATATATATATATATATATATATATATATATATATATATATATATATATATATATATATATATATATATATATATATATATATATATATATATATATATATATATATAAATATATATATATAAGGCTGGAGGCAGTGGAGATGTCATGTCTGAGGGCAATGTGTGGTGTGAATATAATGCAGAGAATTCGTAGTTTGGAAGTTAGGAGGAGGTGCGGGATTACCAAAACTGTTGTCCAGAGGGCTGAGGAAGGGTTGTTGAGGTGGTTCGGACATGTAGAGAGAATGGAGCGAAACAGAATAACTTCAAGAGTGTATCAGTCTGTAGTGGAAGGAAGGCGGGGTAGGGGTCGGCCTAGGAAGGGTTGGAGGGAGGGGGTAAAGGAGGTTTTGTGTGCGAGGGGCTTGGACTTCCAGCAGGCATGCGTGAGCGTGTTTGATAGGAGTGAATGGAGACAAATGGTTTTTAATACTTGACGTGCTGTTGGAGTGTGAGCAAAGTAACATTTATGAAGGGATTCAGGGAAACCGGCAGGCCGGACTTGAGTCCTGGAGATGGGAAGTACAGTGCCTGCACTCTGAAGGAGGGGTGTTAATGTTGCAGTTTAAAAACTGTAGTGTAAAGCACCCTTCTGGCAAGACAGTGATGGAGTGAATGATGGTGAAAGTTTTTCTTTTTCGGGCCACCCTGCCTTGGTGGGAATCGGCCAGTGTGATAATAAAAAATAAAAAAAAGTATGTATATATACATATAATATATATAATATATAATATATATATATATATATATTTATATATATATATATTTATATATATATATATATATATATATATATATATATATATATATATATATATATATATATATATATATATATATATATATGTATCGTCACGCGTCAGGTGTTTCTTTGTTGTGGGATGTGATGGTGAGGTCTTAACCCTTTGAATGCCTCCCTTTGATGTATTGTTTTTATAGTTCCTTGAAAATGTGAGAAGTCACGAAAGCGATTGGAATTTCACTATTCTTTTACAGTGGTTGTTCTGCATATATTTTTTTAACAAGTCGGCCGTCTCCCACCGAGGCAGGGTGACTCAAAAATAAAGAAAATCCCCAAAAAGAAAATACTTTCATTATCATTCAACACTTTCACCACACTCACACATAATCACTGTTTTTGCAGAGGTGCTCAGATTACAACAGAAGCATATACGTATAAAGATACACAACATATCCCTCCAAACTGGTAATATCCCAAACCCCTCCTTTAAAGTGCAGGCATTGTACTTCCCATTTCTAGCACTCAAGTCCGGCTATATAAAAATAACCGGTTTCCCTGTATCCCTTCACTAAATATTACCCTGCTCACACTCCAACAGATCGTCAGGTCCCAAATACCATTCGTCTCCATTCACTCCTATCTAACACGCTCACGCACGCTTGCTGGAAGTCCAAGCCCCTTGCCCACAACACCTACTTTACCCCCTCCCTCCAACCTTTTCGAGGACGATCCCTACCCCGCCTTCCTACAGATTTATACACTCTCCATGTCATTCTACTTTGATCCATTCTCTCTAAATGACCAAACCACCTCGAAAACCCCTCTTCAGCGCTCTAATACTTTTATTAACTCCACACCTTCTCCTAGTTTCCACACTCCGAATTTTCTGCATACTATTTACACCACACATTGCCCTTAGACAGGACATCTCCACTGCCTCTAACCGTCTCCTCGCTGCAGCATTTACAACCCAAGCTTCACACCCATATAAGAGTGTTGGTATTACTATACTTTCATACATTCCCTTCTTTGCCTCCGTAGATAACGTTTGTGTCTCCACATATACCTCAGCGCACCACTCGCCTTTTTTCCATCATCAATTCTATGATTAACCTCATCCTTCATAAATCCATCTGCTGACACGTCAGCTCCCAAATATCTGAAAACATTCACTTCTTCCATACTCCTCCCCAATTTAATAATCCAATTTTTCTTTATCTAAATCATTTGATACCCTCATCACCTTACTCTTTTCTGTGTTCACTTTCAACTTTCTACCTTTACACACATTCTCAAACTCATCCACTAACCTTCGCAATTTTTCTTTAGAATCTCCCATAAGCACAGTATCATCAGCAAGAAGAAACTGTGTCAACTCCCATTTTGTATTTGATTCCCCATAATTTAATTCCACCCCTCTCCCGAACACCCTAGCATTTACTTCTTTTACAACCCCATCTATAAATATATTAACCAACCATGGTGACATTACACATGCTTAAGACCTTTTTACCGGGAAGTAGTCTCCCTCTCTTCTACATACCCTAACCTGAGCCTCATTATCCCCATAAAAACTCTTTACAGCATTTAGTAACTTGCCACCTATTCCATATACTTGCAACTTCTGCCACATTGCTCCACTATCCACTATCATATGCCTTTTCTAAACCATAAAGGCAATAAAAACTTCCCTACTTTTATCTAAATCATGTTCACATATATGCTTCAATGTCAACACTTGGTCTACACATCCCCCACCCACTCTAATACCCCCTTGCTCATCTGCAATCCTACATTCTGTCTTACCTCTAATTCTTTCAATAACCCTACCGTACACGTTTCCTGGGGTATATATATATATATATATATATATATATATATATATATATATATATATATATATATATATATATATATGCAATGTGCAAACCAACCACTGTGAAAGAATAGAGAAGTTCCAAGCGATTTCGTGACTACTCACATTATCAAGGAAGATTGTTCCTTGATTATGTGAGTACTCACGAAAGCGCTTGGAACTTCTCTATTCTTTCACAGTGGTTGTTTTGCATATTCTGAAATCACCTGTTTACTGTGATCTTATTGCATATATATATATATATATATCTATATATATATATATATATATATATATATATATATATATATATATATATATATATATATATATATATATATATATTCGTTCCTGTCATTTCTGGAGCCCCCCTAATTTGCTTTATCTATTCTGGGCAACATGTGCCATAGTTACGTAAATTTATTTCGAAACTTTCCGCCTACAGAATAGGCTCCTTTAGTCGTCTGCTTCTGCTGCTCCCTCTGTATTCAACTGAAGAAGTCTATTGTGTAAGCGAAACGTTTTGCAATAAAGATACCTCATCGAATTAACATTAGCGATCTTGCTCGCTCTACTGAATTTACGGAACGTTATGCAGTAAACTCCGTATCTGTGAATTCAGTTTTCTGTTTGAATTATCTGCGGTTTACGTTTGAACAACTGCCACCAGCGCCAAAAGTAGCGATCAAATGTAGTGCTTCCCATCAGTGAACAAGTGCTAATTCTTAACTTATTCTGCGTAATTAATCAATTTAACTATCACTGGCATGTATGTAAACGAAAAAAGACTGATTATATATGTATGGTTCGCTACTATCCGCGGTTTCGGGTATCCAGGGTAAAATTTTGAATTTACCCCACTCGGACACGAGGAGACTTCTGCACTTCTATCTTCTTTCCTTACAGGATGCGAGAAGTTAATGGGATGGGATAGAATATACTGTGTGAGATGGATAGTAGGACCGAATGCACAATCTAGGAAACAAGATAAACAAACCATGGTACGGGTGGCTTTTGAACCCACGGCAAATTATGAAACTCACTCACCATGGGATCAAACCCCATTCGTACCGTGGTTTCTTTCCAATCGCTTTATTACGAATTCGTGAGTAATGTTTCAAGTTAATGATAAACTAGCCATAACGTAACTAAAATTGAAATTGACGTCGTGCTGGTCAAAACAGTGACATGGAGACTTCCATAAATGGATTGATAATCATGCGAAATATTCCTTCATAAAAGACCCGTGTATAAATGCCTGACTCGTAGATTTTTATTTATTTACACGTTATTCTTGGAAAACATGACTATGAAAGTAGTGGAAGGCAAACTGCGGGGCTTTCAACCCTCCGTAACGATAAAAAGGATAGATGAGCAACTCTTCCTTAACATCTGTATACACGATGTACACAAACCGTTGCTCCTTGACAACAGGAAACTACGCTGATAACACCTAACTTAAACATCTTAAGAGGACACAAGTGCAACTAATATGACATTTTATTATGGCAACGTTTCGCTCTCCAGGAGAGCGAAATGTTGACACAATAAAATGTCGCATTAGTTGTACTTTGTTTCTTGTTACCTATTACGATTGACCTTAGAATTTGTAATAGATTTGGCCTGAGTATAGGAGATGCTTAATATCGAATATACTCCTGGAAAATCGTAAAAAAGGGTTAAAAATTTGTTTTTAATATAACGTAATTAACGTAATATTCTATAAGGTATTTTAAAATGGTACCTTTACTTATAATACAGAAATAATACTTAACAGACTTATATTCCTCTTACTGTTACCATCATTTTGACTGAATGGGTATTTACATATAAAGTTGATAAAGTTACATGATCTCTCTAACCAGAGACGATCCAAGCTTAATAATTGACATCTCTTAAACACTGAGGAGATTTTATTTGGTGAGAGTTTCACAAATACTCTACTTTCAAGAGACAGAGAATAATGCTATACTGCTGGATATATATTGTAGTATTGCCTAACCCACACCTCTCACACCTGACGTCAGCTGACGTCAGGTGAGCAGTACACAGGTGACGTCACACAAACAAATTGGTTGTTACCCATGGTAAACCATCCATTTCCTTACCAAAATAATTCATCATATAAATATATACATAAAATGAAAATAGAAAAATATGAAAATGAATATTTAATATTATAAAGCTGATTACTCTCGTTTAAGTTATTAACGATGATAATCGCAATGTAATATTTGAAAGATGAATTAATATATTTCACAAAGCCGCATCTCGGCGTAACATTACCTAACATATCCGGGGTAACTTCAACATTACAACTTAAACATCAACTTACCTTAGTGATGCTGTCATCTCTCCCTGGACGATCTGTGAAGCTTCACCTACCTGTAATGTAAACACTACGTGTTAATACACACCTCCCAGGTCCATGTATACCAGGTCCATGTGTACCAGGTCCATGTATTCCAGGTCCATGTGTACCAGGTCCATGTATACCACGTTCATATATACCAGGTCATGTATTCCAGGCACAAGTATTCCAGATCCATGTATTCCAGGTACATGTATTTCAGATCCATGTATACTAGATCCATGTATACCAGGTCCTTGTATTCCAGGTCCACATATTCCAAATCTATGTATGCCAGGTCCATGTATTCTAGGTCCATAAATGCCAGGTTCATATATTCCAGATCCGTGTATATCAGGTCCATCTATACCAGATCCTTATATTCCAGGTTCAGGTATTCCAAGTCCATGTATTCCAGGTCCATGTATACCAAGTTCATGTATTCCAGGTCTATGTATTCCAGATCCATGTATTCCACGCCAATGTATTCCAGGTCCATGTATACAGGTCCATGTATACCACGCCCATGTATAACAGGTCCATGTATTCCAGGTCCATGTATACCACACCCATTGTATAACAGGTCCATGTATTCCAAGTCCATGTATACCAGGTCAATGTATTCCAGGTATATGTATAACAGGTCCATGTACCACACCCATGCATAACAGGTCCATGTATTCCAGTTTCATGTATTCCGGGGCCATGTATCCTGGGTCCATGTATACCACGCCCATGTATAACAGGTCCATGTATTCCACGTCCATGTATACCACGCCCATGTATAGCAGTTCCATGTATTCCAGGTCCATATAAGTAGTGATGATTTCTTCTGTATGGCTCATTCTACAGAGCGGTCTCCTCCTCTCAGTGGCTCATTCTACAGAGCGGTCTCCTCCTCTCAGTGGCTCATTCTACAGAGCGGTCTCCTCCTGAAAGGGCTGCGGCTGAGTGGCTCCCTTTTTCACACCTATGTGCTAATGACCTTTTTCACACCTATATGCTAATGACCTTAACCCCACCCACGACCCCCGCCCACGACCCCGCCCACGACCCCCGCCCACGACCCCCCCCCGCGCCCCCCGCGCCCCCCGCGCCCCCCCGGGCCCCCCGCGCCCCCCGCGCCCCTCGCGCCCCTCGTGCCCCTCGCGCCCCGCCCCGTGCCTTCTGCTGCGCCTTCTGCAGCGTCGTCCGGATCGCCCCCGCGCCCCGAATTTTTTTTCCGATTTTTTTCAAATTTTTTTTTGAATTTCATTTTATTGTGCTCTCCACTTCCTCGAATCAAGTTTTTTGGATTGCCCCTCCCAATTTCACCCCCTCCCCAAATTTTTTCGATTTTTTTTTCTCGATAATACAAAGTCTCCATCTCCTCGGATCAAATTTTTCTCGACATCAAAGACTCCAATTCCTCGGATCAAATTTTTCTCGAAATCAAAGTCTCCATCTCTTCGAATCAAGTTTTTTGGATTGCCCCTCCCACTTTCACCCCCCACCCCAAATTTTTTCGAATTTGTTTTTTTTCTCGATAATACAAAGTCTCCATCTCCTCGGATCAAGTTTTTCTCGACATCAAAGACTCCAATTCCTCGGATCAAATTTTTCTCGAAATCAAAGTCTCCATCTCTTCGAATCAAGTTTTTTGGATTGCCCCTCCCACTTTCACCCCCCACCCCAAATTTTTTCGATTTTTTTTTTCTCGATAATACAAAGTCTCCATCTCCTTGGATCAAGTTTTTTCTCGATAATGCAAAGTCTCCAATTCCTCGGATCATTTTTTTCTCGAAATCAAAGAATCCATCTCCTTGGATCAAGTTTTTTTCTCGATAATACAAAGTCTCCATCTCCTCGGATCAAGTTTTTCTCGATATCAAAAACTCCAATTCTTCGGATCAAATTTTTCTCGAAATCAAAGTCTCCATCTCCTTGGATCAAGTTTTTCTCAATAATACAAAGTCTCCAATTCCTCGGATCAATTTTTTCTCGAAATCAAAGACTCCATCTCCTTGGATCAATTTTTTTTTCTCGATAATACAAAGACTCTACTTCCTTGGATCAAGGGTTTCTCGATAATACAAAGACTCCAATTCCTCGGATCAAATTTTCTCGAAATCAAAGACTCCAATTCCTCGGATCAAGGTTTTCTCGATAATACAAAGACTCTACTTCCTTGGATCAAGTTTTTTGGATTACCCCCACTTTCAACCCCATCCCAAATTTTTTCGAATTTTTTTTTTCTCGAAATCAAAGACTCCATCTCCTTGGATCAAGATTTTTTCTCGATAATACAAAGACTCTACTTTCTTGGATCAAGGGTTTCTCGATAATACAAAGACTCCAATTCCTCGGATCAAATTTTCTCGAAATCAAAGACTCCAATTCCTCGGATCAAGGTTTTCTCGATAATACAAAGACTCTACTTCCTTGGATCAAGTTTTTTGGATTCCCCCCACTTTCACCCCAATCCCAAATTTTTTCGATTTTTTTTCTGGATAATACGAAAGACTCCATCTCCTTGGATCAAGCTTTTGGATTCCTCCCTATGGGGTTTCAAAATTCTTATGATCTCCTTGGGTCAAGGTTTTCTCCTCGGATCAAGTTTTTTTTGGATTCCCCCCTCTCAGGGTAAGCATTCAAATGAACTCCTCCTATGGGGCATGGTGCTCTCTCTTACTACAGGTCTAAACAAGTGTGACGTCACCCCACCTGTGTTTACTCGGCGGCCAGTGACGTCACGTGATGACCTCACACATACAGGCTGAATCTTGTCGACTTCCCCCTATGTCAGTGACGTCACGCGATGACCCCCACACACACAGGCTGAATCTTGTCGAGTTCCCCCCCCCCCCCTACACATTTCATATACAACATAGGGAAAACATTTTCACTCTTAACCCAGGATAACCCAAATAATTTCACATTTTTTTCGTTAATACCCTCAACAATCTACAATTTCTTCACAAAATACAACACAAGTCTAGACATTTTTCTCGTTTTAACTATTTCATCAGAAAGTCACCACAACACTTATAACCACTTTTCGATAAATTCACTGGTCACAATTTTACATATTACGAAGTTAATACGCACACACACCTCACTTTACTTTGAACACCTTCAAAACACTCTCATAAATCATTTGAATACTCACAAAAAATACCTTTGAACATTTCCAAACAACACTGAAACACCTCCAAAATATCATTTTGAATACTCCCAAATAAGATTTGACAGCTCTAATTTATCTGCACTTACATATTTCATTAAATTACAACTCATCCCCACAAACTCCACCCTCAGTCTCCAGACTTCACAACATTATCACAAAAACTAACTCAAACACTTTACTTTGAACATCACCGAAAAACACCATCAATTGCCCTTAAATACTCCAAAAACATCATTCGAACACCCCCAAAATCACCTCTGAATACTCTCAGAACACCTTCATAAGTACTCTTGCACATCATTTGAACACCTTCAAAAACACCTTTGAATAACCTCAAAACACCATTTGAGTACTCCCAAATACACCACTGAATACTACTAAAACACCACTGAATACTACTAAAACACCACTGAATACACTCAAAACACCACCAAAATCACCATAAACTAAGATCAACACCCACATCCCACAACTCTAGTTCGACAACAACACCCACATCCCACAACACCCACAACACCCACAACACCCACACCCCACAATTTTTTCTCGTTTTAACTAATTTCATCAGAAAAAGGCACAACAACCCACATCTTATAACCACTTTTCAACAACTCTAGTTCGACAACAACACCCACAACCCACAACACCCACAACTCACATCACCCACACCCCACAACGCCCACAGCCCACATCACCCACACCCCACAACACACACAACCCACATCACCCACACCCCACAATTTTTTTTCTCATTTTAACTAATTTCATCAGAAAAAGTCACATCAACAACCCACAACTTATAACCACTTTTCAGCATCTCTAGTTCGACAACAACACACACAACCCACAACACCCACATCCCACAACACCCACATCCCACATCACCCACACCCCCACAACAACTACCTACAACTTATAACCACTTTTTTCGGTATCTCTAGTTCGACAACAACACCCACAACCCACAACACCCACAACACCCACAACCCACAATTTTTTTCTCGTTTTAACTAATTTCATCAGAAAAAGTCACATCAACAACCCACAACTTATAACCACTTTTTCGACATCACTAGTTCGACAACAACACCCACAACCACCAACACCCCACAACCCACAATTTTTTCTCGTTTTAACTAATTTCATCAGAAAAAGTCACAAAAACAACCCACTTATATCATCTTTTTTGGTATCTCTAGTTCGACTACATTACCCACAACCCTCATCAATTACCAATTTATTCACAATTTTTTCCCCTTCTTTTTACTGAATCTTAAATGTAATACAGATTCCTCTTTACATTACTAAAATTCTAATAAAATCCTCTCTATACCCATCTCCTTGTATCCACATAAATTGATATTATACTCGCATCAACTAATCTCACTACCCAACTATTGCGACATGTTTCAACACCCTCCATTCTTTTCCAATATATCATAACTTTTCAATTCTATAATTTCTTTTTAAAATATTCACACATTACCTTTATTTTCAGTAAAATCTCCCCATATTTCATTAAATTTCTAATACATCCCTCCCCATACCCCTCTCCATCTCACCCGCATTTCTTCACATCCACTCACCCATCTCCCAACACACCTCTTCTGAACACACACAAAAATCACATTTCACATCCACAAATGCATCTCATCACCCATCTCAAATCCACTAAAATCACTGTAACCAAAACTCTATGACCACCTAACACACACACACACACACACACACACACACACACACACACACACACACTCACACACACACACACCTCAGTTTACTTTGAACACCTTCATAACACTCTCATACATCATTTAAGACCACCTTTTCTCAATATCTCTCATCCACAACCTTTATCATCTCACTACAGAACAACCCCAAGATTACTTCGAACATTCTCATAAATCATTTGAATACTCACATAAACACCTTTGAACATTTCCAAACAACACTGAAGCACTTCCAAAATATCATTTTGATTACTCCCAAATAAGATTTATCATCTCTAATTTATCTACACTTACACATTTCATTAACTGAAATTACAACACATCCACCATACTACTCCCTCAGTCTCCAGACTTTACAACATTAACACAAAAACTAACTCAGACACTTATGACATGAGACATTTTACCAAAACTAACACAAACACATATCTGTTATATCTCCAATATCTAAGATCACCACAATCAAGACGTTTGCCAAATTCTATAACCCCACCACTAAGATCACACATTTTTTTTGTACGCATTCTCTTAAAACATCATCATAACGAAGATCACTAAAACTATCTATACTTTTACTAAGATCACATAACATTTTGTCTTCTCTAACTCACCCACCAATTCACATTCTCATTCACACTTACACATTTCATTAACCGAAATTACATCTCATCCACCAAACTCCTCCCTCATTCTCCAGACTTTACAACATTAGCACAAAAAAAATCTAACTCATACACTTATGACATGAGAAAATACCATATCTAACACACTGACTAACTTTGAACAAACTCTGAACACCACTGATCATCTTCAAAAAATACTCTGCACATCATTTGAACAAATTCAAAAAACACCATCAAACACCTCCGAATACTCCCAAAACACTACTGATTACTACCAAATCACCACTGAATACTACCAAATCACCGTCAAAATCACCAGAAACTAAGTTTAACATCACCATCTAACATCCTTTTTATAGAAATCCCCTCAAATCACTATAACCAAGAACTCCCTCCCCATTTGGCGCATAAAAAAAAAAGCATGAACACAAACCTAATACGCAAACACTTAGTACATGATCACCATCAACTGAAAACATATCTTGTACACACACATAATCTAAGACAACTACCAACTACAATCACCCATGTTCACTTACCTCAAAAATCACTAATATCACAGAAAACACTCATTTTTATAGACATTTCACACAAAAAAATCATATTTGACAATATCTAAGCGCACTCACCTCACTACCACCAACACACGATGTCACACATCACAGGACCGACGAGCTCACCTCCAGTGACGTCACACTCCCATTGTGTTACTTGGTGGTTGGTAACATCACACCCAACCCACCTTGTTTCAACCTGTTGTACCCTACATTATCTAAGAACACTATATCCAAGACGATTACCAGACTTTATGACCCCACCACCAAGATCACAGAAAACACACATTTTTATAATTATTCACACAAAAATCACGATCACCAATTCCATATCATGTTTACCGTCTTCTATCAACAATCATCACCAAGATCACCAAAAATCTAAGCTCATGCATCTCAAAACTACTATGATCACTGAAAACACTTATTTTTTAAACATTCGCACAAAAATAAGACATACACAAAAATACCACAACACTTCCACCAACATCTATAACATAACATGAGCACTATAACATATAACTATCACAAAAAAATAATACACAGACACCCACATCTTAAACATTTCAATCACAAATTTAAGACATGAGACATACACACCGAATCTAAGACATTCACCTCCAACTAAGACAAACACATCTTAACTAAGACATACACCAAAAATCTATACTTGACATATTGCGGTATGAATATTCATACCGCATTTATGTTGCATATCACATTTCCTCATCCACATCATCCCTAAAACATCCTTCCTTATTCATTCCGTATATCTCCTAGAGTTGTTTTAACCCCGACGGCCCATCATGACGTAGGAGCCAGAGTGTAGTAGGTGGTGTTGGAGTGGTGATGGTTGCTCTGGCTCCTACGTCGTGATGGGCCCGTCGGGGTTAAAACAATTCTAGGAGATATACGGAATGAATAAGGAAGGATGTTTTAGGGATGATGTGGATGAGGAAATGTGATATGCAACATAAATGCGGTATGAATATTCATACCGCAATATGTCAAGTATAGGTTTTTGGTGTATGTCTTAGTTAAGATGTGTTTGTCTTAGTTGGAGGTGAATGTCTTAGATTCGGTGTGTATGTCTCATGTCTTAAATTTGTGATTGAAATGTATAAGATGTGGGTGTCTGTGTATTATTTTGTGATAGTGATATGTTATAGTGCTCATGTTATGTTATAGATGTTGGTGGAAGTGTTGTGGTATTTTTGTGTATGTCTTATTTTTGTGCGAATGTTTAAAAAATAAGTGTTTTCAGTGATCATAGTAGTTTTGAGATGCATGATCTTAGATTTTTGGTGATCTTGGTAATGAGTGTTGATAGATGACGGTAAACATGATATGGAATTGGTGATCGTGATTTTTGTGTGAATAATTATAAAAATGTGTGTTTTCTGTGATCTTGGTGGTGGGGTCATAAATTCGGGTAATCGTCTTGGATATAGTGTTCTTAGATAATGTAGGGTACAACAGGTTGAAACAAGGTGGGTTGGGTGTGATGTTACCAACCACCAAGTAACACAATGGGAGTGTGACGTCACTGGAGGTGAGCTCGTCGGTCCTGTGATGTGTGACATCGTGTGTTGGTGGTAGTGAGGTGAGTGCGCTTAGATATTGTCAAATATGATTTTTTTGTGTGAAATGTTTATAAAAATGAGTGTTTTCTGTGATATTAGTGATTTTTGAGGTAAGTGAACATGGGTGATTGTAGTTGGTGGTTGTCTTAGATTATGTGTGTGTACAAGATATGTTTTCAGTTGATGGTGATCATGTACTAAGTGTTTGCGTATTAGGTTTGTGTTCATGCTTTTATTTTCATACGCCAAATGGGGAGGGAGTTCTTGGTTATAGTGATTTGAGGGGATTTCTATAAAAAGGATGTTAGATGGTGATGTTAAACTTAGTTTCTGGTGATTTTGACGGTGATTTGGTAGTATTCAGTGGTGATTTGGCAGTAATCAGTAGTGTTTTGGGAGTATTCGGAGGTGTTTGATGGTTTTTTTGAAGGTGTTCAAATGATGTGCAGAGTATTTTTTGAAGATGATCAGTGGTGTTCAGAGTTGGTTCAAAGTTAGTCAGTGTGTTAGATATGGTAATGTCTCATGTCATAAGTGTATGAGTTAGTTTTTTTTGTGCTAATGTTGTAAAGTCTGGAGAATGAGGGAGGAGTTTGGTGGATGAGATGTAATTTCGGTTAATGAAATGTGTAAGTGTGAATGAGAATGTGAATTGGTGGGTGAGTTAGAGAAGACAAAATGTTATGTGATCTTAGTAAAAGTATAGATAGTTTTAGTGATCTTCGTTATGATGTTTTAAGAGAATGTGTACAAAAAAAATGTGTGATCTTAGTGGTGGGGTTATAGAATTTGGCAAACGTCTTGATTGTGGTGATCTTAGATATTGGAGATATAACAGATATGTGTTTGTGTTAGTTTTGGTAAAATGTCTCATGTCATAAGTGTCTGAGTTAGTTTTTGTGTTGTGTGAGTGTGTGTGTGTGTGTGTGTGTGTGTGTGTGTGTGTGTGTGTGTGTGTGTGTGTGTGTGTGTGTGTGTGTGTGTTAGGTGGTCATAGAGTTTTGTGAATATTTTGGTTACAGTGATTGTAGTGGATTTGAGATGGGTGATGAGATGCATTTGTGGATGTGAAATGTGATTTTTGTGTGTGTTCAGAAGAGGTGTGTTGGGAGATGGGTGAGTGGATGTGAAGAAATGCGGGTGAGATGGAGAGGGGTATGGGGAGGGATGTATTAGATATTTAATGAAATATGGGGAGATTTTACTGAAAATAAAGGTAATGTGTGAATATTTTAAAAAGAAATTATAGAATTGAAAAGTTATGATATATTGGAAAAGAATGGAGGGTGTTGAAACATGTCGCAATAGTTGTGTAGTCAGATTAGTTGATGCGAGTATAATATCAATTTATGTGGATACAAGGAGATGGGTATAGAGAGGATTTTATTAGAATTTTAGTAATGTAAAGAGGAATCTGTATTACATTTAAGATTCAGTAAAAAGAAGGGGAAAAAATTGTGAATAAATTGGTAATTGATGAGGGTTGTGGGTAATGTAGTCGAACTAGAGATACCAAAAAAGATGATATAAGTGGGTTGTTTTTGTGACTTTTTCTGATGAAATTAGTTAAAATGAGAAAAAATTGTGGGTTGTGGGGTGTTGGTGGTTGTAGGTGTTGTTGTCGAACTAGTGATGTCGAAAAAGTGGTTTTAAGTTGTGGGTTGTTGATGTGACTTTTTCTGATGAAATTAGTTAAAACGAGAAAAAAAAATGTGGGTTGTGGGTGTTGTTGTCGAACTAGAGATACCGAAAAAAGTGGTTATAAGTTGTGGGTAGTTGTTGTGGGGTGTGGGTGATGTGGGATGTGGGTGTTGTGGGATGTGGGTGTTGTGGGTTGTGTGTGTTGTTGTCGAACTAGAGATGATGAAAAGTGGTTATAAGTTGTGGGTTGTTGATGTGACTTTTTCTGATGAAATTAGTTAAAACGAGAAAAAAAATTGTGGGGTGTGGGTGATGTGGGTTGTGTGTGTTTTGGGGTGTGGGTGATGTGGATTGTGGGCGTTGTTGGGTGTGGGTGATGTGGGTTGTGGGTGTTGTGGGTTGTGGGTGTTGTTGTCGAACTAGAGTTGTTGAAAAGTGATTATAAGATGTGGGTTGTTGTGCCTTTTTCTGATGAAATTAGTTAAAACGAGAACAAATTGTGGAGTGTGGGTGTTGTGGGTTGTGGGTATTGTGGGTGTTGTGGGATGTGGGTGTTGTTGTCGAACTAGAGTCGTGGGATGTGGGTGTTGATCTTAGTTTATGGTGATTTTGGTGGTGTTTTGAGTGTATTCAGTGGTGTTTTAGTAGTATTCAGTGGTGTATTTGGGAGTACTCAAATGGTGTTTTGAGGTTATTCAAAGGTGTTTTTGAAGGTTTTCAAATGATGTGCCAGAGTACTTATGAAGGTGTTCTGAGAATATTCAGAGGTGATTTTGGGGGTGTTCGAATGATGTTTTTGGAGTATTTAAAGGCAATTGATGGTGTTTTTTTGGTGATGTTCAAAGTAAAGTGTTTGAGTTAGTTTTTGTGATAATGTTGTGAAGTCTGGAGACTGAGGGTGGAGTTTGTGGGGATGAGTTGTAATTTAATGAAATGTGTAAGTGCAGATAAATTAGAGCTGTCAAATCTTATTTGGGAGTATTCAAAATGATATTTTGGAAGTGTTTCAGTGTTGTTTGGAAATGTTCAAAGGTATTTTTTGTGAGTATTCAAATGATTTATGAGAGTGTTTTGAAGGTGTTCAAAGTAAAGTGATGTGTGTGTGCGTATTAACTTCGTAATATGTAAAATTGTGACCAGTGAATTTATCGAAAAGTGGTTATAAGTGTTGTGGTGACTTTCTGATGAAATAGTTAAAACGAGAAAAATGTCTAGACTTGTGTTGTATTTTGTGAAGAAATTGTGGATTGTTGAGGGTATTAACGAAAAAAATGTGAAATTATTTGGGTTATCCTGGGTTAAGAGTGAAAATGTTTTCCCTTTGTATATGAAATGTGTAGGGGGGAAAGTCGACAAGATTCTGCCTGTGTGTGTGGGGGTCATCGCGTGACGTCACTGACATAGGGGGAAGTTGACAAGATTCGGCCTGTATGTGTGAGGTCATCATGTGACGTCACTGACCGCCGAGTAAACACAGGTGGGGTGACGTCACACTTGTTTAGACCTGTAGTAAGAGAGAGCACCATGCCCCATAGGAGGAGTTCATTTGAATGCTTACCCTGAGAGGGGGAAATACAAAAAACTTGATCCAAGGAAGTAGAGTCTTTGTATTATCCAGAAAAAAAAAATCGAAAAAATTTGGGATGTGGGTGAAAGTGAGGGGAATCCAAAAAACTTGATCCAAGGAAGTAGAGTCTTTGTATTATCGAGAAAAACTTGATCCGAGGAATTGGAGTCTTTGATTTCGAGAAAATTTGATCCGAGGAATTGGAGTCTTTGTATTATCGAGAAACCCTTGGTCCAAGGAAGTAGAGTCTTTGTATTATCGAGAAAAAAAACTTGATCCAAGGAGATGGAGTCTTTGATTTCGAGAAAAAATTGATCCGAGGAATTGGAGACTTTGTATTATTGAGAAAAACTTGATCCAAGGAGATGGAGACTTTGATTTCGAGAAAAATTTGATCCGAAGAATTGGAGTTTTTGATATCGAGAAAAACTTGATCCGAGGAGATGGAGACTTTGTATTATCGAGAAAAAAACTTGATCCAAGGAGATGGAGTCTTTGATTTCGAGAAAAAATTGATCCGAGGAATTGGCGCGCAGGGGGCGCGGGTGGGGGGTCGTGGGTGGGGGCCGTGTGTGGGGTCGTGGGCGGGGGTCGTGGGCGGGGGTCGTGGGCGGGGTTAAGGTCATTAGCATATAGGTGTGAAAAAGGTCATTAGCACATAGGTGTGAGAAAGGGAGCCACTCAGCCGCAGCCCTTTCAGGAGGAGACCGCTCTGTAGAATGAGCCACTGAGAGGAGGAGACCGCTCTGTAGAATGAGCCACTGAGAGGAGGAGACCGCTCTGTAGAATGAGCCATACAGAAGAAATCATCACTACTCATATATACCAGTTCCATGTATTCCAGGTCCAAGTATTCCAGGTCCATGTATTCCAGGTCCATATATACCACGTCCATGTATTCCAGGTCCATGTATACCACGTCCATGTATTCTAGGTCAATGTATACCACGTCCATGTATACCACGCCCATGTATAACAGGTCCATGTAAACCAGGTCCATGTATAACACGTCCATGTGTTCCAGGTCCATGTATTCCAATTCATGCATACCATGCCCATGTGTAACAGGTCCACTTATTCCTTTTCAATGTATTCCAGATCCATGTATAGGAGGTCCATGTATTCCAGGTCCATGTATACCACGTCCATGTATTCCAGGTCCATGTATTCCAGGTCCATGTATACCGCATCCATGTGTACCAAGCCAATGTATAACAGGTCCATGTATTCCAGATCCATATATTCCAGATCCATGTATACCAGGTCAATGTATAGTATACCAGGTCCATGTATTCAAGGTCCATGTATACCAGGTCCCTGTATTCCAGGTCCCTGTATTCCAGGACACTGTATTCCAGCTCCATGTATACCAGGTAAATGTATACCGGCTCGATGTATTCCAAATCCATGTATTCCAGGTCCATGTGTTCCACGTCCATGTATTCCACATCCATGTATACCAGGTCCATGTATACCATGTCTATGTATACCATTCCGCCTACATCAGGAAGTATCTCAGTTATACCTCCCACACACACACACTATTCCTCCTGACACACGTGTTATCCCTCCTCACACACACGTTATCCCTTCCCAAACACGTTATCCTCCTCAAACACGCTATTCCTATTCACACGCTATACCTAATGAAAACACGTTATACCTTCTCACACACACACGTTATACCTTATCTCACACACATCCGCGCGCACATTGTACCTCCTCACACACACACACACACACACACAAACCTGAGAATAGCGTTCCGGTACCTCAGTAAAGAATCGTTCAAGACTTATACACTGTGTACGTCAGGCCCATACTGGAGTACGCAGCACCAGTTTGGAACCCACACCCGGTCAAACACGTCAAGAAATTAGAGAAAGTTTGCAACAAGGCTAGTTCCAGAGCTAAGGGAAATGTCCTACAAAGAAAGGTTAAGGGAAATCGGTCTGACAACACTGGGTTAACAATAGAGGAGAATAATTTCTCCTAAGAAAAGGTTGTTCCTTTCTTACTCGTAGTAATCTTTATCTAAGTTAACATTCCTTGATTTTTCTTTCAGTTATATAATTACCACCAGGAAATCAAAATTTCATCAAAAATTATTTTAATTTAATAGTGTTAATACTTACCTTTAGACAAGTATAATATGAATATAATCTATCTATGCAGTTTGGGTTCCTTTAACATTTAAGTAATACATGACATTACTTCCATGTAATAGACATAATCTGCCTTAGTGAATCATTAATATGCAAATAAGTAAGACATTACAATACACGAATTCCATTAACACAGATGTGGTATCAGTTAAGAGAGTCTTTTTGAAGACGTCATACACTGGGAATATTCTTTCTCAAGAGAGTTTCTGGCTTACACAGTAGACTGAGTCGAAGCAAAAATGAGTAGTACAGCTTGCTCCTTAAACACACGTATGGGCTAAGTACAAGCCTCTGAAGCTTCATAGCGTAAGCACTGCTATGACGACTTCTACCAGAGTATAGAAGCTCCCTCAGCGTAGTCAAGAGAGACCCTAGACAAACCCTGGTGAACCACAGGTCACGTCGGGTCACCTAATATACTTAACATTTGGCGCCAACTTGTGACGTCACTAACCAGTCATACTCTTGAACTGCACAATGGTAATTATGTACTTTTATACACAAATATATGATGAGGGATGAATATGATAATAGTATAACGATTCAGTAGCTTCGTTTTAGCTAATAACGAAGTTACTAGCATGGTAGTATTATCAAAGTGATGAATTACATACAAGTTATCGTAACAATGAGGTATGATAAAGCTCATGGAGCAGGGAGAGGACCTAGTAGCACTCAGTGATGAGGCGGGGCCAGCAGATGAGTCTCCACCCCTGCAACCACAATTAGGTGAGTAAAATTAGGCGAGTACACACACACATTTGCACACATATTCACACACACATATTCACATATTCACACACACACACACACATTCACACACACACACACACATTCACACACACTCATTCACACACTCAGTCACACACACTCATTCACACACTCATTCACACACACTCATTCACACACACACATTCACACACACATTCACACACACACACATTCACACACACACACACACACACACACACACACACACACACACACACACATTCACACACACACATTCACACACACAGACATTCACACACAGACATTCACACACACACACACACACACACACACACACACACACACACACACACACACACACACACACACACACAAACCCATACACACACATGGTAAGTGGCGAGGTGTCAGAGTGGGCACCTGTGACCAACGGGGTCCCGCAGGGGTCAGTCCTAGGAACAGTGCTGTTTCTGGTATTTGTGAACGACATGACGGAAGGAATAGACTCTGAGGTGTCCCTGTTTGCAGATGACGTGAAGTTGATGAGAAGAATTCACTCGATCGAAGACCAGGCAGAACTACAAAGGGATCTGGACAGGCTGCAGACCTGGTCCAGCAATTGGCTCCTGGAGTTCAATCCCACCAAGTGCAAAGTCATGAAGATTGGGGAAGGGCAAAGAAGACCGGAGACAGAGTACAGTCTAGGGGGCCAGATACTACAAACCTCACTCAAGGAAAAAGATCTTGGGGTGAGTATAACACCAGGCACATCTCCTGAAGCGCACATCAACCAAATAACTGCTGCAGCATATGGGCGCCTGGCAAACCTCAGAACAGCATTCCGACATCTTAATAAGGAATCATTCAGGACCCTGTACACCGTGTACGTTAGGCCCATATTGGAGTATGCGGCACCAGTTTGGAACCCACACCTAGCCAAGCACGTGAAGAAACTAGAGAAAGTGCAAAGGTTTGCAACAAGACTAGTCCCAGAGCTAAGAGGTATGTCCTACGAGGAGAGGTTAAGGGAAATCAACCTGACGACACTGGACAGGAGAGATAGGGGGGACATGATAACGACATACAAAATACTGAGAGGAATTGACAAGGTGGACAAAGACAGGATGTTCCAGAGATTGGACACAGTAACAAGGGGACACAGTTGGAAGCTGAAGACACAGATGAATCACAGGGATGTTAGGAAGTATTTCTTCAGCCACAGAGTAGTCAGTAAGTGGAATAGTTTGGGAAGCGATGTAGTGGAGGCAGGATCCATACATAGCTTTAAGCAGAGGTATGATAAAGCTCACGGCTCAGAGAGAGTGACCTAGTAGCGATCAGTGAAGAGGCGGGGCCAGGAGCTCGGACTCGACCCCCGCAACCTCAACTAGGTGAGTAACTAGGTGAGTACACACACACACACACACAAAATCTGGTGCACAAAATCTGTCACCAGAGAATGGAAAAGGTATAGGAGGCAAAGGACCCAGGAAAAATAAAGAGACAAGTCGAAAAGCCAGAAACGAATATGCACAGATAAGGAGGGAGGCCCAGTGACAGTACGAAAACGATATAGCATAGAAAGTCAAGTCTGACCCTAAACTGCTATGTAGCCACATTAGGAGGAAGAGAACAGTCAAAGACCAGGCTATAAGGCTGAGGAAAGTGGGTGGGGAACTCACCAGAAACGATCAAGAGCTATATGAGGACCTCAACATGAGATTTAAGGAAGTATTTATAGTGGAGACAGGAAGGCCTCTGGGTGGACAAAACAGAGGGGGACGCCAACCAGGAATATACCAAGAAGTGTTGGTATATGTTACATTTGCGGGGCAAAGAAGAACATGCATTCTGTGTGGAACGTATGATCATATGGCTGCGATGTGTCCTCGACGATCGTCACCTGAGACACATGGAGAAGGGAAAGGAGTGGAGGAGAGAGAGAGATGACGACCCATTCGACACGGGAGCATCCTCGGGCCCACAGGGCATGGAGTGAAATTGTGGAGGACAATCCGGTGGAATATGTAGCATTACTGGAGGTCTCTCAGGTGATTGATACCATGTGTATAGAGGATGAGGTGAGACAAGTGGAATTGGGTAGTGAAGTTTCGGCTGCAATAGACACTGTTATACAGGGATTCTTGGAGGATCAGAATAGGGACGGAACACTACGTATGGTGTCGGATGGGACATCTGTAGATAAAGGTGGAATTCATGAGGAGTGCAATGTGGGTGGTGGGGACGGGCAGTCACAGAGGATTTGTGAGGCTGTGGTTGAAGTGCATAAGGTTGAAAGTACAGATGAGGGCATGCACATAGTCGAGGCAGAGTGGTTCTGACAGTGATGATGTTATGACACCTGCGCAAAGATCTGGTAAGAAACACTCAGTGGATGTCCCAAAAACAGTATCAGTGGGGATGAAGGGGGAGGGAAAAGGTGAGGCAAGGAAAGGGCATTGTGAAAAGCATACTGTGCAAAAACGTAAGGACCCGTATGGACAACGATCGATTGGTAAGCCACAGTTACCATTTTTAAGTACCTAACGTTAAATGTAAATGGCCCAAGGACCGATGTAAAGCGCAGGATCTTTAGTGATTTTTTAAAGAGACATGGAATACAGATCATATTTTTACAGGAGCATAATTTTAAGTATGGAAAGGATTTGTTGATAGATGACAATAAGGTTTATGTTAGATGTACTGGGAAGCTTAAGGGAGGTGCTGCTGTGTTAATAGCTCAGACCAGTCTTTTTCAATTGTTACATTGGGAAGAATGAGGAGATGCGAGAGTAGTGAGAGTGGATGGGACATTGGGTGGGGTACGAGTGTGTTTTGTGAGTGTGTACATGCCGGCGGACAGCAAAAGGCCTGTTAAAGAGGATTTTGTTCGAGGGACACACTAATTTATCATATGAGGAGATTACCAGTTTATACATTTTTTGGAGGGGATTGGAATAGTGTGATACGTAGGAAGGATGTGGAGCCGCGGGGAGCTGGGAGTGTGTTGGGAGTCCTACGGGATGTATTAGGGGGAGTTGGATTAGTTGATGTAGTTAGTGGGGGAGGGGTGGGTGGTGGAGCATACTTATGTGAAGAGCGGTTATGCTCACGCTTGGGTCGCATTTATGTCTCTCCTGGGATACAAGTTAATAAATATGGAAACTGTAAATGTTGTATTTTCGGATCATAGAGGGGTGGTTGTGGACGTGGGCTGGGGTGAGTTACCGAAACGTTTTATGAGTTATTGGAAACTAAATGTGAGCTTGTTAGAGGATATGGAAGGTGGACTTAGTTTTGCGGAATGGTGGAAAAATGAATGAACTAAAGGAAAGATGGGAGGTGATATATTACGGTGGTGGGAGCAATGTGCTAAACCGGGGATCCGTAGTTTTTATATGAGGAAAGGAAGGGAGGTCGGACAATGGAAATATGGATTACAGAAGCATTTGGAGGGACAGTTAAAACAGTGTTACGAAGGTTGTCGTGGAGTATATCCGGTTTCAGAGATCGAGGGTATAAAGACGCAACTGCTGGAGATGCAGAACACACGGTTTGATGGTGAAAGATTAAAGGATGGGTTGGAATATGTTTTATGGGGTGACAACCCATCAGCTTGCGTTCTGCGGCGATTAAAGAGCCGGCAAAATATAATATGTTTAAATTAGAGGTACATCAGGACGTGGGTGGGTACACTGAGGGACAGCGGTTAGTAACGACTGAAGGTATGAGTGGTTTTGCGGATGAATGGTTTGAGATATATATGAGAGGGGGTAATAGGAAGATGGGGGACTTGCATATTATGGAGGAAGGGATATCACCTATCCTGGAACCAGAAGACAGGGTGGAGATAGAATGACCCATAAGTGAAGATGAGGTGTTGAAGGCGTTTAAGGGGATGAGTGTCATCAGGGATTGATGGCATTCCAAAGGTCTTGAAGGAATGCTTGGTGCGTTTGTTAAATGAAATGAAGGTAAAGGGATGTATGGGCATGACGCAACGAACAGGGGTCGTTGTCATGATACCGAAGGGGGAAGTGCAGAATAGCATCCTGGATTATAGAGGTTTATCCTTAATGTGCGATGATTACAAATTGTTTGCAAGGGTTTTAAGTAATAGGTTACGTAGTGTTGTTGGGAGAGTTATAGATAAGGGACAAATGGGTGTGCCAGGGCGGTCAATGATTAGTGGACATGGGAGAATTAAGGATTTTATAGATGATTGTAGGACGAGTGGAGCGGGTGTACTGGCTTTGGATTGGAAGGCTGCTTATGATTGTGTAGAAAGAGAGAGACTTTATGGATGATAATGAGGCGTATGTGTTTAGGCGAAGAAATTGTCCGATGGGCGGAATCATTATACAAAGGCGCAGTACTACAGGTGCAAATCAATGGACGTATGGGGAAGGTAGTTAGTATGGGTAGGGGACTGAGACAGGGATGCCTCATGTCTCAGATCCTATTTGCATGTCTACAAGAACCTTGTCGCAAACCTTTGCGACAAGAACTAAGGGAAATGTCCTACGAAGAAAGGTTAAGGGAAATCGGCCTGACGACACTGGAGGACAGGAGGGTTAGAGGAGACATGATAACGACTTACAAAATACTGCTTGGAATAGACAAGATGGACAGAGACAGGATGTTCCAGGGAGGGCACACAGAAACAAGAGGTCACAATTGGAAGTTGAAGACCCAGATAAGTCAAAGGGATGTTAGGAAGTATTTCTTCAGTCATAGAGTAGTCAGGAAGTAGAATAGTCTAGTGACGTAGTGGAGGCAGGAGCCTTACATAGCTTTAACATGAGGTTTGATAAAGCTCATGGAGCTGGGAGAGAGAGGACCCAGTAGCAACCAGTGAAGAGGCGGGGCCAGGAGCTAGGACTCGACCCCTGCAACCACAAATAGGTGAGTACAAAAAGGCGAGTACACACACACACACACACACACACACACACACACACACACATACACAGGGGAGGTGAGATAATTGTTGAACTGAAACTGACCTATGATGATGGCAGATGGTGTCCGGATGACTGTAGTCAGCTGCTGCTGGGGTAGCCAGCTGCTGCTGGGGTAGCCAGCTGCTGCTGGGGTAGGCAGCTGGTGCTGGGATAGGCAGCTGATGCTAGGGTAGGCAGCTGGTGCTTGGGTTGCTAGTTTGGTTGGAGTATCCAGTTGGTGCTGGGGTAGCTAGCTGGAGCTGGGGTAGGTAGCTGGTGCTGAGGTAGCCATCTTGTGCTGGGGTAGTCAGCTGGTGCTGGGGTAGCTAGCTGTGCTGCGGTAGTCAGCTGGTGCTGGGGTAGCCAGCTGGTGCTGCGGTAGTCAGCTGGTGCTGGTGTAGCCAGCTGGTGCTGAGTAGTCAGCTGGTGCTGTGGTAGCCAGCTGGTGCTTGGATTGTCAGCTGGTGCTGGAGTAGTCAGCTGGTGCTGAAGTAGTCAGCTGGTGCTGGGGTAGCCAGCTGGTGCTTGGGTATTCAGCTGGTGCTGGGGTAACTAGCTGATGCTAGGGTAGCTAGCTGGTGCTGGGGAAGTCAGCTGGTGCTTGGGTAGCTTGCTAGCGCTGAGGTAATCATCTGGTGCTGAGATAGCTAGCTGGCGCTGGGGTAGCCTGCTAGTGCTTGTGTATTCAGCTGGTGCTGGAGCCATGCCACCTGTTCTGTCCTCAACAGTTTTGAGAGAATGTTAATTTGTTTTGTGAGAACACTCCCGCGGTAACACTCCCGCGGTAACACTCCCGCGGTAACACTCCCGCGATAACACTCCCGCTATAACACTCCCGCTATAACACTCCCGCGATAACACTCCCGCGATAACACTCCCGCTATAACACTCCCGCGATAACACTCCCGCTATAACACTCCCAGTATAACACTCCCGCGATAACACTCCCGCGATAACACTCCCGCGATAACACTCCCGCGATAACACTCCCGCGATAACACTCCCGCTATAACACTCCCAGTATAACACTCCCGCGATAACACTCCCGCGATAACACTCCCGCGATAACACTCCCGCGATAACACTCCCGCGATAACACTCCCGCTATAACACTCCCAGTATAACACTCCCGCGATAACACTCCCGCGATAACACTCCCGCGATAACACTCCCGCTATAACACTCCCGCGATAACACTCCCGCGATAACACTCCCGCGATAACACTCCCGCGATAACACTATGAACTTACAATCACTTATAACAATTCATTAGCTTACTACCATTAGTTATAATCATTACGATATAAACATCAATAATAATAGCACATTTAGTACTGAATTTGAGAGCTCTAAATCCTTACGGATCATACACAATCTGAGCATTTATAAACATGTTATATACACTGATATACACAAGTATATACACAGAGATGTATGTCCCTGTATGTTCACTGAGTGGTGTACACTTCTCAATGTATATTCTCTCATACCTGAAATATAAATTAAATCATATATACCTAGTTACACACCGATGAGTGTATACACAAATACACATTTCTGGGTGTATATAAGCTGAAGGATATACACATTTCAGTGTATTTTACCTGTAGGTATGAGAGTGTATTGACGCGACCGTCCTGTTGTAGCTGGTACAACCACAGTGAGGGAAAATAAGCTTGGTCAAGCTCAGCTTCGAGGCTTCGAAGTTCAGCTTGAACCCTTTGAATGAGTCGTTTCTTCACGTTGTTTTTAACATCTTCATGAACACGTGATTCATACACCCAGAGCTGTATGTTTCTCCTTGTATACACTCAGAATTTAATTCCCATTCTAAGAATTAAAGTATTCTTGACTGGTGGTATACAGATTGGTTAATAGGGTTTGAAGCCTATCGACTACACGTGTTGCGCGGTAACCTAACCACTGCCAGACAAGATTTTTTTAATACCCAAAGAATGCAAAAAAATTCTTAACATGTATACCCTGAGAGATATGCAGCTGTCAGGGTATATACCCGGTAGGTATACAGGTGACTTGCAGCCCTGATAACCCTCGTGTAGTAGATAGACTTTAAACCCCACTAACCAACCAATCAGCCTTAATGACCCTCGTGTAGTAGACAGACTTGAAACCCCACATTAAAAATATTAATTATTATAATCTTTATTTCTGCAAGTACAGGCCATAGCTGACATCAATGACATATTACTATAAAGATGACATTAATGACATACTACTATATAGCTGACATCAATGACATACTACTATAAAGCTGACATCAATGACATATTACTATAAAGCTGACATCAATGACATACTACTATATAGCAAGTCCCTCGTTATAAAGAGCATTTCGGGCTCTGGTGAGGAAGTGAAGGTGACTGAGGCTCTGGTGAGGAAGTGAAGGTGACTGAGGATCTGGTGAGGAAGTGAAGGTGACTGAGGATCTGGTGAGGAAGTGAAGGTGACTGAGGATCTGGTGAGGAAGTGAAGGTTACTGAGGATCTGGTGAGGAAGTGAAGGTGACTGAGGCTCTGATGAGGAAGTGAAGGTGACTGAGGATCTGGTGAGGAAGTGAAGGTGACTGAGGATCTGGTGAGGAAGTGAAGGTTACTGAGGATCTGGTGAGGAAGTGAAGGTGACTGAGGCTCTGGTGAGGAAGTGAAGGTGACTGAGGATCTGGTGAGGAAGTGAAGGTGACTGAGGATCTGGTGAGGAAGTGAAGGTGACTGAGGATCTGGTGAGGAAGTGAAGGTGACTGAGGATCTGGTGAGGAAGTGAAGGTGACTGAGGCTCTGGTGAGGAAGTGAAGGTGACTGAGGATCTGGTGAGGAAGTGAAGGTGACTGAGGATCTGGTGAGGAAGTGAAGGTGACTGAGGCTCTGGTGAGGAAGTGAAGGTGACTGAGGATCTGGTGAGGAAGTGAAGGTGACTGAGGATCTGGTGAGGAAGTGAAGGTGACTGAGGCTCTGGTGAGGAAGTGAAGGTGACTGAGGTTCTGGTGAGGAAGTGAAGGTGTCTGAGGCTCTGGTGAGGAAGTGAAGGTGACTGAGGCTCTGGTGAGGAAATGAAGGTGACTGAGGCTCTGGTGAGGAAGTGAAGGTGACTGAGGCACTGGTGAGAAAGTGAAGGTGACTGAGGCTCTGGTGAGGAAGTGAAGGTGACTGCTGTTCTGGTGAGGAAATGAAGGTGACTGAGGTTCTGGTGAGAAAGTGACGGTGACTGAGGTTCTGGTGAGGAAGTGAAGGTGACTGAGGCTCTGGTGAGAAACTGAAGGTGACTGAGGCACTGGTGAGGAAGTGAAGGTGACTGAGGCACTGGTGAGGAAGTGAAGGTGACTGAGGCTCTGGTGAGAAAGTGAAGGTGACTGAGGCTCTGGTGAGGAAGTGAAGGTGACTGAGGCTCTGGTGAGAAAGTGAAGGTGACTGATGATCTGGTGAGGAAGTGAAGGGGACTGAGGTTCTGGTGAAGTGAAGGTGACTGAGGCTCTGGTGCAGAAGTGAAGGTGACTGAAGCTCTGGTGAGGTAGTGAAGGTGACTGAGGCTCTGGTGAGGAAGTGAAGGTGACTGAGGCTCTGGTGAGGAAGTGAAGGTGACTGAGGCTCTGGTGAGGAAGTGAAGGTGACTGAGGCTCTGGTGATGAAGTGAAGGTGACTGAGGCTCTGGTGATGAAGTGAAGGTGACTGAGGCTCTGGTGAGGTAGAGAAGGTGACTGAGGCTCTGGTAAGGAAGTGAAGGTGACTGAGGCTCTGGTGAGGAAGTGAAGGTGACTGAGGCTCTGGTGAGGAAGTGAAGGTGACTGAGGCTCTGGTAAGGAAGTGAAGGTGACTGAGGCTCTGGTGAGGAAGTGAAGGTGACTGAGGCTCTGGTGATGAAGTGAAGGTGAATGAGACTCTAGTGAGGAAGTGAAGGTGACTGAGGCACTGGTGAGGATGTGAAGGTGACTGAGGCTCTGGTGAGAAAGTGAAGGTGACTGAGGCTCTGGTGAGGAAATGAAGTTGACTGAGGCTCTGGTGAGGAAGTGAAGGTGACTGAGGCTCTGGTGAGGAAGTGAAGGTGACTGAGGCTCTGGTGATGAAGTGAAGGTGACTGAGGCTCTGGTGATGAAGTGAAGGTGACTGAGGCTCTGGTGATGAAGTGAAGGTGACTGAGGCTCTGGTGAGGAAGTGAAGGTGACTGATGCTCTGGTGAGGAAGTGAAGGTGACTGAGGCTCTGGTGATGAAGTGAAGGTGACTGAGGCTCTGAGGAAGTGAAGGTGACTGAGGCTCTTATGAGGTAGTGAAGGTGACTGAGGCACTGGTGAGGAAGTGAAGGTGACTGAGGCTCTGAGGAAGTGAAGGTGACTGAGGCACTGGTGAGGAAGTGAGAGTGACTGAAGCTCTGAGGAAGTGAAGGTGACTGAGGCTCTGGTAACGTTGTGAAGGTGACTGAGGCTCTAGTGAGGAAGTGAAAGTGACTGAGGCACTGGTGAGGAAGTGAAGGTGACTGAGGCTCTGGTAACGTTGTGAAGGTGACTGAGGCCTTGGTGAGGAAGTGAAGGTGACTGAAGCACTGGTGAGGAAGTGAAGCTGACTGAGGCTCTGGTGAGAAAGTGAAGGTGACTGAGGCTCTGAGGAAGTGAAGGTGACTACGGCTCTAATGAGGAAGTGAAGGTGACTGAGGCTCTTATGAGGTAGTGAAGGTGACTGAGGCTCTGGTGAGGAAGTGAAGGTGACTGAGGCTCTGGTGAGGAAGCGAAGGTGAATGAGACTCTAGTGAGAAAGTGAGGGTGACTGAGGCTCTGATGAGGTAGTGAAGGTGACTGAGGCTCTGGTGAGGTAGTGAAGGTGACTGAGGCTCTGGTGAGGTAGTGAAGGGGACTGAGGCTCTGGTGAGGTAGTGAAGGTGACTGAGGCTCATTATTATCCATCAAGTTATTCATTAGTTATTTTTCCATTCTCTTGTTCAGGAGACATGCGTTCCCCTGACAATGGTAACACAGAAGACCAGTACAACGACACAGAAGAGCGAGTACAGTACAGCAACAGAGAAGACCAGTACAGTAACGCAGAAGATCAGTAAATTAAAACAGAACAGTAGTGTACAGTACAGTAATACAGAAGAACAGTGGAGTACAGTAATACAGAACAGAACAATAAAGTAATACAGAAGAACAGTGCAGTACAGTATCACAGAAGATCAGTACAGTAACATAGAAGCAGAGTACAGTAATATTCATTGCTTCCGCTGCTGCCTCTGTATTAGTCTAAAACAGTATAATAACACCAGTACAGTACAATAACACAGAAGACAAGTACAGTACAATAACAGACAAGACAAGTACAGTACAATAACACACAAGACAAGTACAGTACAATAACACACAAGACAAGTACAGTACAATAACATACAAGACAAGTACAGTACAATAACATACAAGACAAGTACAGTACAATAATACACAAGACAAGTACAGTACAATAACATACAAGACAAGTACAGTACAATAACATACAAGACAAGTACAGTACAATAATACACAAGACAAGTACAGAACAATAATACACAAGACAAGTACAGTACAATAATACACAAGACAAGTACAGTACAATAATACACAAGACAAGTACAGTACAATAATACACAAGACAAGTACAGTACAATAATACACAAGACAAGTTTGCTTATGTGACTTTCTGAACCAGTGTGAAACTAGCATTGCTCAAATAGGATAGGTTAAATCAAAGCTTAATAGCTACTAAAATTTTATGTACTACCTTGCGCTAGGAGTTATTGCACACTCTTTATAATACATGTGTATTGATGAAGTAGCGTGAGTGCATGTGTTCGTGCATGTGTGTGTGCATGTGCGTGTGTGTGTGTGTGAGTGTGTGTGTGTACTCACCTAGTTGTACTCACCTAGTTGAGGTTGCAGGGGTCGAGTCCGAGCTCCTGGCCCCGCCTCTTCACTGATCGCTACTAGGTCACTCTCCCTGAGCCGTGAGCTTTATCATACCTCTGCTTAAAGCTATGTATGGATACTGCCTCCACTACATCACTTCCCAAACTATTCCACTTACTGACTACTCTGTGGCTGAAGAAATACTTCCTAACATCCCTGTGATTCGTCTGTGTCTTCAACTTCCAACTGTGTCCCCTTGTTACTGTGTCCAATCTCAGGAACATCCTGTCTTTGTCCACCTTGTCAATTCCTCTCAGTATTTTGTATGTCGTTATCATGTCCCCCCTATTTCTCCTGTCCTCCAGTGTCGTCAGGTTGATTTTCCTTAACCTCTCCTCGTAGGACATACCTGTTAGCTCTGGGACTAGTCTTGTTGCAAACCTTTACACTTTCTCTAGTTTCTTTGCGTGCTTGGCTAGGTGTGGGTTCCAAACTGGTGCCGCATTCTCCAATATGGGCCTAACGTACACGGTGTGCAGGGTCCTGAACAATTCCTTATTAAGATGTCGGAATGCTGTTCCGAGGTTTGCCAGGCGCCCACATGCTGCAACAGTTATTTGGTTGATGTGCGCTTCAGGAGATGTGCCTGGTGTTATACTCACCCCAAGATCTTTTTCCTTGAGTGAGGTTTGTAGTCTCTGGCCCCCTAGACTGTACTCCGTCTGCGGTCTTCTTTGCCCTTCCCCAATCTTCATGACTTTGCACGTGATGGGATTGAACTCCAGGAGCCAATTGTTGGACCAGGTCTGCAGCCTGTCCAGATTCCTTTGTAGTTCTACCTGGTCTTCGATCGAGTGTATTCTTCTCATCAACTTCACGTCATCTGCAAACAGGGACACCTCAGAGTCTATTCCTACCGTCATGTCGTTCACAAATACCAGAAACAGCACTGGTCCTAGGACTGACCCTTGTGGGACCCCGCTGGTCACAGGTGCCCACTCTGACACCTCGCCCCGTACCATGACTCGCTGCTATCTTCCTGACAAGTATTCCCTGATCCATTGTAGTGCCTTCCCAGTTATCCCTGCTTGGTCTTCCAGTTTTTGCACTAATCTCTTGTGTGGAACTGTGTCAAACGCCTTCTTGTAGTCCAAGAATATGCAATCCACCCACCCCTCTCTCTCTTGTCTTACTGCTGTCACCATGTCATAGAACTCCAGTAGGTTTGTGACACAGGATTTCCCGTCCCTGAAAGCATGTTGGCTGCTGTTGATGAGATCATTCCTTTCTAGGTGTTCCACCACTCTTCTGATAATCTTCTCCATGATTTTGCATACTATACATGTCAGTGACACTGGTCTGTAGTTTAGTGCTTCATGTCTGTCTCCGTTTTTAAAGATTGGGACTACATATGCTGTCTTCCATGCCTCAGGCAATCTTCCTGTTTCGATAGATGTATTGAATATTGTTGTTAGGGATACACATTGCACCTCTGCTCCCTCTCTCAGGACCCATGGGGAGATGTTATCTGGCCCCATTGCCTTTGAGGTATCTAGCTCACTCAGAAGCCTCTTCACTTCTTCCTCGGTTGTGTGTATTGTGTCCAGCACTTGGTGGTGTGCCCCACCTCTCCGACTTTCTGGAGCCCCTTCTGTCTCCTCTGTGAACACTTCTTTGAATCTCTTGTTGAGTTCCTCACATACTTCACGGTCATTTCTTGTTGTCTCTCCTCCTTCCTTCCTTAGCCTGATTACCTGGTCCTTGACTGTTGTTTTCCTCCTGATGTGGCTGTACAACAGTTTCGGTTCAGATTTGGCTTTCGCTGCTATGTCGTTTTCATATTGTTTTTGGGCCTCCCTTCTTATCTGTGCATATTCGTTTCTGGCTCTACGACTGCTCTCCTTATTCTCCTGGGTCCTTTGCCTTCTATATTTCTTCCATTCCCTAGTACACTTGGTTTTTGCCTCCCTGCACCTTTGGGTGAACCATGGGCTCATCCTGGCTTTTTCATTATTCCTGTTACTCTTGGGTACAAACCTCTCCTCAGCCTCCTTGCATATTGTTGCTACATATTCCATCATCTCATTAACTGGCTTCTCTGCCAGTTCTCTGTCCCACTGAGCCCCATTCAGGAAGTTCCTCATTCCTGTGTAGTCCCCTTTCTTGTAGTTTGGCCTTCATTCGTCCTGGCCTTCCTGCTTCTCCCTCCACTTGTAGCTCTACTGTGTATTCTAAGCTTAAAACCACATGATCGCTGGCCCCAAGGGGTCTTTCATATATGATGTCACCGATATCTGCACTACTCAAGGTGAATACTAAGTCCAGTCTTGCTGGTTCATCCTCTCCTCTCTCTCTTGTAGTGTCCCTTACGTGTTGGTGCATGAAGTTTACCAGTACTACCTCCATCATCTTAGCCCTCCATGTATCTTGGCCCCCATGTGGCTCCAAGTTCTCCCAATCGATCTCCTTGTGGTTCAAGTCACCCATGATCAGGAGCTTTGCCCTGCATGCATGAGCTCTTCTAGCCACTGCAGCCAGTGTGTCACCCATTGCTCTATTGCTGTCGTCGGAATCTTGCCTTGGCCTCCTGCTGTTCTGTGGTGGGTTATACATCACTGCTATTACCACCTTGGGACCTCCAAAGTGAAGCGTTCCCGCTATGTAATCACTTTCTTCTCCGCTGTCTCCTCTCTCCAGTTCATCAAAATTCCATCGGTTTTTGATCAGCAATGCCACTCCTCCACCTTCCCTGTTCCCTCTGTCTTTCCTCAGGATTTTGTATCCCGTTGGAAAGATGGCATCTGTTATCATACCTGTAAGCTTCGTTTCTGTGAGAGCTATGATGTCCGGTGATGCCTCTTTGACTCTTTCGTGCCACTCCTCCCACTTATTTGTTATTCCATCAGCGTTTGTGTACCATACCTTCAGTTTCCTTTCCAACACTGTGGTTTTGGGGCCTGTGAGGGTGGGAGACCTGGTAGAATACTGTGAGATTCTATAGCTCGGTGTTGAGTGGAAGCTGTGGGTATGGATTGTAGTGTGTGTTGGGATGGTGTGATAGGTTGTGGGGTTCTGAGGATAGTTGTGTGTGTGCTTGCCCTCGCTGCTCTGGTCTGCTCTGACTGACCTCTGCTAGTTCCATCCTTGTCTCCTTTCCTAGCTCCTTTCGCTTTTTTGTCCTCTTCCTCAGCTGCTGTCATTCTGTTTGTGTTCTGTCTCTGTCTAGGAACACTCTCTTGTACTCTTCCGAGTATTTCAACCATGGTTTCTCTTGGAGGATCCTGTTCCACACTGTTTCCGTCCTGAGAATCAGCTTGATCGGTCGGTTTCTATCCTTCGAGTACCACCCTATTCTCTGAAAATTTAGTCTCGTCCATCTCTTCTTCACCTTTTTCCGTGATGATTTTCTCAATCTCCCTTCTTTCTTCCTGCCGCCTTTCAGTGTGTGTCCGTTCCTCTCTCTCCTGAAGCCCATGGATAAACACTGATTTTGCCCTTTCCTCCTCCCATTGCCTCACCCTCTGTGACTCTGAATCCTACCTGTATGTGGTCATTTTCTCCATTGAATTTTCCAGTGGCTCTTGATAGCATGGTTGTGCCTCAGCATTCGACCTATCACCCTCTCCATCTGCACCCAGCTGTTCTTCCCTTTCCCTCCTTGGCCCTTCTTGGCAGGCTGATATGACCTTAGCATAATTCATATCTCCTTCTTTCCTGTTCGGCCTCTCAGCTTCATATGCTGTGTCTTCTCTGGTCACTGCCCCTGTAACTCACTTCAGCCTATTTGTCTTAACTTCTAGGACCCTTATTCTGGCTACTGCGGTTTCGACTTGTGCCTCCCAATTCTTTGTCTCCTTCTCCAACCTCTTTCTCCCACTCTTATTCCATCCTTTTCCACTGCTCCTCCATCCACTCCTCCCTACCAGAACCATTCTCATCTGATCCCTGGTTCCTGTGAGTCCCCACCACATTTTTTTTTAGTGAGAGAGAGAGAGAGAGAAGGGAAAGGTAGAAGGAGAGAGAGAGGGGGAGAGTGAGAAGGGAAAGGGGGAGAGAGAGAGAGTGAGAGAGAGAGGGGGAGAGAGAGAGAGAAGGGAAGGGTAGGAGAGGGGGAGAGTGAGAAGGGAAAATGGGGAAGAGAGAGAGTGAGCGAGAGAGAGAGAGATGGCAAGTAACATTTGCACCTGAGAAAACACAAATGATGATCGTCTCTAGGCACCATGATGGTAACGCTCGCACCTTGAGTATGCTCCACTTTCTTGGTTTGCCTGCCCCCCCTCTCATCTGCGACTGCTTGACAGAGTAGAGAACAGAGCAAGACGTCTCATCTCTCGCCTGGATAGATCTGTCATTTCAGCAGAGCCTTCAACATAGGAGGGATGTGGGTGGCCTTATTGTTATGTACAAGGCCAATATTGTCAAAGTACCACACTTGGATCCACTTTGAGGACAGCGTGAAACAAGCTTTTATGCCACAAGACGGGCAGAAAACAGCAACTTCACTCTGGCTGTACCCTTCTCCAGAACTTCACTCCATCTGAGATCCTATATACCCAGGATGACTCGAGTATGGAACACATTCGTACAGCATAATGATGTCAAGGAGATAAAGTCAGTTGATCAAATGAAAATGCTGGCCCACAGATGGCTCCAACTTCATCCTGTTCCCTACTTGTATGTCTCTTAACAATAAAAATGCTTTCAAATGAGCTGATGTAGGTAATAGCTCTTAGCTTGCTGAAAAATTTTGGAGTAAGATTCGGCAACTTTTAGGTGCAAAGCACAAGGCTCCTACCTACCTAATTCATACCTTCGCTGATGATGATGATGAAGAGGTTGAGATTAAACTTGATGACCCACAGGACCAAGCTGATTTGATGGGTGATGTATGGGAGAAAATTCTCTCCCACAATAACAGTCGTCGATTTAATAATAATCACTATCAGTTGGTCAATGAATGGAGAGATGAGAACTTAGATGATCTACAACCACTACCTATCATCGATACTTCAACCCTTGAAGATGCCCACCCGCTTACTAGACCTATCACACTATTTGAGATGAGTCAAGTTATTGGAAGAATGCGAAATAGAGCCCCTGGTCTCTCTGGAATAACAATGAAACAAATAAAGTTCCTACCCAGAAATTGTAAACAGTATTTGGTTAATATCTTTAATACCATCTTGGCCTCAGGACATTTTCCAGTTGTTTTTAAGAATGCTAGGATGATCTTTCTTGCGTCTTGTGCCTTGCCTGCCTGGCTGTGTGTCTTGTGCCTTGCCTGCCTGGCTGTGTGTCTTGTGCCTTGCCTGCCCGGCTGTGTGTCTTGTGCCTTGCCTGCCCGGCTGTGTGTCTTGTGCCTTGCCTGCCTGGCTGTGTGTCTTGTGCCTTGCCTGCCAGGCTGTGTGTTTTGTGCCTTGCCTGCCTGGCTGTGTGTCTTGTGCCTTGCCTGCCCGGCTGTGTGTCTTGTGCCTTGCCTGCCCGGCTGTGTGTCTTGTGCCTTGCCTGCCTGGCTGTGTGTCTTGTGCCTTGCCTGCCTGTCTGTGTGTCTTGTGCCTTGCCTGCCTGGCTGTGTGTCTTGTGCCTTGCCTGCCTGGCTGTGTGTCTTGTGCCTTGCCTGCCTGGCTGTGTGTCTTGTGCCTTGCCTGCCCGGCTGTCTTGTGCTTTGGTTGCCTGGCTGTGTGTCTTGTGCCTTGCCTGCCCGGCTGTGTGTCTTGTGCTTTGGTTGCCTGGCTGTGCGTCTTGTGCCTTGCCTGCCTGGCTGTGTGTCTTGTGCCTTGCCTGCCTGGCTGTGTGTCTTGTGCCTTGCCTGCCTGGCTGTGTGTCTTGTGTCTTGCCTGCCTGGCTGTGTGTCTTGTGCCTTGCCTGCCCGGCTGTGTGTCTTGTGCCTTGCCTGCCTGGCTGTGTGTCTTGTGTCTTGCCTGCCTGGCTGTGTGTCTTGTGCCTTGCCTGCCTGGCTGTGTGTCTTGTGCCTTGCCTGCCTGGCTGTGTGTCTTGTGCCTTGCCTGCCTGGCTGTGTATCTTGTGTCTTGCCTGCCTGGCTGTGTGTCTTGTGCCTTGCCTGCCCGGCTGTGTGTCTTGTGCCTTGCCTGCCTGGCTGTGTGTCTTGTGCCTTGCCTGCCTGGTTGTGTGTCTTGTGCCTTGCCTGCCCGGCTGTGTGTCTTGTGCCTTGCCTGCCCGGCTGTGTGTCTTGTGCCTTGCCTGCCTGGCTGTGTGTCTTGTGCCTTGCCTGCCCGGCTGTGTGTCTTGTGCTTTGGTTGCCCGGCTGTGTGTATTGTGCTTTGGATGCCCGGCTGTGTGTCTTGTGCTTTGGTTGCCCGGCTGTCTTGTGCCTTGCCTGCCTGGCTGTGTGTCTTGTGCCTTGCCTGCCTGGCTGTGTGTCTTGTGCCTTGCCTGCCCGGCTGTGTGTCTTGTGCTTTGGTTGTCTGACTGTGTGTCTTGTGCTTTGGTTGCCTGGCTGTGTCTTGTGCTTTGCCTGCCTGGCTGTATGGCTTGTGCTTTGGTTGCCTGGCTGTGTGTCTTGTGCCTTGCCTGCCCGGCTGTCTTGTGCTTTGGTTGCCTGGCTGTGTGTCTTGTGCCTTGCCTGCCTGGCTGTATGTCTTGTTTACCTGGAGTTTACCTGGAGAGAGTTCCGGGGGTCAACGCCCCCGCGGCCCGGTCTGTGACCAGGCCTCCTGTTCACAGACCAGGTTGCCTCGCTGTGCGTCTTGTGCAATGCATGCATTAGTGTGTGTCATATGCCTTGCCTGCCTGAGTGTGCATCTTGTGCCTTGCCTGCCAGGGTGTCTTTGAGTATATGTGTGCTCACCTACTCATCTATACATGGTTGCATGGGTCGAGTCACAGCTCATGGCCCAGCCTCTTCGCTGGTAAATACTACGTTCACTCTCTCCTGATTACTAGAGCCTTGTCGTACCTCTTAAAGCTATGTATGTATCCCGGCTACTCCTCTCCAGATTGATCCACTTTCTGACAACTCTAAGTCTGAACAAATGCTTCCTAACATCTTTATGACTCAGCTGAGTTTTCAACTTCCAGCTCTGCTTTCTTTTTATTATTTCCCATCTATGAACCATTCTGCCTCCGTGTGTGTGTGTGTGTGTGTGTGAGAGAGAGAGAGAGAGAGAGAGAGAGAGAGAGAGAGAGTGAGAGAGAGAGAGAGAGAGAGAGAGAGAGAGAGAGAGAGAGAGAGAGAGAGAGAGAGAGAGAGAGAACGTAAGATAGAATGTGAGAGAGAGAGAGAAACTGAATAAAGGAGTGTGTGTGTGTGTGCGTGTGTTCCTGCCTAAAGTGTTGCAGGAGTCAACACCCCCGCGGCTCGGTCCATGACTAGACCTTCCGGTAAATCAGGGCCTGATCAACCAAGCTGTTACAGCTGGTCGCAAGCAATCCAACTTACGAACCACTGCCCAGTTGGCCACGTACTGTGTGTGTGCTCAAGTAAATGTGGTTGCAAGGGTCGAGCCTTAGCTCCTGGTCGTTACTAGGTTCACTCTCCTGGTTTCGAGAGCTTTATCTTACTTCTTCTTAAAGCTATGTAAGAATCCTGTCTCTACCACTTCCTTCCCCAGGTCATTCCACTTCTGACTGCTCTAAGAGTGAAATAATGATATATCTGTGTCCTAGCATTCCCATTTACCGTCTCTCAAACAGTTCCGCTCAGTAATTTGTTCGTTATCATATAACTCTCTAGTTCACCTTTCCTCTAGTTACATCATGTCGTCAACCGTGTAGTGTGTGTGTGTGTGTGTGTGTGTGTGTGTGTGTGTGTGTGTGTGTGTGTGTGTGTGTGTGTGTGTGTGTGTGTGTGTGTGTGTGTGTACGTGTATGACTGACAGAATTCGTAACATAACTTCGTTAATACCGCTACCGCTACCGTCTTCTACGGTCGAATTCAGAACACTAAAAACTGTAGAAGAAGCATTATTGACGTTATCAGTCCGTCAGTCTTCGTAGGAGGTGATCAGTCCTTCCTTTCTTAAACATGTATTAAATTGGTTAGTTAACTGGGTTCGAAACTTATCGACATAAATACTTTAATTCGTAAAATTTTATTTGAAATATACTCTTAGTATATATATCAAAACTGAGAAAAATGCACTGTTTCGTGTATATATCCCCTTGAAGCCTATAGAACACGTTGGTTGGTTGAAGTTTAAAACCTATCACCTACACTAGGCTCATAAAGGCTGCTTGGTAACCTGTCCACTAACAGACAGAATTAATTCAAACACTACAAAAGGGGATTAATGTCTCAGCATGTATATACCCTGGGAGAAATACAACCCTCTAAGTATATATCCTGTGTTGCATAGACATATGGCCAGAGCTTAAACACTGGATCAGAAGTTAGGTACAACACTTGGAGTTGACGTCACTGGTGAGTGACATCACGCGTGAGTGACGTCACGGGTGAGTGACGTCACAGGTGAGTGTGGATCATTACTGGAGTCAGACGTGAAGCTGGTATTAAGTACTTTGGTCAGTAAAACATTTCTGGTATCCAGCTATAATTATTTAGATTAAGATTAAGATTTGTAATATAAATAAAATTATGAACTGTAAAAAATAAAATATTTTCAAATAAGTTCCAGATATATCCCTTGAGCACTAACAACCTCGTTAAAGAAATATAACAAAACACTTGACAGGTGAACCAGTGGTTCTGAGAGAGCTGGTTCAGCCGCTCTGTCTCAACCTAACATGTCAGCGACTGTGATCAGTTTAGTGTTGGGTGAGGTAGTGACTGCATGTGTGTGTTACAGTGCGCAATATTACGTGTTAAGTGTTAGTGATATAGTGTGAAATGTGATGCACAACGTGTTACTGATATGTAGATAAAATCGAACGGTAGATGTTGTGTTGCAGTGTGTAGAACGTCGTAAGAAAACCTTACAGCTATCCTCAGAGGGAATTATTAAGGGATTTTTATTTTTTTTTTTAATTTTGAAGGTTTGTGTAGTGTAACTAAAGTCAGATTAACGGAACAAAAAGCAAGTACACGACGTCACTGTCTCAACTTCATTCATTCTGGCATAGCTCGAGGCCTGGTCACAGACCGGTCGAGGCCTGGTCACAGACCGGTCGAGGCCTGGTCACAGACCGGTCGAGGCCTGGTCACAGACCGGTCGAGGCCTGGTCACAGACCGGTCGAGGCCTGGTCACAGACCGGTCGAGGCCTGGTCACAGACCGGTCGAGGCCTGGTCACAGACCGGTCGAGGCCTGGTCACAGACCGGTCGAGGCCTGGTCACAGACCGGTCGAGGCCTGGTCACAGACCGGGTCACGGTGACATTACCCCCAGAAACACTCCAGTCATACAGCTTCAAACAATCATAAAAGTCGTCTCTTAATTCACCGACGACAGAGTGAAATTCAGGTGTGTAGTTGTAGAGTTATTAATTTATATATAAAATAATACAGAAAAAGCCACTCTGGTGCGTCGTCACGAACAATGTGTTGTTGTGAGACATCAACAGACAGGAGGACAGAGCTGTATGTCCATTATGCGTTTAGCGCTTAGCTTTGATAATAATAACACATTGGTATCATTGAAACCTGTCTTGCTTCAGAGAATTTCCGTTTATCTGTTGGTGTCTTGCAACATTGCATAGCTCCTGACAACACACGAGGATGCCAGAAACCTAGAACTAAAGATTACCATCTGCAAGTGGCTTGTTCTCATTGTTAAAATAACCTATTTGTGGCTGCCTTGTATAACATAATGTAAAAAAAAATCATTCCCAGTTTTATCTTGGGAACGTCTTCCGTGTTTACTGCCTGACGCAGCTGACAACGTCTTCCATGTTTACTGCCTGACGCAGCTGACAACGTCTTCCATGTTTACTGCCTGACGCAGCTGACAACGTTGAAAGTGCAAGTTAAGTTTTGTTTGTGTGTGAGGGAAATTTATCAATATTTAAAAAACGGTTAATGAAAGTTCGAATCATCGTAAACTGCCGTAACTGGAAAATTACATCTGGTTTACTGAACGCAATGTTTGCCCTCTTATTGTTTACGAAAACTCTCGATTTCCTAATTTTTAAGTGTAAATTATAATAAATCATTCTATTGAATGATGACCATCCATAAGTTTATTAGTAAGCGTAAATTTGAAATACTCCTAAAATTGCTACAAAATTTTGAATCATTCAAATCTGATCACTTACTCGAATGCTTTTTCTGATCGTCTTCAAACTTTCTCCGTTGGTTGATTTTATTAACAATGTTTGATATTGACTTTGAGCTGTGATGATTTTAATTTGCCAAATTTATTAGTTCCTAATTCCAGTGTAATATATTCTGATGGGAAGTATGTTTTTATTATTGATTTGGCACTGTATGGCTGCAGTAGCAATTTTTATAATTTTTATTTAAAGCAATTTTTGAAAAAAAATTCTTTGAACGAGTGTAGAGCATTTTTAAATGAATGTAAACGTAAGAAAAAACTTGCGAAAAATAGTTTTTTAATGACTTTTTGTGTATCGAGTTTAAACTTGATTATTTCCAGAACATTCTTGGCAAAACTCTTTTGTCTTAACCGTTTTTTCTCTGTCGAAATTGCCTTATTGGATAAGCTACAAACTTTCATTATGACTCACGAAATCGTAATGACACGATTGCAAACAAACCAAGCTACGGGCGGGAACTGAACTCGCGGCTGGTGAGTCATAAAACTCCAGACTGGTTAACGTGCCTCATACTGAGCCAGGCCTCATACTGAGCCAGCCCTCATACTGAGCCAGGCCTCATACTGAGCCAGGCCTCATACTGGCCCAGGTCTCATACTGACCTAGGCCTCATACTGACCCAGGCCTATAATGACCCAGGCCTTATACTGAGCCAGAACTCATATTGAGCCAGACCTCATATTGAGCCAGACCTCATATTAAGCCAGATATCGTTCTAACTCAGACCTCTTACTGACCCAAGCCTTATACTGAACCAGACCTCATACTGAGCCAGACCTCATACTGAGCCAGACCTCATACTGAGCCAGACCTCATACTGACCCAGGCCTCATACTGATCCATTTCTCTTACTGAACCAGACCTCATAATGAGCGAGACCTCATAGTGTCATGCCCCTATGGTTAACCTTCCTTTAATATTACATTGCGGTTATTTCCTTTAATAGCTAAATTGGAAATGAACGTCCTTGTATTATTAAGACTAATTCTTATTAACAATTATTATAATTTATGTAACATGGCCATGATAAGTTTAATTGGAGGTATAGTAACCTGCCGGTGTATAGTTAGCCGTGATGTTCGATGGTTATACCCCCCCCCCTTTCCCCCCCCCCCCTTTATGTTCAACTACTCTACTGAGTGTTGGCGAGTCATGTCACGTGACCCACTTTACCTGTATGCTCAAGGTTGAGGGACGAGCAGTGAAGAAGTAGCAGCCAACGAGAACACTCCTGCTCATCTCTGGTAACTGGCCAAGGTTTATTAGCCGGCCTGGACATATTCTGTTTTATTCTGACTGCTTCCAATTGGGAAACAAGACTTTATACTTTAAAGTAATCTCCATTTATATATATGTTATATCTAGGATCTCCTCCTAATTGTTTGTTATGAAAGCCTTATGTATATGTTGGATACTATAGAAGAAACGTGCATCCTTAACTTATATACGATAATTCGTATATTATTTCTGGCTTTTGTTGTATTATGAATATACTTAATTAAAATTAGGCATTCCGGAGGATCACTATTATTACCCTAACCTCTCTGACCATAATTGTTATGCTCTAAAAAGAAGGAAATAGTGGTTACAATACTTTGGAGTGTAACAAGTGGGGGCCTGTGTCCGGGATCATAACACTGAATTTCCTTTAAAATGAATGTAGAAATGGCAGAGAGGTTTGAAGATATAACAAAGGAGAGATTACAGAATTTGAAGCTTCAATCTTGTTGGCAATTAGCACGAAGCTTGGGCATAAAATACGACAGGCATTTCACTGACCAGACAGTCAGATGTATGATACAGAATGTCCTTTTTCCAGATGAGCAGGATCCAGAGACTGAGAATGAAGAAGCAGATATTCCTTCCTTTTTAAATTCTTTTCTACAGACACCCGAGGCCGAAACTACGACGCTAACAACCCCTACTGGAGACGACGGACATGACCTTCCCGATACTCGGAAACGCTACGCTGCTACAACGACTCCAATTCCATCTCCAAGGACTATATGGGGAACAGAACTCCATCAGGCTAAAGAAACGGTTCCAGGTAAACCCTTTACAGATGTTTTTGAAACAGAACAAGAGGAAGTTCTATTGGATGATGAACACTTTCCACCCCAAATCCCTTTAGCCCTTTTGACTACTATTCAATCTAAGGAGAATTTTGAACGTCTAGAACGTATTTTATCGCTTCAAACCTCCTTTGTAGAAGCCCAGAGAAAGTTAAAAAGGGAGAATTTTGAACGTGAATCTTTGCTTTATGAACGGGAAGTACTGAGGAAGAAAAGAGAATCGAGTAATATGTATACAATCCCTTCATTTGACCTTGGTAAAGCAGCCTCTTTGATGCCTAAATTTACGGAGGATAATTTAGATTCATTTTTTGAAGCATTCGAAAATCAGGCGAAGGTGATGCAATGGCCTCCTAAATATTGGGCTGCTTTAATTCACTCTTCTTTAATAGGAAAAGCCCAAACCATAACTGCAAACTTACCTTTTGAACAATATTCTGATTATACTCAGGTAAAAGATTGTCTTCTGAAAGCTTATGATTTATTACCTGTCAGTTATTTGAAAATGTTTAGAACTCTGAAGAAATATCCTCAGCAGTCTTGGGTGGACTTTGCCAGGGAAAAGCTCTCTGCTTTCGAGCGTTGGCGTAGGGCCGCGGGAGCCGCCTCAGTCGAGTCACTTTCCCAGCTGATGTTGCATGAAGACCTTTTTAAATATTTTCCAGAGAGGGTTCATACTTATCTTTTGACATTTCCTACTACTAACTTGTTAGATACTGCTGCCCACGCAGATCACTTTGAAATTTCCCATGCTATAACCACAGAAATGTCTAAGACCCCGGAAAAGAAATCTACCTCCCAAGGTTTTAGTTCAAGATTGACTGCTAGGAAAGCTCCAGCTGGCGAACCTTTGAAGGTGTATTCAGATAAAAAACAGGTGACAAACTGCTCTTTCTCCAGACAGTATCCTAAAGATCAATTACCACTGTGCCTTTTTTGTAAGAAGTTAGGTCATAGACAGTTCCAGTGTTGGCATAAACAGCGGGAAGATAAAACCCAACCAAGAGGGAGATATCCTACCCAGGTAATAAATTCCTCTCGGAAGTATGAAACTCTGGATGATGAATCTCTACCTTTTCAGGCCTCATCTAGCAGACCGTCTAATAGATGACTTTACCACGACAGTGCTTCAGAAGAAAAGGTCCGAGTAGCTATGGAACCCTACTTTTCCCAGGGGAAGTTCGGACTCTGTAAAGAGAGGTTAGTAAATATCACTACCTTTCGAGATACTGGCAGCTATCTCTCTTTATTAAGATCAAACCTGGTAAAGTTACCTACTAGTAGTGAACCCCGGCTAGACGTATTATTAGAGGCTTACGGAGGCACAATAATAAAGGTCCCTATTATAAGGATTTATGTAGAACTCCCTGGATATGTAGGCTGGATCAATGTGGGACTTTCAGATAAACCTTTTCCCATTGCCGGCGTGGATCTATTAATCGGGAACAAAATTGATCAATTGGAGATACCCAGAGAGCCTCTGGTTTTAGATAATCCTTGTGATGTAAATTATGCCTTAGAAGCCTCTGAGGCAGGGCTAGATTTATTTCCCCTTAATGTGGTCACCAGAGCCATGGCTAAGAAATCTAACAATTTGGATATTCAACAGCCTTTAGAAATGTCCGATGAATTAGGTTTGAACTTCCTGTTTAGCGAAGCAATTCAGTCGAGACCCACAGGTGACAAAGTTTTACCAGTCCCTGCGGACCTAGCTAGAAAATGTAATAAAGAAGAATTTCTTATAGCTCTAAAGGACGATAAAAGTTTAACCAATAAGGATAAAGAGGAAGGTTACCTTTTAGATGAAGACGGTTTTCTTTGGAAGAGAAATAATGATAATGATTCGAGTTCAAAAGGAAACTTGTTAGTGGTGCCATTGTCCTTACGTAGTATGGTATTTGAACTAGCACATGATAATCCACTGGGAGGTCATTTAGGGTCTCGTAAGACAGAGAAAAAGATAAGGAAATATTTTTTTTTGGCCTCAGATGAGGACTTGTATTGCTGACAAACTACGGAAATGCCACGTTTGTCAAATAATAGGCAAAACGGCGCACAATCCCGCGTCTGCCCCTTTACTTCCAATAAAATGTCCTGAAGAACCTTTTGAAAGATTAGTTATTGATTGTGTAGGACCGTTGCCACGCACAAAAAGGGGTAACCAGTACATCTTCACTATCATAGATATGGCAACTCGGTATCCTGATGCTATCCCAATGTCCAAAATTAATTCCAGAAATATAGTAAGAGCTTTAATACGCTTCTTTGCTCAAGTAGGCATACCACGTGAAATTCAATCTGACCAAGGTTCTAATTTTACGTCTAAGGTTTTTAAAGAGGCTGTGTCTCGATTAGGAGTAAGACAGATCCTCTCTAAAGCATATCATCCCCAGTCACAAGGAGTGCTAGAAAGATTCCACCAAACCCTTAAATCTACTTTACGTGCTTACTGTGAGCAATATTCTCGTGAATGGGACGAAGGTTTACCCTTTCTTCTCTTCGCCCTCCGGGAAGCTGAACAAGAAAGTACTAAATACTCTCCATTTGACTTGATTTTTGGACATCAGGTGCGAGGACCCCTAGCCATATTACGAGATTCTTGGATAGGGAAGAGAGGACCTCTTCATCCCAGTCCTCTACTTTGGAAAGAACCTCTCTCCAAATTAAAAAGCTTAGCTGCCGTGAATCTGTCAGCAGTTCAAGCCAAAATGAAGAAATCTTACGACCAAAAGGCTAAATCTCGTTCATTCTCTCCAAATGAATTAGTGTTAGTTAAAAACTTAATTCCAGGACATTCTTTAAAACATAGATATTTGGGGCCATATGAAATAGTAGACAAAGAAAATGAGGTGAATTATCTGGTCCGTGAACCAGGACGTCGTAAGAAAATTAAAAGGTATCACATAGATAACTTAAAGAAGTACGAGTCTAGCCTTCTCCCTACTATTATTACCTCTATTCAACCTACATCCACTGAAATAAGGAATGACACTGTAAGGGAAGTAAGAGAATTTAGACTACATAATTCTGAAGTTTTAAAAGAACTAGACCATTTCCTGGAAGTTCTTCCTACCTCCCAAAAATCTCAAATCAAAGAGTTAATCACTAAATATATCTCCATCTTCAAAGATATCCTTACTCCTTGTACATTGGGTTTCCACGATATTGAATTGTTAGAAGATAGTCCAATAAAGCAATCCCCTTACCGGGTCTCTCCTGCTAAGCAAGAATTAATTCAACAAGAAATAAATACATTACTGGAATATAATTTGATAGAACCCAGTTGGACACCTTGGGCCTCTCCCTGTTTATTGGTCCCAAAACCCGATGGTACCGTACGCCTATGCACGGATTACCGTAAAGTAAATTCAGTCACCAAACCAGATGGGTTTCCATTACCCAGGATTGATGATTTAATAGATGCTGTAGCCGGTGCCAACTTTGTGACCAGATTAGACTTGCTGAGAGGGTATTACCAGGTGCCGTTAACTCCTAGGGCCCAAGAGATTTCCGGGTTCGTAGTTAAGAACGGACTATTTACGTATAAGGTTATGCCTTTCGGCTTGTGTAACGCCGCCTCCTCTTTCCAGAGAATTATGAACATTTTAGTCCAACCCTTAGAAGGTGTAGAGGCATACTTAGACGACCTGGTGGTTTTTAGTGATGACTGGCAGTCTCATTTAGAAAGATTAGAGCAACTACTTAAAGCATTGCAGAAATACAATTTCACTGTAAATTTACAAAAATGTGACTTTGGTAAAGCCCAGATTAAATATCTCGGTTTTAAAATAGGGAAGGGACTAGTAGCCCCCGACCAATTAAAGGTCCAAGCTATTTTAAATTTCCCGACGCCTCAGGACAGGAAAGCCCTCCAACGATTTTTGGGGATGGCTACTTATTACAGGCGTTTTTGCCCAAACTTTGCTCAAGTTGCCTCCCCCCTGACTAGATTGACCAGTCCTAAATATAAATTTAATTGGGACGAGAATTGTGAACAAGCTTTTAAACGTTTAAAACGTTTCCTTTCCTCTGCCCCAGTATTGCGTGCACCCAATTTCCAAATTCCCTTCACCCTCCATGTTGATGCCAGTGATGCAGCAATAGGTGCTGTCTTATTGCAATCCTTCCAAAATGATAATATTCTACATCCAATATGTTATTTTTCCTATAAATTGAAAGAATATCAAAGATCTTATTCAACCATAGAAAAAGAAGCCCTGGCGTTAGTGTTGTCCTTAGAACACTTTGACGTATACCTCGGTTATACTCCTCATGTGATAAATATTTACTCAGACCATAATCCTCTAACTTTCATAAATTCTATGAAATCAAAAAATGTTAGAATATTACGCTGGGCTTTAAGGATCCAACCTTACCGGATCTCCATTTTTCACATAAAGGGTTCGAGCAACGTGTTAGCCGATGCTCTCTCTCGCTCCTAATATATGGCCTAACTACGGAAATTCTTTGCAGTCAAGCAGTGTTTCTGGACCAGTTCTAGCAAGTGGATGACTAACCTTGGAATGATGTACCTCCATCCCTATACCAGCAGGTTGGTTTCTTCTACACCATCAGCACCTCTTCAAGGGGGGCTCCTTGGCGTGGTGAAGAGGCTCTTGGTCTGAGGAATTAGACCTATCGGTCTTCTTCCTCAGACCGAACCTAATTACCCCCCCAATCTCCCCTCCCCTATCCCATCCTCCCCATCCTCCCCTTTTTCCTTTCCTCCTCCTCCTCCCCACTCCTCCCTTTTGCCCTTCCTCTTTTTGTCCTTTGGGATTTCTCCCACAGGCGCGCTAGTTCCTGGGTAGGAGAAAGGATACCGGGGACCATCCCATTCCGTTGAGGTTCTTAGCGGTGGCGTAGTTTGCCGTGGAATCTGGATCGCCTGGGGATGTCCCGATCCCTCTCCGGTATCCCGGAGTAGCTTTGGGTGTCTTTCAGGCGACGAGTGTATCTCTGGAAGCCACCTTTCGGATTCCGGGGGTGGTGGCCGAAGGAGGTATGCTTTGTGGCGGATATCCGGCCGCCCTCTCTTTTGTCCACCGAGGTAGCTCGGCAGATGTGAGGTTGCTATCCCGGATTGTTAGTTTACTAGCATGATGGGTAGGGTATGGCACGGGTTCCATGCTGCATCTGCGCTACTTGCGGTGCTGAGGTCCTCTTGGGCGCGGAGGGAGATTTCTGGCCCTTTCATTCCTCCTAGGAACTATCCCTCCCCGGTCCCCCCCTTTTTTTTTCTTTTTTTTATTTTTATTTTCTTTTCTTCTTTCTTTTTTTTTCTTAAAAACAAAAAGAAAGAAGTAACCTAACCATGGCAGCCCTAGTCCATGAACCTGGTACCCCCGGGCCCCTTCTTGATACCGCACCCCGTTCTGACCCCGCCTCGTCTTTGGACCACTCTTCAGACATTCCTCATGCCTCTGTACCTATTGCCGGTGCTGTTTCCTCACCCGCTTCAGGTACTGAGGGCTCGACTGACTCCTTCGATTTATCAGACCTTCGCTCTCCTCTGACTATGCTTCCGGCCTCTCCCTCTACGGTGCGGCAATTTTCAAATCGCCGACCCGTTCCACGTCGGACCAACTCTGGTCCCACGCCTAAACGTCAACGACAATTACCTGCTGATGATACTTCTCCACCTTCACCTTCTCGTTCTTCTCAGAAACGATCGACACGTCCTTCACTACCTTTCCACGCTCGGTTTCAGACTGAACAGTGGACTAAATTCTTCACTTTACGACCAACTTCCTCTACTGCCTATCTTTCTGACCATAGTATTGGCAAGGCACTTCTACGCCATGTTGGTAAAGATATTTCTTTTCATGCTCTTAAGAGCGGTACGCGCATCATTACCATACAGAATGCTTCCCAGGCTCGTGAGCTCTCTCGTCTTTCCCATATAGATACTGTTCCTGTCACCCTTGAAAAACATCATTCCCTCAATTCTTGTAGTGGTACCGTCATTCTGCCCCATACCATAGTTCAACAAAATTTCCAGACATGTGGCACCGACATTCTAGAACAGCTGGAACTCCAAGATCTCCCAATCCTCAAGGTAGACACTTACGTTCTTCCTGCCCGTGGGCGGAGACGATACCCTAGCAATGTGGCTCGTTTAACTTTTGACAGCCGAGAACTCCCATCCTCAGTTTATATAGCAGGACATCGGTTACAAGTTCGAAAGGTGATCCCTACACCACAACAGTGTAGAAATTGCTGGCGATTTGGCCATCCAGCGAAATATTGCAGATCTATCGCCGAATGCCCAGTCTGTGGTGCCGATGATCATTCTAATACGTCTTGCAATCGATCTCCCTCTTGCCTTAACTGTCATGAGGCTCACCCTTCGTACTCTCGCCGTTGTCAGGTCTATTTAAACGAGCGGGAAATCCGTTACCTCAAAGAGACAGAAGGTCTCCCTTATGCCATGGCAGTTTCTCATCTCCGCCTCCAAGGGAGACTCCCACGTGTTTCTTATTCCCGTGTTTCAAAACGTCCCCCCACTTCTGGTATCCCATCTTCTACACCCACCTCTGTGGTTACCTCTCCCATAATCACTCCTGTATCTAATCCTTTTGCTGTCCTCGGCTCAGACGTCCCTACTTCAACGCCTCAGTCTAATCTCGCTTCTTCGAGTTCTCTCTTACAAGCCTCAGTGTCGACGAGACCTCGTACGACACCTCTTCCCAATCGTCCCTCTACTTCTCAAAAGTCAAAAAAAGGTCCGGTAACACCTCCTACCCATCTTCCACCTCCTCATTTTACCCTCCCTGTCTCTGTCCCTAGTTCTTCCCCTCTCACTGGCTCAGTTACAAGTGCAGAGGTTCACCCTCCTCCTCGTAATGTACCTTCCTCCCCTGTTCCCTCCCAAGTTTCTTCCTCTTCTGCCACCTCCCAGGTTCCTGTCTCTTCTGTCCCCTGCCACGCTTCTCCAGTTCCCTCCACCCTTTCGCCCCCCCCCTACCTTGGTACAGTCCAATACAGTTCCAATCTTTACTCATCCTCCCCCTACCATTCCCAATATTGTCTCCCATACGACATCTCTGAATTCCGAAACACTTGAAGCAATCTCTGAATATATTGCAGAGACCAAACCATCAATGGACACTGATCCACCTTCCGCTCTTTCTCTCTCCTCTGCTCCATCTGCGCAACTCCTTTCTTCACAGGGCACCGTTCCTTCGCTGCTTGAACATTTTCCACTGCCTCCGCATGTGGACTTTTCTAACCCTTCTAGTCCGTAGGAACCCTTACCTGCGGATTTCAAGTATCTTTATCATTGCCAATCATGGCCTTTTTACAGTGGAATATACGCGGCCTCAGGGGTAATCGGGGTGAGCTTCAGATGTTACTCTCCCAGTTTGCCCCTGTTGGTGTTTGCTTACAGGAACCAAAATTACACTCTGCTGTTATTTCTCACATCTCAGGCTTTAATTTATTGTATTCTTCAGATCCTTTTCCTGATGGGACCTTTAATGAAAGTGCCCTTCTTCTCCGCACTGATATTCCGTACCATCAGCTATTTGTTCATACTTCGCTGCATTACACAGCAGCCCGTATCCACTTACATAGGTGGTATACACTCTGTTCTTTATATCTCTCTCCTTCTCGGGCATTATCTATTCCGGATTTTGCCTTCCTTGTTTCGTCATTACCGCCACCGATTCTGTTACTTGGTGATTTTAATGCCCACCATTTCCTCTGGGGGGGGTCTCACTGTGATTCCCGTGGAATTCAGTTAGAGGCTTTTCTTGCCACCCACCCCCTCCATGTTTTAAATACAGGTACTCACACCCATTTTGATCCTCGGACTCATACTCTCTCTTGCATCGATCTCTCAGTTTGCTCTTCCTCCGCCGCATTAGACTTCACTTGGTCTGTTCTCCCGGACTTACATGACAGTGATCATTTCCCAATCATTCTTACTTCCCCTTCATATTCGCCACCTCTTCGCATCCCACGCTGGCAATTTAATCGGGCAAATTGGAACCTTTACTCACACCTGACTGTTTTTAAAGAGGTTCCTTCTTCGTCCTCCATCGATGAGCTTTTACACCTCTTCTCGTCCTCCGTTTTCACCGCAGCTTCTCATTCTATACCCCAAACTTCGGGCAGGCATTCTCAGAAATGCGTGCCTTGGTGGTCTCCTGCTTGTGCTCGTGCAGTACGTTTGAAACGCGCTGCATGGGGCAGGTACCGGTACAATAGAACCACAGAGCGACTCCTTGATTTTAAACAGAAGCGTGCGATCGCTCGCCGTGTCATCCGTGACGCTAAACGCACTTGCTGGCGAGATTATGTCTCCACCAACACCTCTGCTTCCTCTATGAGTGCAGTCTGGAAAAAAGTACGAAAACTGAGTGGTAAATATTCTCCTGACCCGGCTCCTGTTCTGCGGGTTGCCAGTGTTGATATAGCAAACCCACTAGATGTTGCCAATGAAATTGGCAATCATCTGGTCCGTATTTCTCAGGGACTCCATCTATGCCCCTCATTTCTTTCCTCAAAGTCTGCCAGAGAGTTAGCACCCTTGGACTTTTCTTCTCTCAGAGAAGAACAGTATAATGTGCCTTTTACACTTCAAGAACTGGAGGCAACACTCTCAGCTTGTCGATCATCGGCAGCTGGGCCCGACGACATTCATATTTGTATGCTACAACATTTACATCAGTCAGCCCTTGCAGTCCTATTACGCCTTTACAATCTTATTTGGTCACAAGGAGTTCTTCCACAGCTGTGGAAATCCGCCATTGTTCTCCCTTTCCGCAAACCAGGCACTACGGGACATGAAACCTCCCACTATCGTCCCATTGCTCTTACCAGTGCAGTTTGCAAAGTAATGGAACGTCTAGTAAATAGACGTTTAGTGTGGTATTTAGAGACACACAACAGTCTCTCCAATCGTCAATATGGCTTTCGTAAGGGACGTTCTACCATAGACCCCTTACTGCGCTTGGATACGTATGTTCGTAATGCCTTTGCGAATAACCACTCAGTTATTGCCATATTTTTTGACCTTGAGAAGGCATATGACACAACTTGGAGGTATAATATTTTAGCCCAAGCCCACTCCTTAGGCCTTCGAGGCAATCTACCATCCTTCCTTAAGAACTTTTTAACTGACAGGCATTTCCGTGTTCGGGTTAATAATGTGCTCTCCCCGGACTTTATCCAAGCTGAAGGTGTCCCCCAGGGATGTGTTCTGAGCACAACACTTTTTCTCCTTGCTATTAATAATTTGGCCTCTAGTCTTCCATCTAATATTTGGTCATCACTCTATGTTGATGACTTCGCTATTGCCTGTGCAGGCGCTGACTGTCACCTCCTTACAGTTTCTCTCCAGCATGCAGTCGACCGTGTTTCCAATTGGGCCACCACACATGGGTTTAAATTTTCCAGCACTAAAACCCACCAAATCACTTTCACTAGACGCTCTGTCATCTCCGATCATCCTTTGTACCTCTATGGCTCCCGTATCCCTGAACGTGATACAGTCAAGTTTCTGGGCCTCCTCTTTGATCGTAGGTTATCCTGGAAACCTCACATTACCTCTCTGAAGGCAACTTGTCACAGCCGGCTGAACCTTCTTAAAACCCTTGCTCATCTTTCGTGGGGAGCTGATCGTCGAACCCTCCTTCACCTACATTCCACCCTTATTTTATCGAAACTTGATTATGGTGACCAGATCTATTCAGCGGCATCTCCTGCTACTCTCTCTAGTCTTAACCCCATTCATCACCAAGGATTACGTTTATGCCTTGGTGCTTTTCGCTCTTCCCCTGTCGAAAGCCTCTATGCAGAAGCGAACGTTCCATCCTTATCCGATCGCCGTGATGCCCATTGCCTGCGCTACTATGTACGCTCTCATGATCTCCGCAATCCTTCCATTTATAGAATGGTCACTGATATTAGTAGACATTCTTTATTTGTTCGCCGCCCCTGCTTACTCCGTCCCTTCTCTCTTCGCCTTCATTCGCTCTTGTCTTCTCTTCAACTACCACCTTTCTATGTACATGTAGCATCTTACTTTTCCCTACCCCCCTGGGAAGTTCCAGCTGTTCGAGTCTGTTCTTTCTCCCTCCCTTGCTCGAAAGCCCAACTGTCTACGGTCGCTTCCCGCTCTCTTTTTCTTGACCACTTTCACTCTCATTCTCATGCCATTGCTGTGTACACAGATGGCTCTAAGTCTTCTGACGGCGTAGGATTCGCAGCAGTGTTTCCGGACAGCGTCGTACAAGGGCATTTACTATCTTCAGCTAGTATTTTTACTGCTGAATTATATGCCATCCTTACAGCACTTATCCGTATTGCATCTATGCCTGTGTCATCATTTGTGGTTGTCTCAGACTCCCTTAGTGCTTTACAGGCTATACAAAAATTTGATACACCTCACCCCTTAGTCCTCCGTATCCAACTTTGGCTACGCCGCATCTTTACTAAGCATAAAGATATTGTTTTTTGTTGGGTCCCTGGTCATGTTGACGTACAGGGCAATGAACAGGCAGACACTGCTGCGCGGTCAGCAGTACATGACCTACCAGTTTCTTATAGAGGTATTCCATGTACGGACTATTTTGCTGTAATATCTTCCCACCTTCACACCCGTTGGCAACAACGTTGGTCTACTATGCTTGGCAACAAACTTCAGTCTATTAAACCGAGTATAGGTTACTGGCCGTCTTCTTATCACCAGTGTCGAGGTTGGGAGACTACTCTCTCCCGTCTTCGCATTGGCCATACTCGTCTTACTCATGGATATCTCATGGAGAGGCGTCTTACTCCTCTCTGTGAGAATTGCCAAGCTCCATTATCAGTCAGCCACATTCTGTTGGACTGCCCACTTTATCAACGAGCACGCAGAATTTACCTCTGTCGTCGTCTTCGCCCCGCTGCTCTCTCTTTACCTTCCCTTCTCGCTGATGGACCCACCTTTCATCCGGACTCTCTCATTGACTTTTTGACAACGACTGACTTACTTCACAAATTCTGATACTTTCAGCCCTTTCTACTTGAATCTCTTGCTACCCTCTACCCCCGTACTATCCCCTGCCCCGCTGTTTTCTGTAACCTGCTGATCATCCCCCTCCCTTCTGCCATCCAATTCCCTTGCTTCCTTCCCTACCCTGCAGCGCTGTATAGCCCTTGTGGCTTAGCGCTTCTTTTTGATTATAATAATAATAATAATAATAATACACCATCAGCATCTTAAACGCCGAGATATTTGCTTGTGGGCCGGGGTGTCATGCCCCTATGGTTAACCTTCCTTTAATATTACATTGCGGTTATTTCCTTTAATAGCTAAATTGGAAATGAACGTCCTTGTATTATTAAGACTAATTCTTATTAACAATTATTATAATTTATGTAACATGGCCATGATAAGCTTAATTGGAGGTATAGTAACGTGCCTGCCTGCCGGTGTGTAGTTAGCCGTGATGTTCGATGGTTATACCCCCCCTTTCCCCCCCCCTTTATGTTCAACTACTCTACTGAGTGTTGGCGAGTCATGTCACGTGACCCACTTTACCTGTATGCTCAAGGTTGAGGGACGAGCAGTGAAGAAGTAGCAGCCAACGAGAACACTCCTGCTCATCTCTGGTAACTGGCCAAGGTTTATTAGCCGGCCTGGACATATTCTGTTTTATTCTGACTGCTTCCAATTGGGAAACAATACTTTATACATTAAAGTAATCTCCATTTATATATATGTTATATCTAGGATCTCCTCCTAATCGTCTGTTATGAAAGCCTTATGTATATGTTGGATACTATAGAAGAAACATGCATTCTAAACTTATATACGATAATTCGTATATTATTTCTGGCTTTTGTCGTATTATGAATATACTTAATTAAATTTAGGCATTCCGGAGGATCACTATTATTACCCTAACCTCTCTGACCATAATTGTTATGCTCTAAAAAGAAGGAAATAGTGGTTACAATACTTTGGCCTCATACTGAGCCAGGCCTTATAATGAGCCAGACCTTATACTCAGCTAGACCTCATACTCACCTAGACCTCATACTCATCCAGACCACATACTCAGCCAGATCTCACACAGGAAATAAGAGAAGGGATGAAGGGAGGGATCGTGACAGGACGCCTCAAATGGAATTTGATTACATGAAGAGCTTAACACCTTCCCTTCCTAGCCCTTCCTCAGAAACTCTTCTCTGGATTAATCCTAATTTTCCCTCCCATCTTTATCTCACCCTTCTATTTTCCTTTCCATCCCTTCTTGCTTGCCTTCTTCTCTTACCCTTCCTTCCCTTCGTTCCTTACCATCTCTGTTCCCTTCTTTCCTTTTCTTCCTTTAGCCTCTATATTTCCCCTTCCCTTCGCCAGCCTCCATATCTAACTTAAGCTTCCATCTTCCTTCCTCTCATTCATTCTTCCTTTCTCTCATTCATTCTTCCTTTCAACAGTCTCATTTCCGTCCCTCCTTTTCTCTTCCTTCCTTGTCTCCTTCCCTCCTACATTTTCACTTTTCCTTCCTTCATTTTCTCCTCTTTTCCTTCCCTCTCTACCTTTGTTCCTTTCATACCTACTCTCTCTTCCTTCCCTACTCCACATTCCTTTCTCCTTCCCCATCCATCTATATTCGCTCTCTTCCCGTTCTTTGCATCCCTGCCATCTTCCTGCTTTCTACTCCCTTCCTCCCCTTGTTCTGACAGTGCAGATGGTGGTGGTAGGTGGAGAGAGAGTGGTTGTGACAGTGCAGATGGTGGTGGTAGGTGGAGGGACAGTGGTTGTGACAGTACAGATGGGTGTGGTAAGTGGACAGAGTGGTTCTGACAGTGCAGATGGTGGTGGTAGGTGGTTAGATGGGGAGGGAGGTAGCGTTAATCAACAGGTGCTGTATCATATCACCTGTCTTGCTGCTCCTCCTACCTTCCCGCTCTCTTTGTTCCCTCCTCTGCCTATCTCTCTCTCATTTTCTCACTTTCTCAATCACCTTTTCTCAATTACTTTCTCTGTTTTCCTCACCTTCACACTTTCTAACTTTCACTCTGTGTTTTTCACTCTGGCACTGTCTATCGTTGTCACTGGAGCCAGGCAGAGGTTAGTGTTCAATAAGCAACGTAGTCACTCGAGTTTGGCATCAGGACGGCAGGTCGCTGGAGTACTTATAGTGGGTGTTGCTGGTGAACTTATGAGTCATGGTACACCACTTACTCTCCCCTTCCTCGAATCAAAAATAATTTACTCTCGTTCCCCAGCCGGTGAGTGATACTTTTGGGTTTAGTGCTTCATGTTCCAAAAACGTCATCGTCATCCTTATTCTCATTCGCCGCCCACCATCTCCACCACTGCCACCACCACCAGTAGTTACAGTAGTGGTAAGGGGCCACGCTGCCATACCAGGTCAGTGTCACCACCTGTGTTCAGCACAACAGTGGAGTTCATCTTGCATTCGTCCAGTAACTGATGTAACATAGCAAAGTTCAGCAATGTATCCTACTAAGAGACATTTTTTAAAACCATGATGTTGCTGACCCAGTAGCAAGTAAGGTGCCGATGCTCGCGCCAACACTGATAAACGTTCACACTTGTTTTTCTCAGCCACTTCGCTGCCAGGTGTAGCGTCACCGTTTTTTTTTTTGTGTGTGCGTGTGTGTGTGTGTGTGTGTATTTTTCTTACCTGTGATCAAACATACATTTTTAAAATTTTATGTTACCTAACCTAACCCAAGATAACGTAAATAAACCTAGTGAGAGTAAAGGAATTCTAGCTTTTGTTTTGAAACCAAATTTACAGGTTTATGTTTAAGAGATCATCATTGTTTTATGATAACATCCTCGTGGTTTATAGTAGCACCCATTTTTACGATATCATCCGTGGGTTTGAAGACAACACCCGTGTTTTACGATATCATCCGTGGGTTTGAAGATAACACCCGTGTTTTACGATATCATCCGTGGGTTTGAAGATAGCACCCGTGTTTTCCAGTATATCCTGTGTATTTTGCGATAACACTTGTCTTGTACGATAATGGTGTATTTTACGTTAGAACCCTTGTATTTTACCATAGCTGTTTATGCTACGCCATCACCCGCGTACTTTACAGTAGCACCCTTATATTCCTTGATATTTTGTCTTCATCTTGTTCTCCATCACTCATATTCTCCACAGCTCACCTTTATATTGTTCTCCAACACTCACCATCATGTTCTCCAACACACAATGTTCTCTGACACTTCATATTCTCCATCATTGCTGTTCTCCGCCACATACCTTCAGTCTTCATCTCTTATCATATCCTCCAGCACTTGCCTTCGCATTCTTAAACATTCATCATCACTCATCTTCACATTCATCAACATTTTCCCTCATATTCTCCAGCTCTCGTCGTCATAATACATTCGAATTATTACTTACAAATTCTAGAATATTTTGAAAATCTATAAATGTTGTGGAAATACTGTAAGAATTATTGTTCACATTAAAGGATCTGAGTGAACATGAATGATAAGATCCTCTGTAAATAGTTCTAATCATCACTGATAGTTATAACATGAGAAATAAGTTAAATAAATTAGACAGTTTTATCCATGTTCTCTGCAAATTATATAAGGAATAGGTTTATATTACAAAGGTTAATTAAGATCATAAATTAGACTTATTACTGTCTACAGTCGATATATAACTGAGAAGTTTCATCCACAAGGGACTGTATCATTTCTCACAGAGAAAGGTAAAATGAGAGAATATAATGGATGTCGTAGCTCTAAGCGAAACAAAGCTGAAGGGGGTATGGGAGTTTCATCGGGTACAAATAAATGGGATTAGGTCAGGAGTATCTGAGAGAGTTTAAGCTAAGGAAGGGGTAACAATAAAGCTAAGGAAGGGGGTAACAATAAAGCTAAGGAAGGGGTAACAATAAAGCTAAGGAAGGGGGGTAACAAAGCTAAGGAAGGGGTAACAATAAAGCTAAGGAAGGGGTAACAATAAAGCTAAGGAAGGGGTAACAAAGCTAAGGAAGGGGTAACAATAAAGCTAAGGAAGGGGTAACAATAAAGCTAAGGAAGGGGGGTAACAAAGCTAAGGAAGGGGTAACAATAAAGCTAAGGAAGGGGTAACAATAAAGCTAAGGAAGGGGTAACAATAAAGCTAAGGAAGGGGTAACAATAAAGCTAAGGAAGGGGTAACAATAAAGCTAAGGAAGGGGTAACAATAAAGCTAAGGAAGGGGTAACAGTAAGGCTAAAGGATCAGTTATGAAAGGAGAGGAGACAGAATATAAATGTATAAATTCAAGGATTAAATATATTAAAATAAGGGTCGGATGCCAATAGTGGGTTATAATAAGTGTTTATGCACCTGGAAAAGAGAGTGAGTGAGAGTAAGAGAGAGTGAGAGAGAGTGAGAGAGAGTGAGAGTGAGAGTGAGTGAGAGTGAGAGTGAGTGAGTGAGACAGTGAGTGAGAGAGTGAGTGAGAGAGTGAGTGAGAGAGTGAGTGAGAGAGTGAGTGAGTGAGAGAGAGAGAGAGAGATTTGGGGAGGTGTTAGGCGAGTGTTTAGGGAATTTTGAACCTGGTGAGAAAGTAATTGTGGTAGGGGACCTGAATGCAAAAGTGGGAGAAACTGTAGGTAGGTAGGTAAGTTTGGAGTGCCAGAGGTAAGTGATAATGGGGAGCCTTTGATTGAACTTTGTATAGAAAGAGGTTTGGTAACAGGTAATATAAAAGGACAGTGCACATGCCATCTCTGATCCTACACCTGTCAGCACACCTGCCGATACTATTCTAGAATCTGGTAGCAGTGCTTCGACAGCAAGTTCTGAGCCAGGAGTTTCTCCACCAGAGAACGGTGCAGTTAATGATCAGGGAACTATCACTGCACCTGATCACATACTGCACCGAAGTACAAACAGCAGGGACACATCTGTCAGAACTGGCAGAGGACGGGGCAGAGGACGTGGAGGAGGACGTGGAGGAGGAAGACATCTACAGCCGTCTCACCCTCCACTAACACAGTTCCAGCGGCAGAATCTGAGGACAAATCTGCGAAACACAGGAGGTGCAACAAATCCTAGTCCACCCTCCCAGGCACCTAGGCTGTGCTCTCGCTGTCACCGGAAGGGGCACTCTGCCAACAACTGCCTGCGAGATACCAGGTGTAATTACTGCTACAAGAAAGGACATAAGGAGGACCAGTGTCGGAAGAAAAAGGAACTTGACAGACAGGGCCACCTGTTTAGAGACCTGTTCTCAGAACAAACCAGCAGGATCTCTGAATTGGTGAACACACTCACACGTCACCCACTTAGCTACTCCTATCCCAGCCCAGCAGGTGGGATTGGGCCTTATACAAGACCACAGACCTACATCCCTGCAGCTGCCTCAGTACCCTACCTCTCTCAAGGGCAGGCACCTTACATTCCCTACACACCCACCACCTCAAGCTGACCACTTCATCATGAGGAGCCAGTCTATCAGCATCCTGTCGGCCAACATTAGAGGTTTCATTACTAATGTTGGAGAGCTCACACATAGCTTTGTGAACACTCGACGTCCCGACATGATAGCTGTTGTTGAAACATTTTTGGATGACAGGACATTTTTGGATGACAGAGACAGGCAAGGGCAAGGAGGTGGTGTTGCTGTGTGCTTCTCTAAAAGTGTTCATGCCCAGCACATAGATGTTGCCACCCCTACACATCTTGAAATGTTCTTCAAGCTCTGTATAAACACTAGTACCTCTGTACTAGCATGTGCAATGTACAGACCTCAGTGGCAACACGCAGACCCTATCAACTTCCTAATGGAAAATATTGACTCCCTTCTGCTACAACACAACTGTCAACATATTATAATTGTTGGTGACCTCAACCAGCACCTTATACAGAGGGACTTTGATGACCTTCTTGCAGTGTTTGACATGAGAAACTTTGTTGATTTCCCTATTCATATCTCTGGCTCCTCCCTTGACCCAGTAGTGAGTGATCTGGCAGAAGGCATAGTCACTTGTCAACCCCTCGGCTACGTTGGATCGTCTGACCACAAGGCTGTTTTTACCACACTTAAGATCCCAACAGAACGAGGTGAGGAGTCCACACGCACAACCTGGCTATGGGAAAGAGGTAATTGGCCAGCCCTTTGCTCTGAGCTCGCCACCACCGACTGGAATGCTCTTCTCCAAGGGGATGTTGACAACCAAGTGAAAGCCTTCACTGGACACATCCTTAATCTGCAACAAGAACACATTCCTCACCGGCAATATGTGACAAAGCCTACAGATCAGCCTTGGTTTGGCTTTCGTTGTAGAGAGGCTGCTACTGCTAAGTACAAAGCATGGCGAAGGTATAAGAGACATCCTACCACCTATAACAGGAACTTGCACATGCAAGCCTGTAGGCATATGGGTGATGTTCAAAAGTGGGCCATTGCTAAATGGGAGGTGGACACTAAAAGAAAGTTAGCGTCAGGTAGGGTAGGCTCCAAAACCTGGTGGTCCCTGGTCAAGGACAGACAAGGTTATCTGCCTGATGAACTTATTCCACCTCTAAATCGACAGGATGGGACCACCTCTACTAGTAGTCAAGAGAAGGCAGACCTCTTTGCTGAACACTTTGCTACCAAAATGCAAGTTCCTGATCCAGCAAGGGACCCTCCTTGGCTAGCTGCAAGAACTGTGTCAAAACTGTCAGTGGTGACAATAAGGCAGGAGGAGGTGCATTTCCTTCTTAAATCACTTGACCAAGAAAAGGCTGTGGGCCCAGACAAGTTGAGCCCAAGATTGTTGAGAAGATGTGCAGACCAGCTAGCAGCACCTCTAACTCGCATCTTTCAGCACTGCCTAGTACAGTGTAAATGGCCCTCTCTATGGAAAGAGGCAAATGTAGTCCCTGTTCACAAAAAGAAGAGCAGAGCAGAAATCAGCAACTACAGACCAGTGTCACTCCTGTCAATCACTGGTAAGATCCTTGAGATGATAATCTCAAGACAAATGGCAGATTTTTTTGACTACCACTCACTACTTTGTGATCGTCAATATGGCTTCAGGAAAGGTTACTCTGCTGCTGATCTGTTGTTAAACCTCTCCACTAAGTGGCACCAGTCACTGGATGAATCCAAAGTCAGCTGTGTGGTAGCACTGGACATTGCTGGCGCTTTCGACCGGGTGTGGCACCAGGGCCTCTTAGCAAAACTTCAAGCACTGGGAATTGCAGGCTCTACGCTATGTCTCCTCAGTGATTACCTTCATGGTAGATCTCTAAGTGTAGTCCTCAATGGAATGGAATCAGCAAGGCATCCTATTGGGGCAAGCGTTCCACAAGGAAGCGTGCTGGGTCCATTGTTATGGAATGTCTACTTCAACGACCTTCTTCATCTCATCCCAGAATCACATGCATATGCAGACGACTGTACACTGACATTCACTTATCCAAGAGAAGAAATGCCAGCTGCTCTAAGCTACATCAATCACCAGCTGAGAGCTATATCAGCTTGGGGAAATAGATGGCAAGTAACATTTGCACCTGAGAACACGCAAATGATGATCATCTCTAGGCACCATGTTGGTAATGCTGGTGCAGTAGTAAGGATGAATGGGAGGATGTTGGCACCTGGAGAAGAAGTTGATATCCTTGGGGTGAAATTTGACTCCAAACTAACCATGAAGAACCATGTTGTAAATCTTGCAAACAAGGCAGCCAGGAAGCTTACAGCACTTCGTCGTATCTCGCATCTGCTTGACAGTAGGGGTTGCAAGATCCTGTACGAGGCACAAGTACGCTCACACCTTGAGTATGCTCCACTTTCTTGGTTTGCCTGCCCCCCCTCTCATCTGCGACTGCTTGACAGAGTAGAGAACAGAGCAAGACGTCTCATCTCTCGCCTGGACCCATCCTGGATAGATCTGTCATTTCAGCAGAGCCTTCAACATAGGAGGGATGTGGGTGGCCTTACTGTTATGTACAAGGCCAATATTGTCAAAATACCACACTTGGATCCACTTCGAGGACAGCGTGAAACAAGCTTTTATGCCACAAGACGGGCAGAAAGCAGCAACTTCACTCTGGCTGTACCCTTCTCCAGAACATCACTCCATCTGAGATCATACATACCCAGGATGACTCGAGTATGGAACACATTCGTACAGCATAATGATGTCAACGAGATAAAGTCAGTTGATCAAATGAAAACGCTGGCCCACAGATGGCTCCAACTTCATCCTGTTCCCTACTTGTATGTCTCATAACAATAAAAATGCTTTCAAATGAGCTGATGTAGGTAACAGTTCTTAGCTTGCCAATAAAGTTAGGAATCCTTAACCTGTAATATAGCTGTCAATAAAGCTAGGGATCCTTAACCTTGTCAAACCCTGTGTTAAAAAAAAAAAAAAAAAAAAAAAAAAAGGAAAAATGGATATAAAGTATACGAGATATAATATAGGTCCAAATGACGGTAGTGTATTGGATTATGTGTTTGTGGATAAAATACTGATGGGTAAATTTCTGGATGTGCATGTTTATAGAGGGTTAAACAGATATACAAGATCATTTTTTAATTTAGATACAGTAAGAATAAAAGACAGGGAACAACTATTGATAGAAAGATGGGCTAATTAGAGTATAGGCAATGAGGATGAAGAGGTATGGGGGTTCATTTAAGAATTTATTAGTGCTCAGTAGAGGTGTGTGATTATAGGAATGTGGGTGCAAGAGGGAAGAAGAGTGATTGGTGCAATAATGAGATAAAGATTGTTAAGAAAGAAAAAGCATATGAGAGATTTTTACAAAGCAGAAGTGATATGAGGGAGGAGTATGTGGAGGAAAAAAAAGATGTTAATAGAGTGGTAAGGAAATGGAAAAAGAATAAGAAAAGTTTTGGAGTGAGGTAAATATACTGAGAAAGCCTAGGTAATGAATGGATTTAATAGATAAAAATAGAAGAGTAGAGTTATTAGGTTGGGAGATGGAGGTATCAGGAAGATGGAAGAATATTCTGAAGAACTGTTAAATGCTGATGAAGGTAGGGAAGCTGTGATTTCATTCATTGGGAAGGAAGGTATAACATCTTCTAGGAGTGAGGAAGAGCCAGTTGTGAGTGTGAGGGAGGTTTGTGTGGAAGTGCGTAGAATGAGGAGTAAAGCAGCTGGGACTGATGGGATCAAATGACAAATTTTAAAAGCAGGTGGGGATATAGTTTTGGAGTGGTCAGTGTTTTATTTAATAAATGTATGGAAGAGGTGAAGGTACGTAGGGATTGACAGAGAGCATGCATAGTTCCTTTGAATAAAGGCAAAAGGACAAAAGAATGTAAAAATTATAGGGCAATCAAGCTGTTGAGTATACCTTGTGAGAGTGCATGGTAGTGCCGCCCATAAGCATTGTTTGTATAGTAGCAAACAAGGATATATATCACTTACGACATGTCAATACATGACTCTCAGGAACATAGAAAGACACTCCTTTTCAGTCTGGTTTCATGGTTAGAATAGTAATGTAGTAATATAGTAATATAGGAACAGAAATTAGTGGCCTTCCTATACACTGTGAACTTAAAAGTTCTATCTACCTGGTGGATGAAAGCATCTGAGGTAAAATTTGTAGTCCACTTCTTTTTCCATTGTGAGTTTAATAGATGGGACGAGAATGTTAAGTTTCTGTAAAAAAATATCAAGATACATAGTGGTCGGCCAAAAGCAAAAAATGTCATCTACAAACTTAAATAACCTAGCTTCCTGAGGCAGGACATCTTTCAACAATTCAGTCAGACTTAATATACAGATTATTTACAAGGGGATACAATGGATTTCCCATAGCCATTCCATGCTTTAGGGCATAATACTTTCCCTCAAACACTAACTTGCATTCAACTACTTTCAACTTAATCAACTTAGTAATAATGTTCTTAAGGAATGACATAGGGAACTTATCCAATTCATCTTCAAAATAGGATAACAGATCAGTCGCAAACTCCTTGGAACTAATAATTAGTTCAATGCTCTACCGTTTAGGCCAGTGGTTCCCAAAGTTTTTCAGGCTGCCGCCCCCCTTGGCTCCCAGGCCACATCTCTAGCGCCCCCCCCACACACATAAGATCACGTCTTTCTTTATAGATGAATGGTTCAGAGAACCACAGTTGTAGGACCGTGGGTGGCCCGACCTGAGGCAGGTGGGTGATCCGAAAACAATCGCACCGTATCTGGGGAAGCCAGACGCATAGTTAAAGATGTGCAAGGGGCGGAAGCACTAGAAGAAATTAACGGAGCCTCGGCACCTGGAGTAGGTGACGAAGCGTCATCAGCAGAAGGTAGAGGGGTATGGGAAAATTCTGGAGAATGGTGCAATAACGAAGCTTGGTCAGAACAGAATGCCGTAACAAAAAGGGGACTGGGAGGAGGAGGGGGAGACACGGAACAAAGACTCCATGATGGTTGTACTTCTTTCTTATTATTTTAAGAAAATAAAAAAAGAGAAGAGAGAAAAAAAGAAAGATGGACAGTGGAGGGACAATTATTAAAGGCATGAAAGGGCGGCAAATTCCTCCCCTCATGCAAGAGGACCTCGAAACCGCCAGTAGCACAGATGCAGTGTGGAACCTGTGCCATACCCCACCCTCCATGCCAGTAAACCAGCACTCCGGGATACCAACTTCAAATCCACTGAGCCACCTCGGCAGATAAAAGAGAGGGCGGTCTGATACCCGGCACAAAGCATACCTACCTCGGCTGCCACCTCCCAGAACCGACAGACAGCCTCCGGAGATACACCTGTCACCTACAGGACACCCCACCCCACCTCAGCGGGGTGTCCTGCACACTTCCCCCTAACTAGAAACTGTAATGCCAGAGGGGAGGACCCCAGACACTACAAATGGGACAGGGAAAAAGGGAGGGTTGGGACGGGGGGAGAAAAAGGAGAGAGGGAATGGGATGGGGAAAGGGGGATTGGGGGGTAATTAGGTTCGGTCTGAGGAAGGAGGCCAAAAGGTATAATTCCTCAGAGCAAGAGCCTCTTCACCGTGCCAAGGAGCCCCCCTTGAAGAGGAATATGGTGTGGTAGAGCAGTTTATCCCCTAGAAGTTGGTAAAGGTGATGCACAAGGTTCGAGGTGAACCGAGTTTCATATTCAGTCAAGATTTTTCTAGGGTATGTCAACCCGGGAAAAGACAAACAAGATGACTTCAGCTACCTCTATGGCTGTGATGCATTTAGGTTTAAAAACAGTTGGAGAATAGAATTTATGAATTCAGATTTGTACAAGATGTTTTTTCCTTTGGATTACTTTATTGTTTATTGCTGAATTACGGCTATTCTGCAGTGACAAATGTTACAAATTAACAGTCATCCCTTGATATTTCCAGGGTTTGAAATCTGGGAAAATCCTACTATATCTGTCTCCAGGGTAGAATCATCAGTTTTCACATTCAAAAGAGTAATTATCTTGTTCCAGCTATCTTTTTCAGAAGAACAGAACTGCTGAGGGTCGATTCAGACTTTGAAGGAAAAGGAACTTAAAAACCTTTAGAAGCCGGTAGTGACGCTAGGTCATCCTCCGAAGGAAAAATGGCACCTTCAACATTGCCAATCAGTACTGAGCAGGAACTGATGGGGGCTAGTACAGCATCAGTCCAACCTGTGAACCATATGGATCGTATTATAATCATGGGGAAGCTCTAAACCCTATGGTGGTCTTCGCACCTACTCCTAGGTTGAGGGACTGATTACCTCATCTTCTGTACATAGTTCTACTGTCTTCAAGTTATGTCCTAGAATTTGTATTGATAAAGCCACTGGATGGCGAAACGTCTACAATAAAGATACCCAGATGTTGCACGTGTGTCTTAATTTCATCTTGTCGGTATTATATACCATTCTTACACAACCTGTCAGACACTGCAACATCATGGAATCTTGATTCTGAGGACATGTACATAACCTTCACGGCTACGACAACTACTACTACAACTAACCCATCTCTTTGGGAAGGACCTACTTCCACTGGGGAATCCCGCCTACCAGTGATTATGTCCTCGTCTGCTACACGTGACGTTACTATATGAGCGCCAGGCTCCTTTCTTCTGCTTCAGAATCTCCACGACTATGGTGCTGTTCGCACCTACTCCTAGGTTGAGGGACTGATTACCTCATCTTCTGTACATAGTTCTACTGTCTTCAAGTTATTTCCTAGAATTTGTATTGATAAAGCCACTGGATGGCGAAACGTCTACAATAAAGATTCCCAGATGTTGCACATGTGTCTTAATTTCATCTTGTCGGTATTATATACTATTCTTACACAAAGGTAATGCTACCAGGAAGCAACAACTTAACCCAAAAAAGTTCAGGAGACACCGGTGACTAGCAATATGCCCAATAGATAACGCTGCTTCTTGACTTGTATGACCAGAGTTTTGGTAAGGCGGGGAAGGAAGAAGGATAGGTACAGAAGAAGGATGGGTAAGGATGCAAATATGAGAAAAGGGAGGGAGGAGGTAGTGGAGGTGGGATAAAAAAGGTAAGTGGCCTAACCACTTTGGTGCATTTTAATACATTCGTGTGTGTGTAGTGTTATTAATGAAATAAATTTCACTCAATCAGGTATAACACTTACCCATCAGCTTCACACAGGTATAACAACGTATAACTGCATGACGCTGAATTGGCAGGGGATATACTACTTGTAACTGCCTTTTTTTTTCGATTGCAGGAGGTAGGCTGGGTTACGATGGCAAGACGACTGACGTAGGTCTTCTCGGAGAACTGGCTGATACAGTTGCTTCAGAGACAGTGTACTGTCGTAGTAGGTTTGTAGATGTTCAATAGTTAGATGTAAAAGTTAATAAGGTAAAAGAGGAGTCTCCATTATCTGAGGTGTTTTTATCCTTATTGGACATAAAAGGGTTCCTGTGTTACCCATTCATCTATATCTTCAGAGAGGTCGCTCAGGATCATTGGTCTCTGGAAATTATCTTTGTGGATGAATCGTCGCACTCTGTTCTTTGAGTTCTGTGGGGAGGTGTGTTTATGATGTAATCGATGGTATTTGCTAGTTGCGGAGGGTTTTCTGTCTGGTATATTGAGTTCTTGCATGTCATATAATTACGCTGCTTCTGATCACTGGACCTGCCAGTCTGGGTCACAGTTACCGAAAATGTCGTGAATTCTAAAAATAAACTTCAGGAAAAATAATTTAACACGGTTTATAAGCTGCTTCTCCGCTGATATGCCGTATTCTATTCAAGATTGATGGACTGAACACATCGACTCAAGGTTGAGGGACTGATTACCTCATTCTCCTCCTGTTCTTCAAGTTTCTCCTTCGTATGGACTGATGAAGCCACTGTGTGGCGAAACGTTTCCTCAATAAAGATACCCAAGAGTTGCACATGTGTCTAATTTATCAACATGTCGGTTCTCTGAACCATTCATCTACTTATCCAACCTAAATTTGAAACTACCCAAAGTCCCAGCCTCAATAACCCAACTGGGTAGACTGTTCCACTCATCAACTACCCTATTTCCAAACCAATACTTTCCTATGTCCTTTCTAAATCTAAACTTATCTAATTTAAATCCATTACTGCGGGTTCTCTCTTGGAGAGACATCTTCAAGACCTTATTAATATCCCCTTTATTAATACCTATCTTCCACTTATACACTTCGATCAGGTCTCCCCTCATTCTTCGTCTAACAAGTGAATGTAACTTAAGAGTCTTCAATCTTTCTTCATAAGGAAGATTTCTAATGTTAGGTAAGACACATATGCAACAGTTAGGTATCTTTATTTCGAAACGTTTCGCCTACACAGTAGGCTTCTTCAGTCGAGTACAGGAAAGTTGATAGCAGAAGAGACTTGAAGACGATGTAATCAGTCCATCACCCTTAAAGTTTTGAGGTGGTCAGTCCCTCAGTCTGGAGAAGAGCATTGTTCCAGACTGTTCCAGACTGAGGGACTGACCACCTCAAAACTTTAAGGGTGATGGACTGATTACATCGTCTTCAAGTCTCTTCTGCTATCAACTTTTCTGTACTCGACTGAAGAAGCCTACTGTGTAGGCGAAACGTTTCGAAATAAAGATACCTAACTGTTGCATGTGTCTCTTACCTAACAATCTGTCGGTATTTTATACCATTTCAATGTTCAAGATTTCTAATGCTATGTATTAATTTAGTCATCCTACGCTGAATGTTTTCTAACAAATTTATGTCCATTCTGTAATATGGAGACCAGAACTGAGCTGCATAATCTAGGTGAGGCCTTACTAATGATGTATAAAGCTGCTAAGTATGACCTCTGGACTTCTGTTGCTTACACTTCTTGATATAAATCCCAGTAATCTATTTGCCTTATTACGTACGCTTAGGCATTGCTGTCTTGGTTTAAGGTTGCTGCTCACCATAACCCCCAAGTCCTTTTCGCAATCTGTATGGCTAAGTTCTACATCATTTAACTTATAAGTAATAGGGTTATGGGCACTCCCAAGCTTCAGAACCTTGCATTTATCTACATTGAACTACACCTGCCACTTTTCTGACCAAGAATAGAGTTTGTTTAAATCCTCCTGAAGTTCCATAACGTCTATGTTTGAATCAATTATCCTACCTATCTTTGTGTCATCGGCGAATTTGCTCATATCACTATTAATTCCTTCATCAAGATCATTGATATATATAAACAACAACGGGCCCAAGACTGATCCCTGTGGAACGCCACTTGTTACAGATCCCCACTCGGATTTAACCCCTTTTATGGACACTCTCTGCTTCCTGTCAGTGAGCCATGACTCGATCCACGAGAGCACTTTTCCCCCAATGACATGAGCTGCCACTTTCCTTAACAATCTATGGTGCGGAACTCTATCAAAAGCCTTACTAAAATCTAAGTAAATAATATCAAATTCTTTATCGTGGTCAACAGCCTCAAAAGCTTTACTGAAGAAAGTTAATAAATTAGTTAGACAAGACCGGCCTCTTGTGAATCCATGCTGAATATCATTAATCAAGCTATGCTTATCGAGATGGCTTCTTATAATCTCAGCTATAATTGACTCTAGTAATTTGCCTACAATTGAGGTCAGGTTTATTGGGCGGTAATTTGACGATAACGACTTGTCTCCGTTTTTAAAAATAGGAATTACATTAGCCATCTTCCACATATCAGACACTACACCTGTTTGAAGAGATAAATTAAAAATATTAGTTAATGGTTCACAGAGTTCCATTTTGCATTCCTAAAGAACCCTTGAAAAAACCTCATCAGGACCCGGCGACTTATTTTGCATCAGTCTGTCTATCTGCTTCACAATCATTTCACTAGTGACTGTGATGTTACATAATTTATCTTCTTCTAGCCCACTATAAAAATTAATTACTGGAATATTGTTAGTGTCTTCCTGTGTAAAAACTGAGAGAAAATAATTATTTAAAATCGAGCACATTTCATTCTCTTTGTCAGTAAGATGCCCATAGTTATTTTTAAGGGGACCTATCTTATCTCTAACTTTTGTTCTATAGACCAGGAAAAAACTTTTTGGGTTAGTTTTAGAATCCCTAGCAACTTTAATTTCATAGTCCCTTTTAGCTTTTCTTATCCCCCTTTTTAATGTCCCTCTTAATGTCAATATACTGATTCATAAGATGACCCTCACCTCTTTTGATACGCCTATAAATTCCTTTCTTATGCCCTAGTAGATATTTGAGCCTATTATTCATCCATTTTGGGTCATTTCTATTTGATCTAATTTCTTTATATGGGATAAACGTTCTTTAAGCAGCATGTATTGTGTTCAGAAAACTGTCATATTGATAGCTCTCTTCATTCCCCGTCAACAGATAAGTGTTCTCTAAGCCCATCGTAATCTGCTAAGCGAAAATCTGGGACTGTTACTGAGTTATCGCTACTATCATACTTCCATTCAATGCTAAATGTAATTGATTTGTGGTCGCTAGCACCCAGTTCCTCTGAAATTTCTAAATTATTAACAAGGGATTCATTGTTTGCCATAACTAAGTCAAGCAGGTTATTTCCCCTTGTAGGCTCTGTCACAAACTGCTTCAAAAAACAATCCTGAACTACTTCTAAGAAGTCGTATGATTCTAAATTCCCAGTCAAGAAATTCCAATCAATATGACTAAAGTTAAAGTCTCCTAGAATTACTACATTATCGTGCCTTGTGGCCTTAACAATTTCCTCCCATAGTAGTCTCCCTTGGTCCCTATCTAAGTTTGGGGGACGGTATATCACTCCTAAAATCAGTTTTTCATTCCCCTCTGAAAATTCTATCCAAACAGACTCTGCATGTGTTACTTCAGACTTAATACCCGTTTTTATGCAACAGTTCAAGCGATCTCGAACATAGAATGCCACCCCACCCCCCTTCCCGATACTTCTATTTACTTGGAACAATTTAAAACCCTGAATATGACATTCCGCAGGCATGTCCCGACTTTTTTAATTAAACCACGTCTCAGTTAAGGCAAATACATCAATGTTACCTGCACTAGCAACTCATCTCAACTCGTCCATCTTATTCCTAGCACTACGGCAATTAGCATAATAAACATTGAAAGACTCTCCTTTTTCTTTACCCTTCCTGCTCATTTCTGTTTTTCTACTAAGCCTATTATTGTCCTTATCACCCAAAGTCACTGGCTTTTCAATATCTGCCTCGTTCTACTTATTACTAGTTCCCCTAGAACTCATAATATTACTACACTGGGACTTCACTGTTTTCCTGCCAAAACCCATACCACTAACTATTCCTAGTTTAAAGTCCTAACAGCTCCCTCCACTGCAGTTGGCAGTGCTACCTCCCCAGACCTAGATAAGTGAACCCCATCCCTGGCATACATGCCACTTCTGCCATAGAAGAGGTCCCAGTTGTCAACGAATGTTACCGCATTTTCCTTACAGTATTTGTCCAGCCAGCAATTGACACCAATTGCCCTGGACAACCATTCATTTCCAACTCCTCTCCTTGGCAAAATACCACATATGACAGGGTTCCCACCCTTACTCCTAATTATTTCTATTGCTGACCTATACCTGCTAATCAGGTCTTCACCCTTACGTCTGCCAACATCGTTGCCTCCAGCACTGAGACAGATAATAGGATTGCTCCCATTACCTCTCATGATGTCATCCAGACGGCTAACAATATCCTCCATCCCAGCCCCAGGAAAGCAAACTCTCTGTCTTCTACTCCTGTCCTTCAAGCAGAACGCCCTATCCATATACCTAACTTGGCTATCCCCAACAACAACAATATTCTTACCTTCCTTGGTGTCGTTCATCGTGACGTTCCCAGTAGTCGACTCACATTCGTCGGGTAGCACTGAGAATGTATTAGATGTTTCCACAACAGTTTCCACGGCAGTCTCTTTCTTCTTCATCGTTTCTACCTTTCCATTCGTCTTCTTGATCGTCAACTTCGTTCCCTGCTGTCCAGCCACTGACCAGTTTCCCTTCTTAACCTGAGGACTCAAAACAGGAGGACTACTACGAATCTTCTTGTTTTCCTCGGTCAGTCGCCGAATCTCCATCTTCGCCATCCTCAATTCTTCCTTTAGCTGTTGATAAAGTTGCTCGATGAAGGGCATCTTGCTTCAATTCGTAGAGAGCGCGCAAACAGGTCTTCACAGAGTTAAGTACACGTCACCACTGCGCAAAAGCCAACTCAATCAGGAGCGACTGCGCAGCACGTCCGCACGCCCCAATAGCGATGCGAACACTCCATCGCGACATTACATTAACCTGATAATCGCGACATGACATTAACCTGATAATTCACTCCATAAAACAATAAATCTCAGATATATATAAATAAGGTGAAGTATTTGATTAAGATTAAGTGTTTGGAATAAACAAAATACTTACACTCCTAACGCTTTTTAATTATTAGCTTGGTTCTGAGTCTTACCTCTCTGTCTATTTTCACATTTTAACATATGATATTTTGTAGGTTCATAATACATTAGCATTTAAATAAAGAGACTAATAGTTAACATTCTGGGAGGTGACATATTCGGATTACTCGTAATGAAAATAGAACATATGCGAGTAAACACAATTCTAATAAACTAAATGGGAATACAACTACAGACCAAATGGGAGTTTTGAAGCAGATAAAATGGGAGTAAACGAAATGAGCAATAATTCTCGTCAACACTGTCCTTGCAACACATACGTGGCTTTCTCCTCACCTCCGTCATACAGTGACACAACTTCCTCTCCTTTACGCCACATTAAGGTTACAACTTCGTCACATCCGTCACATCACAACCACAGTTTTATTACTTCCTACCTCTTGTGTAACATTCAGTGCACCCACGTCACTTCTCTCATATGCATGCAACCCAGTATAATGAACCTACTGAGTTATGAGACCTGATCTGCAAAAACAAAGCGTACTAGTATCATTATATTGATGTGTAGATATAAAAGCAAAAGCGAAATACTGATATATAAAATATGTAGAAGTAGCAAATGTTAAATCATATTAGTTTTCATGTTGGGGAGGAGCGTTGTTGTTGATGTCGTTGGTAAAGAGATGACCCGTTCATTGTTGCTAGCCTTTTGAGGGAAGGGAAGGAGGGAGGGGGGACGACGAGTTACTAAGGCCACGGGATACTGAGGAAGCCTATAGCCATACTGCAGACCTCGGCAACAACGACCGTTGACTTGCCGGAATTGGGCTTTTATAGTCTGAGCATCCACTGGCATAGAATAAAGTAATAAGCAATTCTACAGTTGTATGTTTCAGGAGAGGGTCGTCTTCCAGCACAGGGTCGTCTCTAGTTGTATGCTTATGAGATAGTCGTCCCCAGCTGTGAGTGTAGAGGGGTCGCCCCACGGTTGTATGATGAGACAGGGCCACACTACAGATGTGTGATGGGAGAAGGTTACCTCACAGTTGTGTGATGGGAGAGGGTCACCCCACACATGTGGAATGGCATAGGGTCGCCAGCAGCTGTGAGAGAGCTGAGAGGATTGTCTCAGTTATTCATAAGGGAAGAGAATCATCCAGCAATTGTGTGTGAAGGAAAAGAGCGACTCTTCATCTTTGTGAAAGGTGAAGGTCCTTTTCATTTTGTTTCTGGAGGTCAGCCCTAGAGTCTTCTCTCCTCTGCCTCATTTCCAAATACAGGCTTATCAAAAATTATCTACTGAAAATGGGTACTTACAAAAAAATCAAAAGAGGGACGTCTTAATAGTAATATCAATATTAATATTTTTCTCATCTGCTGCTTTTTTAATGCTCGAATTCGCTACAAGAGATTTCCATTTCTAAAGACTTAAAATTTTAGACAGGTTAAAAAGTCAACTCACTCATCACAGTGTTGTTGACAGGCGTAATTATAGGCAAGTTACAGTTGCCAAATGTTACCCTTGACTTGAGTTCACTGAGATCCACCTAGATACCATAGTACGTCCAGTTAATGGTAACCGGATGTGGTTAACGCTTTTATGGGAGACACTAATGTTTTTTTTAATGTTGGTGCAAAAGGTACTTTTTTTGAAGAGAATGTGGAGGACACATTTATACTATGATAATGTGATGAATGGTTTGAAAAACCGACAGGTTGAAGATTGAGACACTTATGCAGCATATGGGAATCTTTATTCAGGAAACGTTTCGCCACACAGTGGCTTCATCAGTCCAATACAAAGAGGAAGGCGTAAGGAGAGGAGGAGAATGAGGTAATCAGTCCCTCAACCTGGAGTCGATGTGTTCAGTCCATCAATCTTGTAGAATGTACAGCATAGCTCCGTAGACGTGGCTTACATACTGTAGTGAGGTGAGGTGAAGCAGGCGGAGGCGGGGTCATAGTGGTACCATCCACTAGTCGAAGTAGGTCTTCGTCCAAAGGTTGAACAATTGTTGAAGAATTCTTTGTAACAAGATCCCATGATGCTGCAGTGTCTGACAGTTGTGATGAATGGTTTGAAAAACCGACAATGACCCCGCCTCCGTCTGCTTCACCTCACCTCACTACAGTATATAAGCCACGTCTACGGAGCTATGCTGTACATTCTACAAGATTGGTGGACTGAACACATCGACTCCAGGTTGAGGGACTGATTACCTCATTCTCCTCTCCTTACGCCTTCCTCTTTGTATTGGACTGATGAAGCCACTGTGTGGCGAAACGTTTCCTGAATAAAGATTCCCATATGCTGCATAAGTGTTTATGATAGTGGTTTTGTGCGGGCGAGTGTAATTTAAGATATTAGATGTGTATGCACGTTTGAACTTTAAGATAGTGGGTGTGTAATGCGAGTGTAGATAGATGTGTGGGACACAACAATGCATTCTGATAGTTGGTGTCGGGGAATACGGCTGTACTTTTCTGATGGAAGAGCTTACACACAAATCTGCGTAAGATAGTAGATGTGTACGCAAGTCTGTGCGCAATAAGGCTAACAGATTACTGAGATTTATTTCAAAACCAAGTTTTGGTCTCCTTACTACAGGATGGATATAGATTCATTAGAGAACATACAGAGAAGAATGACTAAAACGATTTACTGTATAAGGAATCTCCCGTATGAAGATAGACTTTGAGCCTTGACTCTTCGCTCTCTGGAGAGACGAAGAATGGATGACGGGCATAAACAAAGGAGATATTGATAAAGTACTGAGGGTGTCGAACCAAGTAAGAACCAGAAATAACGGATTTAAGTTGGGTAAATTTAGATTTAGAAAGGACATAGGTAAGTACTGGTTTTCGAACAGAGTTGTGGATGCGTGGAATAATCTTCCGAGTAGGGTGATCGAGACTAGGACCTTGGGTGGCTTTAAAAATAAACTGGACAAATATATGAGTGGGAGGGGCTGGGTTTGATTGGTGTCGTGCGTATGGAAGTAAATTCTTAGGTAGCTTTGGGTAGTGGTGGTTTTGATAAGGACTTGCCTTGTATGGACCAGCAGGCCTTCTGCAGTGTTCCTCCATTCTTATGTTCTTGTGTTCTCGCAAATATGATAGTGGCATTGTTGTGAACCTTGAAGTGAGAGCCTCAGACATTAACACTCCCACGTCCTTCGCACTCCCAAGTACTTCGTTCTAGCAATTATATGTTTGTTAACTCCCTGTAATGTGTTTACGTGGGTCGAGGCTCAGCTCCTGGTTCTGCCTCCTCTGATTGCTTTGAGTGGAATTATTGTTTTCTGGCTTCATGGGTGATACCGATACTCTTGAAGCTGCGTATCGAGTTTATCTCCACTACATATTTCAGTTCGTTCCACTTTTCTACCACCAAGAGAATTTTAAATTGCACGTCGTTATCATGTCTCCCTCAGCTTTCCTCTCCGCCAAGATGGTCACGTTCAGTTCCGTCAAACTCTACTGACAGTGGTTCCGCTTAGTTCTCAAATTGTTTTGGTTGCCAACCTTTAGAGATTTTCCGAGCTTCAGTATATGCTTGGCTACCAAGAACTGGATAACTGACTTGTGTTGTACTCCCGTATTTGTGGTTGTTAAGGTCGACTCTAAGCTCCTGGCCCCCTTCTCTCCGCTGCGTAAGACATATCATACCTATTCTTAAAACTATGTATGGATCACGCCTCTTTCACTGCGCTGTCTAGGTTGCTCACTTACTAACAACTTTAAGGTTTGACGGCTTGACAAAGCTCCTGGAGAGCGAAACGTTGCCAAGATAAAATGTCACATTAGTTGCACTTGTGTCCTTTTACTTTACACGCCACACAGTTCACACAGTTCATGTGTGTGTAGACACCATACAGTCAAACACACGTCACATAGTCCACACATTTCATGTGTGTGTAGATACCATACAGTCAAACACACACCACATAGTTTACACAGTTCATGTGTGTGTAGATACCATACAGTCGAACACACACCACATAGTTTACACAGTTCATGTGTGTGTAGATACCATACAGTCAAACACACACCACATAGTTTACACAGTTCATGTGTGTGTAGATACCATACAAACACACACCACATAGTTTACACAGTTCATGTGTGTGTAGATACCATACAGTCAAACACACACCACATAGTTTACACAGTTCATGTGTGTGTAGATACCATACAAACACACACCACATAGTTTACACAGTTCATGTGTGTGTAGATACCATACAGTCAAACACACACCACATAGTTTACACAGTTCATGTGTGTGTAGATACCATACAAACACACACCACATAGTTTACACAGTTCATGTGTGTGTAGATATCATACAGTCAAACACACACAACATAGTTCACACAGTTCATGTGTGTGTAGATACCATACAAACACACACCACATAGTTTACACAGTTCATGTGTGTGTAGATACCATACAGTCGAACACACACCACATAGTTTACACAGTTCATGTGTGTGTAGATATCATACAGTCAAACACACACCACATAGTTTACACAGTTCATGTGTGTGTAGATACCATACAGTCAAACACACACCACATAGTTTACACAGTTCATGTGTGTGTAGATACCATACAGTCAAACACACACCACATAGTTCACACAGTTCATGTGTGTGTAGATACCATACAGTCAAACACACACCACATAGTTCACACAGTTCATGTGTGTGTAGATACCATACAGTCAAACACACACCACATAGTTCACACAGTTCATGTGTGTGTAGATGCCATACAGTCAAACACACACCACATAGTTTACACAGTTCATGTGTGTGTAGATACCATCCAGTCAAACACACACCACATAGTTTACACAGTTCATGTGTGTGTAGATATAATACAAACACACACCACATAGTTTATACAGTTCATGTGTGTGTAATACCATACAGCCAAACACACACCACATAGTTCACACAGTTCATGTGTGTGTAAATACCATACAGTCAAACACACACCACATAGTTCACAAAGTTCATGTGTGTGTAGATACCATACAGGCAAACACACACCACATAGTTCACAAAGTTCATGTGTGTGTAGATACCATACAGTCAAACACACACCACATAGTTTACACAGTTCATGTGTGTGTAGATACCATACAGTCAAACACACACCACATAGTTTACACAGTTCATGTGTGTGTAGATACCATACAAACACACACCACATAGTTTACACAGTTCATGTGTGTGTAGATACCATACAGTCAAACACACACCACATAGTTTACACAGTTCATGTGTGTGTAGATACCATACAAACACACACCACATAGTTCACACAGTTCATGTGTGTGTAGATACCATACAGTCAAACACACACCACATAGTTCACACAGTTCATGTGTGTGTAGATACCATACAAACACACGCCACATAAATCACTGTGTAGTTACACACAATAAGAAAAAAAATTCATATAATCCCAGTATAGTTGAGTTCACAATGCTGGACAAGTATTAAAAGTATTCACTATTAAGAATAGAAAAGCGACCCTCTCCCTGGAGCTGAGTGTTGACACTCTCCCTGGAGCTGAGTATTGACACTCTTCCTGGAGCTGAGTACTGACACTCTCCCTGGAGCTGAGTATTGACACTCTCCCTGGAGCTGAGTGTTGACACTCTCCCTGGAGCTGAGTATTGACACTCTCCCTGGAGCTGAGTGTTGACACTCTCCCTGGAGCTGAGTGTTGACACTCTCCCTGGAGCTGAGTGTTGACACTCTCCCTGGAGCTGAGTACTGACACTCTCCCTGGAGCTGAGTATTGACACTCTCCCTGGAGCTGAGTGTTGACACTCTCCCTGGAGCTGAGTGTTGACACTCTCCCTGGAGCTGAGTGTTGACACTCTCCCTGGAGCTGAGTACTGACACTCTTCCTGGAGCTGAGTGTTGACACTCTCCCTGGAGCTGAGTGTTGACACTCTCCCTGGAGCTGAGTGTTGACACTCTCCCTGGAGCTGAGTGCTGACACTCTCCCTGGAGCTGAGTGCTGACACTCTCCCTGGAGCTGATTGTTGACACTCTCCCTGGAGCTGAGTGTTGACACTCTCCCTGGAGCTGATTGTTGACACTCTCCCTGGAGCTGATTGCTGACACTCTCCCTGGAGCTGATTGCTGACACTCTCCCTGGAGCTGATTGCTGACACTCTCCCTGGAGCTGAGTGCTGACACTCTCCCTGGAGCTGAGTGCTGACACTCTCCCTGGATCTGAGTGCTGACACTCTCCCTGGAGCTGAGTGCTGACACTCTCCATGGAGCTGAGTGCTGACACTCTCCCTGGAACTGAGTGCTGACACTCTCCCTGGAACTGAGTGCTGACACTCTCCCTGGAACTGAGTGCTGACACTCTCCCTGGAACTGAGTGCTGACACTCTCCCTGGAACTGAGTGCTGACACTCTCCCTGGAACTGAGTGCCGACACTCTCCCTGGAACTGAGTGCCGACACTCTCCCTGGAACTGAGTGCCGACACTCTCCCTGGAACTGAGTGCCGACACTCTCCCTGGAACTGAGTGCCGACACTCTCCCTGGAACTGAGTGCCGACACTCTCCCTGGAACTGAGTGCCGACACTCTCCCTGGAACTGAGTGCCGACACTCTCCCTGGAGCCGATTGCCGACACTCTCCCTGGAGCTGATTGCCGACACTCTCCCTGGAGCTGATTGCCGACACTCTCCCTGGAGCTGATTGCCGACACTCTCCCTGGAGCTGATTGCCGACACTCTCCCTGGAGCTGATTGCCGACACTCTCTCTGGAGCTGAGTGCCGACACTCTCCCTGGAGCTGATTGCCGACACTCTCCCTGGAGCTGAGTGCCGACACTCTCCCTGGAGCTGAGTGCCGACACTCTCCCTGGAGCTGAGTGCCGACACTCTCCCTGGAGCTGAGTGCCGACACTCTCCCTGGAGCTGAGTGCTGACACTCTCCCTGGAGCTGAGTGCTGACACTCTCCCTGGAGCTGAGTGCTGACACTCTCCCTGGAGCTGAGTGCTGACACTCTCCCTGGAGCTGAGTGCTGACACTCTCCCTGGAGCTGAGTGCTGACACTCTCCCTGGAGCTGAGTGCTGACACTCTCCCTGGAGCTGAGTGCTGACACTCTCCCTGGAGCTGAGTGCTGACACTCTCCCTGAAGCAGAGTGCTGACACTCTCCCTGGAGCAGAGTGCTGACACTCTCCCTGGAGCTGAGTGCTGACACTCTCCCTGGAGCTGAGTGCTGACACTCTCCCTGGAGCTGAGTGCTGACACTCTCCCTGGAGCTGAGTGCTGACACTCTCCCTGGAACTGAGTGCTGACACTCTCCCTAGAACTGAGTGCTGACACTCTCCCTGGAACTGAGTGCCGACACTCTCCCTGGAACTGAGTGCCGACACTCTCCCTGGAACTGAATGCCGACACTCTCCCTGGAACTGAGTGCCGACACTCTCCCTGGAGCTGAGTGTTGACACTCTCCCTGGAGCTGGTTGCTGACACTCTCCCTGGAGCTGATTGTTGACACTCTCCCTGGAGCTGAGTGCTGACTCTCTCCCTGGAGCTGAGTGCTGATACTCTCCCTGGAGCTGAGTGTTGACACTCTCCCTGGAGCTGAGTGCTGACACTCTCCCTGGAGCTGAGTGCTGACACTCTCCCTGGAGCTGAGTACTGACACTCTCCATGGAGCTGAGTGCTGACACTCTCCCTGGAACTGAGTGCTGACACTCTCCCTGGAACTGAGTGCTGACACTCTCCCTGGAACTGAGTGCTGACACTCTCCCTGGAACTGAGTGCTGACACTCTCCCTGGAACTGAGTGCCGACACTCTCCCTGGAACTGAGTGCCGACACTCTCCCTGGAACTGAGTGCCGACACTCTCCCTGGAACTGAGTGCCGACACTCTCCCTGGAACTGAGTGCCGACACTCTCCCTGGAACTGAGTGCCGACACTCTCCCTGGAACTGAGTGCCGACACTCTCCATGGAACTGAGTGCCGACACTCTCCCTGGAACTGAGTGCCGACACTCTCCCTGGAACTGAGTGCCGACACTCTCCCTGGAGCTGATTGCCGACACTCTCCCTGGAGCTGATTGCCGACACTCTCCCTGGAGCTGATTGCCGACACTCTCCCTGGAGCTGATTGCCGACACTCTCCCTGGAGCTGATTGCCGACACTCTCCCTGGAGCTGATTGCCGACACTCTCCCTGGAGCTGATTGCCGACACTCTCCCTGGAGCTGATTGCCGACACTCTCCCTGGAGCTGATTGCCGACACTCTCCCTGGAGCTGAGTGCCGACACTCTCCCTGGAGCTGAGTGCAGACACTCTCCCTGGAGCTGAGTGCTGACACTCTCCCTGGAGCTGAGTGCTGACACTCTCCCTGGAGCTGAGTGCTGACACTCTCCCTGGAGCTGAGTGCTGACACTCTCCCTGGAGCTGAGTGCTGACACTCTCCCTGGAGCTGAGTGCTGACACTCTCCCTGGAGCTGAGTGCTGACACTCTCCCTGGAGCTGAGTGCTAACACTCTCCCTGGAGCTGAGTGCTGACACTCTCCCTGGAGCTGAGTGCTGACACTCTGCCTGGAGCTGAGTGCTGACACTCTGCCTGGAGCTGAGTGCTGACACTCTGCCTGGAGCTGAGTGCTGACACTCTGCCTGGAGCTGAGTGCTGACACTCTGCCTGGAGCTGAGTGCTGACACTCTGCCTGGAGCTGAGTGCTGACACTCTGCCTGGAGCTGAGTGCTGACACTCTGCCTGGAGCTGAGTGCTGACACTCTGCCTGGAGCTGAGTGCTGACACTCTGCCTGGAGCTGAGTGCTGACACTCTGGCTGGAGCTGAGTGCTGACAATCTGCCTGGAGCTGAGTGCTGACACTCTGCCTGGAGCTGAGTGCTGACACTCTGCCTGGAGCTGTGTGCTGACACTCTGCCTGGAGGTGAGTGCTGACACTCTGCCTGGAGGTGAGTGCTGACACTCTGCCTGGAGCTGAGTGCTGACACTCTGCCTGGAGCTGAGTGCCGACACTCTGCCTGGAGCTGAGTGCCGACACTCTGCCTGGAGCTGAGTGCCGACACTCTGCCTGGAGCTGAGTGCCGACACTCTGCCTGGAGCTGAGTGCCGACACTCTGCCTGGAGCTGAGTGCCGACACTCTGCCTGGAGCTGAGTGCCGACACTCTGCCTGGAGCTGAGTACTGACACTCTCCCTGGAGCTGAGTATTGACACTCTCCCTGGAGCTGAGTGTTGACACTCTCCCTGGAGCTGAGTATTGACACTCTCCCTGGAGCCGAGTGTTGACACTCTCCCTGGAGCTGAGTACTGACACTCTTCCTGGAGCTGAGTGTTGACACTCTCCCTGGAGCTGAGTGTTGACACTCTCCCTGGAGCTGAGTGTTGACACTCTCCCTGGAGCTGAGTGCTGACACTCTCCCTGGAGCTGAGTGCTGACACTCTCCCTGGAGCTGAGTGTTGACACTCTCCCTGGAGCTGAGTGTTGACACTCTCCCTGGAGCTGATTGTTGACACTCTCCCTGGAGCTGATTGCTGACACTCTCCCTGGAGCTGAGTGCTGACACTCTCCCTGGAGCTGATTGCTGACACTCTCCCTGGAGCTGAGTGCTGACACTCTCCCTGGAGCTGAGTGCTGACACTCTCCCTGGAGCTGAGTGCTGACACTCTCCCTGGAGCTGAGTGCTGACACTCTCCCTGGAGCAGAGTGCTGACACTCTCCCTGGAGCTGAGTGCTGACACTCTCCCTGGAGCTGAGTGCTGACACTCTCCCTGGAGCTGAGTGCTGACACTCTCCCTGGAGCTGAGTGCTGACACTCTCCCTGGAACTGAGTGCTGACACTCTCCCTGGAACTGAGTGCAGACACTCTCCCTGGAACTGAGTGCTGACACTCTCCCTGGAACTGAGTGTTGACACTCTCCCTGGAGCTGAATGCCGACACTCTCCCTGGAACTGAGTGCCGACACTCTCCCTGGAGCTGAGTGTTGACACTCTCCCTGGAGCTGGTTGCTGACACTCTCCCTGGAGCTGATTGTTGACACTCTCCCTGGAGCTGAGTGCTGACTCTCTCCCTGGAGCTGAGTGCTGACACTCTCCCTGGAGCTGAGTGTTGACACTCTCCCTGGAGCTGAGTGCTGACACTCTCCCTGGAGCTGAGTGCTGACACTCTCCCTGGAGCTGAGTACTGACACTCTCCATGGAGCTGAGTGCTGACACTCTCCCTGGAACTGAGTGCTGACACTCTCCCTGGAACTGAGTGCTGACACTCTCCCTGGAACTGAGTGCTGACACTCTCCCTGGAACTGAGTGCTGACACTCTCCCTGGAACTGAGTGCCGACACTCTCCCTGGAACTGAGCGTTGACACTCTCCCTGGAACTGCGTGTTGACACTCTCTCTGGAACTGAGTGCCGACACTCTCCCTGGAACTGAGTGCCGACACTCTCCCTGGAACTGAGTGCCGACACTCTCCCTGGAACTGAGTGCCGACACTCTCCATGGAACTGAGTGCCGACACTCTCCCTGGAACTGAGTGCCGACACTCTCCCTGGAACTGAGTGCCGACACTCTCCCTGGAGCTGATTGCCGACACTCTCCCTGGGGCTGATTGCCGACACTCTCCCTGGAGCTGATTGCTGACACTCTCCCTGGAGCTGATTGCCTGACACTCTCCCTGGAGCTGAGCCTGACACTCTCCCTGGAGCCGATTGCTGACACTCTCCCTGGAGCCGATTGCTGACACTCTCCCTGGAGCCGAGTGCTGACACTCTCCCTGGAGCTGAGTGCTGACACTCTCCCTGGAGCTGAGTGCTGACACTCTCCCTGGAGCTGAGTGCTGACACTCTCCCTGGAGCTGAGTGCTGACACTCTCCCTGGAGCTGAGTGCTGACACTCTCCCTGGAGCTGAGTGCTGACACTCTCCCTGGAGCTGAGTGCTGACACTCTCCCTGGAGCTGAGTGCTGACACTCTGCCTGGAGCTGAGTGCTGACACTCTCCCTGGAGCTGAGTGCTGACACTCTGCCTGGAGCTGAGTGCTGACACTCTGCCTGGAGCTGAGTGCTGACACTCTCCCTGGAGCTGAGTGCTGACACTCTGCCTGGAGCTGAGTGCTGACACTCTCCCTGGAGCTGAGTGCTGACACTCTCCCTGGAGCTGAGTGCTGACACTCTCCCTGGAGCTGAGTGGTGACACTCTCACTGGAGCTGAGTGCTGACACTCTGCCTGGAGCTGAGTGCTGACACTCTCCCTGGAGCTGAGTGCTGACACTCTGCCTGGAGCTGAGTGCTGACACTCTCCCTGGAGCTGAGTGCTGACACTCTCCCTGGAGCTGAGTGCTGACACTCTCCCTGGAGCTGAGTGCTGACACTCTCCCTGGAGCTGAGTGCTGACACTCTCCCTGGAGCTGAGTGCTGACACTCTCCCTGGAGCTGAGTGTTGACACTCTCCCTGGAGCTGAGTGCTGACACTCTCCCTGGAGCTGAGTGCTGACACTCTCCCTGGAGCTGAGTGTTGACACTCTCCCTGGAGCTGAGTGTTGACACTCTCCCTGGAGCTGAGTGTTGACACTCTCCCTGGAGCTGAGTGTTGACACTCTCCCTGGAGCTGAGTGCTGACACTCTTCCTGGAGCTGAGTGCTGACACTCTTCCTGGAGCTGAGTGTTGACACTCTCCCTGGAGCTGAGTGCTGACACTCTCCCTGGAGCTGAGTGTTGACACTCTCCCTGGAGCTGAGTGTTGACACTCTCCCTGGAGCTGAGTGTTGACACTCTCCCTGGAGCTGAGTGTTGACACTCTCCCTGGAGCTGAGTGTTGACACTCTCCCTGGAGCTGAGTGTTGACACTCTCCCTGGAGCTGAGTGTTGACACTCTCCCTGGAGCTGAGTGCTGACACTCTCCCTGGAGCTGAGTGTTGACACTCTCCCTGGAGCTGAGTGTTGACACTCTCCCTGGAGCTGAGTGTTGACACTCTCCCTGGAGCTGAGTGTTGACACTCTCCCTGGAGCTGAGTGTTGACACTCTCCCTGGAGCTGAGTGTTGACACTCTCCCTGGAGCTGAGTGTTGACACTCTCCCTGGAGCTGAGTGTTGACACTCTCCCTGGAGCTGAGTACTGACACTCTCCCTGGAGCTGAGTGTTGACACTCTCCCTGGAGCTGAGTGTTGACACTCTCCCTGGAGCTGAGTGTTGACACTCTCCCTGGAGCTGAGTGTTGACACTCTCCCTGGAGCTGAGTACTGACACTCTCCCTGGAGCTGAGTGTTGACACTCTCCCTGGAGCTGAGTGTTGACACTCTCCCTGGAGCTGAGTGTTGACACTCTCCCTGGAGCTGAGTGCTGACACTCTCCCTGGAGCTGAGTGCTGACACTCTCCCTGGAGCTGATTGTTGACACTCTCCCTGGAGCTGAGTGTTGACACTCTCCCTGGAGCTGAGTGTTGACACTCTCCCTGGAGCTGAGTGCTGACACTCTCCCTGGAGCTGAGTGTTGACACTCTCCCTGGAGCTGAGTGCTGACACTCTCCCTGGAGCTGAGTGCTGACACTCTCCCTGGAGCTGAGTGCTGACACTCTCCCTGGAGCTGAGTGCTGACACTCTCCCTGGAGCTGAGTGCTGACACTCTCCCTGGAGCTGAGTGCTGACACTCTCCCTGGAACTGAGTGCTGACACTCTCCCTGGAACTGAGTGCTGACACTCTCCCTGGAACTGAGTGTTGACACTCTCCCTGGAGCCGAGTGTTGACACTCTCCCTGGAGCCGAGTGTTGACACTCTCCCTGGAGCCGAGTGTTGACACTCTCCCTGGAGCCGAGTGCTGACACTCTCCCTGGAGCTGAGTGCTGACACTCTCCCTGGAGCTGAGTGTTGACACTCACCCTGGAGCTGAGTGTTGACACTCTCCCTGGAGCTGAGTGTTGACACTCTCCCTGGAGCTGAGTGCTGACACTCTCCCTGGAGCCGAGTGCTGACACTCTCCCTGGAGCTGAGTGCTGACACTCTCCCTGGAGCTGAGTGCTGACACTCTCCCTGGAGCTGAGTGCTGACACTCTCCCTGGAGCTGAGTGCTGACACTCTCCCTGGAGCTGAGTGCTGACACTCTCCCTGGAGCTGAGTGCTGACACTCTCCCTGGAGCTGAGTGCTGACACTCTCCCTGGAGCTGAGTGCTGACACTCTCCCTGGAGCTGAGTGCTGACACTCTCCCTGGAGCTGAGTGCTGACACTCTCCCTGGAGCTGAGTGCTGACACTCTCCCTGAAGCTGAGTGCTGACACTCTCCCTGGAGCTGAGTGCTGACACTCTCCCTGGAGCTGAGTGCTGACACTCTCCCTGGAGCTGAGTGCTGACACTCTCCCTGGAGCTGAGTGCTGACACTCTCCCTGGAGCTGAGTGCTGACACTCTCCCTGGAGCTGAGTGCTGACACTCTCCCTGGAACTGAGTGCTGACACTCTCCCTGGAGCTGAGTGCTGACACTCTCCCTGGAGCTGAGTGTTGACACTCTCCCTGGACCTGCGCGCTGACACTCTCCCTGGAGCTGAGTGCTGACACTCTCCCTGGAGCTGAGTGTTGACACTCTCCCTGGAGCTGAGTGCTGACACTCTCCCTGGAGCTGAGTGTTGACACTCTCCCTGGAGCTGAGTGCTGACACTCTCCCTGGAGCTGAGTGCTGACACTCTCCCTGGAGCTGAGTGTTGACACTCTCCCTGGAGCTGAGTGCTGACACTCTCCCTGGAGCTGAGTGCTGACACTCTCCCTGGAGCTGAGTACTGACACTCTCCCTGGAGCTGAGTGCTGACACTCTCCCTGGAGCTGAGTGCTGACACTCTCCCTGGAGCTGAGTGCTGACACTCTCCCTGGAGCTGAGTGCTGACACTCTCCCTGGAGCTGAGTGCTGACACTCTCCCTGGAGCTGAGTGCTGACACTCTCCCTGGAGCTGAGTGCTGACACTCTCCCTGGAGCTGAGTGCTGACACTCTCCCTGGAGCTGAGTGCTGACACTCTCCCTGGAGCTGAGTGCTGACACTCTCCCTGGAGCTGAGTGTTGACACTCTCCCTGGAGCTGAGTGTTGACACTCTCCCTGGAGCTGAGTGTTGACACTCTCCCTGGAGCTGAGTGCCGACACTCTGCCTGGAGCTGAGTGCCGACACTCTCCCTGGAGCTGAGTGCTGACACTCTGCCTGGAGCTGAGTGCCGACACTCTGCCTGGAGCTGAGTGCCGACACTCTGCCTGGAGCTGAGTGCCGACACTCTGCCTGGAGCTGAGTGCCGACACTCTGCCTGGAGCTGAGTGCCGACACTCTGCCTGGAACTGAGTGCCGACACTCTGCCTGGAACTGAGTGCCGACACTCTGCATGGAACCGAGTGCCGACACTCTGCCTGGAACTGAGTGCCGACACTCTGCCTGGAACTGAGTGCCGACACTCTGCCTGGAACTGAGTGCCGACACTCTGCCTGGAACTGAGTGCCGACACTCTGCCTGGAACTGAGTGCCGACACTCTGCCTGGAACTGAGTGCCGACTCTCTGCCTGGAACTGAGTGCCGACACTCTGCCTGGAACTGAGTGCCGACACTCTGCCTGGAACTGAGTTCCGACACTCTGCCTGGAACTGAGTGCTGACACTCTCCCTGGAGCTGAGTGCTGACACTCTCCCTGGAGCTGAGTGTTGACACTCTCCCTGGAACCGAGTGCTGACACTCTCCCTGGAGCTGAGTGCTGACACTCTCCCTGGAGCTGAGTGCTGACACTCCCTGGAACTGGGTGTTGACACTCTCCCTGGAGCTGAGTGCTGACACTCTCCCTGGAGCTGAGTGCTGACACTCTCCCTGGAGCTGAGTGCTGACACTCTCCCTGGAGCTGAGTGCTGACACTCTCCCTGGAGCTGAGTGCTGACTCTCCCTGGAACTGGGTGTTGACACTCTCCCTGGAGCTGAGTGCTGACACTCTCCCTGGAGCTGAGTGCTGACACTCTCCCTGGAGCTGAGTGCTGACACTCTCCCTGGAGCTGAGTGCTGACACTCTCCCTGGAGCTGAGTGCTGACACTCTCCCTGGAGCTGATTGCTGACACTCTCCCTGGAGCTGAGTGCTGACACTCTCCCTGGAGCTGAGTGCTGACACTCTCCCTGCAGCTGAGTGCTGACACTCTCCCTGGAGCTGAGTGCTGACACTCTCCCTGGAGCTGAGTGTTGACACTCTCCCTGGAGCTGAGCGCTGACACTCTCCCTGGAGCTGAGTGTTGGCACTCTCTCTCCCTGGAGCTGAGTGTTGACACACTCTCTCCCTGGAGCTGAGTGTTGACACACTCTCTCCCTGGAGCTGAGTGTTGACACTCTCCCTGGAACTGAGCGCTGACACTCTCCCTGGAGCTGAGTGCTGACACTCTCCCTGGAACTGAGTGCTGACACTCTCCCTGGAGCTGAGTGCTGACACTCTCCCTGGAACTGAGTGCTGACACTCTCCCTGGAACTGAGTGCTGACACTCTCCCTGGAACTGAGTGCTGACACTCTCCCTGGAACTGAGTGCTGACACTCTCCCTGGAACTGAGTGCTGACACTCTCCCTGGAACTGAGTGTTGACACTCTCCCTGGAGCTGAGTGTTGACACTCTCCCTGGAACTGAGTGCCGACACTCTCCCTGGAACTGAGTGCCGACACTCTCCATGGAACGGAGTGCTGACACTCTCCCTGGAACTGAGTGCTGACACTCTCCCTGGATCTGAGTGTTGACACTCTCCCTGGAGCTGAGTGTTGACACTCTCCCTGGAGCTGAGTGCCAACACTCTCCCTGGAACTGATTGCCGACACTCTCCCTGGAGATGATTGCCTACACTCTCCCTGGAGCTGATTGCCGACACTCTCCCTGGAGCTGAGTGTTGACACTCTCCCTGGAGCTGAGTGTTGACACTCTCCCAAGAGCTGAGTGTTGACACTGTCCCTGGAGCTGAGTGTTGACACTCTCACTGGAGCTGAGTGCGGACACTCTGCCTGGAGCTGAGTGCTGACACTCGCCCTGGAGCTGAGTGTTGACACACTCCCTAGAACTGAGTGGTGACACACTCCCTGGAACTGAGTGCTGACACTCTCCCTGGAACTGAGTGCTGACACTCTCCCTGGAACTAAGTGATGACACTCTCCCTGGAGCTGAGTGTTGACACTCTCGCTGGAGCTGAGTGCTGACACTCTCCCTGGAAATGAGTGTTGACACTCTCCCTGGAGCAGAGTGTTGACACTCTCCCTGGGACTGAGTGCTGACACTCTCCCTGGAGCTGAGTGTTGACACTCTCCCTGGAGCTGAGTGTTGACACTCTCCCTGGAGATGAGTGATGACACTCTACCTGGAGCTGAGTGCCGACACTTTCCCTGGAACTGAGTGTTGACACTCTACCTGGAGCTGAGTGTTGACACTCTCCCTGGAGCTGAGTGTTGACACTCTCCCTGGAGCTGAGTGTTGACACTCTCCCTGGAGCTGAGTGTTGACACTCTCCCTGGAGCTGATTGCCGACACTCTCCCTGGAGATGAGTGCCGACACTCTCCCTGGAGCTGAGTGCTGACACTCTACTTGGAGATGAGTGTTGACACTCTCCCTGGAGCTGAGTGTTGACACTCTCCCTGGAACTGAATGCCGACACTCTCCCTGGAGCTGAGTGTTGACACTCTCCCTGGAGCTGTGTGCTGACACTCTGCCTGGAGCTGAGTGTTGACACTCTCCCTGGAGCTGAGTGCTGACACTCTCCCTGGAGCTGAGCGCTGACACTCTCCCTGGAGCTGAGTGCTGACACTCTCCCTGGAGCTGAGTGCTGACACTCTCCCTGGAGCTGAGTGTAGACACTCTCCCTGGAGCTGAGTGTAGACACTCTCCCTGGAGCTGAGTGCAGACACTCTCCCTGGAGCTGAGTGCTGACACTCTCCCTGGAGCTGAGTGCTGACACTCTGCCTGGAGCTGAGTGCTGACACTCTGCCTGGAGCTGAGTGCTGACACTCTGGCTGGAGCTGAGTGCTGACACTCTCCCTGGAGCTGAGTGCTGACACACTGCCTGGAGCTGAGTGCTGACACACTGCCTGGAGCTGAGTGCTGACACTCTCCCTGGAGCTGAGTGCTGACACTCTCCCTGGAGCTGAGTGCTGACACTCTCCCTGGAGCTGAGTGCTGACACTCTGCCTGGAGCTGAGTGCTGACACTCTGCCTGGAGCTGAGTGCTGACACTCTGCCTGGAGCTGAGTGCTGACACTGCCTGGAGCTGAGTGCCGACACTCTGCCTGGAGCTGAGTGCCGACACTATGCCTGGAGCTGAGTGCCGACACTCTGCCTGGAGCTGAGTGCCGACACTCTTCCTGGAACTGAGTGCCGACACTCTGCCTGGAACTGAGTGCCGACACTCTGCCTGGAACTGAGTGCCGACACTCTGCCTGGAACTGAGTGCCGACACTCTGCCTGGAACTGAGTGCCGACACACTGCCTGGAACTGAGTGCCGACACTCTGCCTGGAACTGAGTGCCGACACTCTGCCTGGAACTGAGTGCCGACACTCTGCCTGGAACTGAGTGCCGACACTCTGCCTGGAACTGAGTGCCGACACTCTGCCTGGAACTGAGTGCCGACACTCTGCCTGGAACTGAGTGCCGACACTCTGCCTGGAACTGAGTGCCGACACTCTGCCTGGAACTGAGTGCCGACACTCTGCCTGGAACTGAGTGCCGACACTCTGCCTGGAAATGAGTGCCGACACTCTGCCTGGAAATGAGTGCCGACACTCTGCCTGGAAATGAGTGCCGACACTCTGCCTGGAACTGAGTGCCGACACTCTGCCTGGAACTGAGTACTGACACTCTCCCTGGAGCTGAGTGCTGACACTCTCCCTGGAGCTGAGTGCTGACACTCTCCCTGGAGCTGAGTGTATACATTCTCCCGGGAGCTGATTCTTGACACTCTCCCTGGAGCTGAGTGCTGACACTCTCCCTGGAGCTGAGTGTTGACACTCTCCCTGGAGCTGAGTACTGACACTCTACCTGGAGCAGAGTGCTGACGCTCTCCCTGGAGCTGAGCGCTGACACACTCCCTGGAGATGAGCGCTGACACACTCCCTGGAGAAGAGTGCTGACACTCTCCCTGGAGCTGAGTGCTGACACTCTCCCTGGAGCTGAGTGCTGACACTCTCCCTGGAGCTGAGTGCTGACACTCTCCCTGGAGCTGAGTGCTGACACTCTCCCTGGAGCTGAGTGCTGACACTCTCCCTGGAGCTGAGTGCTGACACTCTCCCTGGAGCTGAGTGCTGACACTCTCCCTGGAGCTGAGTGCTGACACTCTCCCTGGAGCTGAGTGCTGACACTCTCCCTGGAGTTGATTGCTGACACTCTCCCTGGAGCTGAGTGCTGACACTCTCCCTGGAGCTGAGTGCTGACACTCTCCCTATAGGTAAGTGCTGACACTCTCCCTGGAGCTGAGTGCTGACACTCTCCCTGGAGCTGAGTGCTGACACTCTCCCTGGAGCTGATTGCTGACACTCTCCCAGGAGCTGATTGCTGACACTCTCCCTGGAGCTGAGTGCTGACACTCTCCCTGGAGCTGAGTACTGACACTCTACCTGGAGCTGAGTGCTGACACTCTCCCTGGAGCTGAGCGCTGACACACTCCCTGGAGCTGAGTGCTGACACTCTCCCTGGAGCTGAGTGCTGACACTCTCCCTGGAGCTGATTGCTGACACTCTCCCTGGAGCTGATTGCTGACACTCTCCCTGGAGCTGAGTGCTGACACTCTCCCTAGAGCTGAGTGCTGACACTCTCCCTGGAGCTGAGTGCTGACACTCTCCCTGGAGCTGAGTGCTGACTCTCTCTCTGGAGCTGAGTACTGACACTCTACCTGGAGCTGAGTGCTGACACTCTCCCTGGAGCTGAGCGCTGAAACACTCCGTGGAGCTGAGTGCTGATACTCTCTCTGGAGCTGAGTGCTGACACTCTCCCTGGAGCTGAGTGTTGACACTCTCCCTGGAGCTGAGTGTTGACACTCTCCCTGGAGCTGAGTGTTGACACTCTCCCTGGAGCTGAGTGTTGACACTCTCCCTGGAGCTGAGTGTTGACACTCTCCCTGGAGCTGAGTGCTCACACTCTCCCTGGAGCTGAGTGCTGACACACTCCCTGGAGCTCAGTGCTGGCACACTCCCTGGAGCTCAGTGCTGACACTCTCCCTGGAACTGAGTGCTGACACACTCCCTGGAACTGAGTGCTGACACTCTCCCTGGAGCTGAGTGCTGACACTCTCCCTGGAGCTGAGTGCTGACACTCTCCCTGGAGCTGAGTGCTGACACTCTCCCTGGAGCTGAGTGCTGACACTCTCCCTGGAGCTGAGTGCTGACACTCTCCCTGGAGCTGAGTGCTGACACTCTCCCTGGAGCTGAGTGCTGACACTCTCCCTGGAGCTGAGTGCTGACACTCTCCCTGGAGCAGAGTGCTGACACTCTCCCTGGAGCAGAGTGCTGACACTCTCCTTGGAGCTGAGTGCTGACACTCTCCCTGGAGCTGAGTGCTGACACTCTCCCTGGAGCTGAGTGCTGACACTCTCCCTGGAGCTGAGTGCTGACACTCTCCCTGGAACTGAGTGCTGACACTCTCCCTGGAACTGAGTGCTGACACTCTCCCTGGAACTGAGTGCCGACACTCTCCCTGGAACTGAGTCCCGACACTCTCCCTGGAACTGAATTCCGACAATCCCTGGAACGGAGTCCCGACACTCTCCCTGAAACTGAGTGCCGACACTCTCCCTGGAGCTGAGTGCCAACACTCTCCCTGGAACTGAGTGCTGACACTCTCCCTGGAACTGAGTGCCGACACTCTCCCTTGAACTGAGTGCCGACACTCTCCCTGGAGCTGATTGCCGACACTCTCCCTGGAGCTGATTGCCGACACTCTCCCTGGAGCTGATTGCCGACACTCTCCCTGGAGCTGATTGCCGACACTCTCCCTGGAGCTGATTGCCGACACTCTCCCTGGAGCTGATTGCCGACACTCTCCCTGGAGCTGATTGCCGACACTCTCCCTGGAGCTGAGTGCCGACACTCTCCCTGGAGCTGATTGCCGACACTCTCCCTGGAGCTGAGTGCCGACACTCTCCCTGGAGCTGAGTGCTGACACTCTCCCTGGAGCTGAGTGCTGACACTCTCCCTGGAGCTGAGTGCTGACACTCTCCCTGGAGCTGAGTGCTGACACTCTCCCTGGAGCTGAGTGCTGACACTCTCCCTGGAGCTGAATGCTGACACTCTCCCTGGAGCTGAGTGCTGACACTCTCCCTGGAGCTGAGTGCTGACACTCTCCCTGGAGCTGAGTGCTGACACTCTCCCTGGAGCTGAGTGCTGACACTCTCCCTGGAGCTGAGTGCTGACACTCTGCCTGGAGCTGAGTGCTGACACTCTGCCTGGAGCTGAGTGCTGACACTCTGCCTGGAGCTGAGTGCTGACACTCTGCCTGGAGCTGAGTGCTGACACTCTGCCTGGAGCTGAGTGCTGACACTCTGCCTGGAGCTGAGTGCTGACACTCTGCCTGGAGCTGAGTGCTGACACTCTGCCTGGAGCTGAGTGCTGACACTCTGGCTGGAGCTGAGTGCTGACAATCTGCCTGGAGCTGAGTGCTGACACTCTGCCTGGAGCTGAGTGCTGACACTCTGCCTGGAGCTGAGTGCCGACACTCTGCCTGGAGCTGAGTGCCGACACTCTGCCTGGAACTGAGTGCCGACACTCTGCCTGGAACTGAGTGCCGACACTCTGCCTGGAACTGAGTGCCGACACTCTGCCTGGAACTGAGTGCCGACACTCTGCATGGAACCGAGTGCCGACACTCTGCCTGGAACTGAGTGCCGACACTCTGCCTGGAACTGAGTGCCGACACTCTGCCTGGAACTGAGTGCCGACACTCTGCCTGGAACTGAGTGCCGACACTCTGCCTGGAACTGAGTGCCGACACTCTGCCTGGAACTGAGTGCCGACTCTCTGCCTGGAATTGAGTGCCGACACTCTGCCTGGAACTGAGTGCCGACACTCTGCCTGGAACTGAGTTCCGACACTCTGCCTGGAACTGAGTGCTGACACTCTCCCTGGAGCTGAGTGCTGACACTCTCCCTGGAGCTGAGTGTTTACACTCTCCCGGGAGCCGAGCGCTGACACACTCCCTGGAGAAGAGTGCTGACACTCTCCCTGGAGGTAAGTGCTGACACTCCCTGGAGCTGAGTGTTGACACACTCCCTGGAGCTGAGTGCTGACAGTCTCCCTGGAGCTGAGTGCTGACACTCTCCCTGGAGCTGAGTGCTGACACTCTCCCTGGAGCTGAGTGCTGACACTCTCCCTGGAGGTAAGTGCTGACACTCTCCCTGGAACTGAGTGTTGACACTCCCTGGAGCTGAGTACTGACACTCTCCCTGGAGCTGAGTGCTGACACTCTCCCTGGAGCTGAGTGCTGACACTCTCCCTGGGGCTGAGTGCTGACAATCTCCCTGGAGCTGAGTGCTGACACTCTCCCTGGAGCTGATTGCTGACACTCTCCCTGGAGCTGAGTGCTGACACTCTCCCTGGAGCTGAGTGCTGACACTCTCCCTGGAGCTGAGTACTGACACTCTACCTGGAGCTGAGTGCTGACACTCTCCCTGGAGCTGAGCGCTGACACACTCCCTGGAGCTGAGTGCTGACACTGTCCCTGGAGCTGAGTGCTGACACTCTCCCTGGAGCTGAGTGCTGACACTCTACCTGGAGCTGAGTGCTGACAATCTCCCTGGAGCTGAGCTCTGACACACTCCCTGGAGCTGAGTGCTGATACTCTCCCTGGAGCTGAGTACTGACACTCTCCCTGCAGCTGAGTGCTGACACTCTCCCTGGAGCTGAGTGCTGACACTCTCCCTGGAGCTGAGTGTTGACACTCTCCCTGGAGCTGAGTGTTGACACTCTCCCTGGAGCTGAGTGTTGACACTCTCCCTGGAGCTGAGTGTTGACACTCTCCCTGGAGCTCAGTGCTGGCACACTCCCTGGAGCTCAGTGCCGACACACTCCCTGGAACTGAGTGGTGACACACTCCCTGGAACTGAGTGCTGACACTCTCCCAGGAACTGAGTGCTGACACTCTCCCTGGAACTGTGTTCTGACACTCTCCCTGGAACTGAGTGCTGACACTCTCCCTGGAACTGAGTGCTGACACTCTCCCTGGAACTGAGTGCTGACACTCTCCCTGGAACTGAGAGCTGACTCTCTCCCTGGAACTGAGTGCTGACACTCTCCCTGGAACTGAGTGCTGACACTCTCCCTGGAACTGTGTGCCGACACTCTCCCTGGAACTGAGTGCCGACACTCTCCCTGGAACTGAGTGCCGACACTCTCCCTGGAACTGAGTGCCGACACTCTCCATGGAACTGAGTGCCGACACTCTCCCTGGAACTGAGTGCCGACACTCTCCCTGGAACTGAGTGCCGACACTCTCCCTGGAGCTGAGTGCCGACACTCTCCCTGGAGCTGAGTGCCGACACTCTCCCTGGAACTGATTGCCGACACTCTCCCTGGAGATGATTGCCGACACTCTCCCTGGAGCTGATTGCCGACACTCTCCTTGTAGCTGATTGCCGACACTCTCCCTGGAGCTGATTGCCGACACTCTCCCTAGAGCTGAGTGCCGACACTCTCCCTGGAGCTGAGTGCCGACACTCTCCCTGGAGCTGAGTGCTGACACTCTGCCTGGAGCTGAGTGCTGACACTCTGCCTGGAGCTGAGTGCCGACACACTCCCTAGAACTGAGTGGTGACACACTCCCTGGAACTGAGTGCTGACACTCACCCTGGAACTGAGTGCTGACACTCTCCCTGGAACTAAGTGATGACACTCTCCCTGGAACTGAGTGCTGACACTCTCCCTGGAACTGAGTGCTGACACTCTCCCTGGAAATGAGAGCTGACACTCTCCCTGGAACTGAGTGCTGACACTCTCCCTGGAACTGAGTGCCGACACTCTCCCTGGAACTGAGTGCCGACACTCTCCCTGGAACTGAGTGCCGACACTCTCCCTGGAACGGAGTGCCGACACTCTCCCTGGAACTGAGTGCCGACACTCTCCCTGGAACTGAGTGCCGACACTCTCCATGGAACTGAGTGCCGACACTCTCCCTGGAACTGAGTGCCGACACTCTCCCTGGAGCTGAGTGCCGACACTCTCCCTGGAGCTGAGTGCCGACACACTCCCTGGAGCTGAGTGCCGACACTCTCCCTGGAGATGATTGCCGACACTCTCCCTGGAGCTGATTGCCGACACTCTCCCTGTAGCTGATTGCCGACACTCTCCCTGGAGCTGATTGCCGACACTCTCCCTGGAGCTGAGTGCCGACACTCTCCCTGGAGCTGAGTGCCGACACTCTCCCTGGAGCTGAGTGCTGACACTCTGCCTGGAGCTGAGTGCTGACACTCTGCCTGGAGCTGAGTGCTGACACTCTGCCTGGAGCTGAGTGCTGACACTCTGCCTGGTGCTGAGTGCTGACACTCTGCCTGGAGCTGAGTGCTGACACTCTGCCTGGAGCTGAGTGCTGACACTCTGCCTGGAGCTGAGTGCTGACACTCTGCCTGGAGCTGAGTGCTGACACTCTGCCTGGAGCTGAGTGCTGACACACTGCCTGGAGCTGAGTGCTGACACACTGCCTGGAGCTGAGTGCTGATACTCTGCCTGGAGGTGAGTGCTGACACTCTGCCTGGAGCTGAGTGCTGACACTCTGCCTGGGGCTGAGTGCTGACACTCTGCCTGGAGCTGAGTGCTGACACTCTGCCTGGAGCTGAGTGCTGACACTCTGCCTGGAGCTGAGTGCTGACACTCTGCCTGGAGCTGAGTGCCGACACTCTGCCTGGAGCTGAGTGCCGACACTATGCCTGGAGCTGAGTGCCGACACTCTGCCTGGAGCTGAGTGCCGACACTCTGCCTGGAACTGAGTGCCGACACTCTGCCTGGAACTGAGTGCCGACACTCTGCCTGGAACTGAGTGCCGACACTCTGCCTGGAACTGAGTACCGACACACTGCCTGGAACTGAGTGCCGACACTCTGCCTGGAACTGAGTGCCGACACTCTGCCTGGAACTTAGTGCCGACACTCTGCCTGGAACTGAGTGCCGACACTCTGCCTGGAACTGAGTGCCGACACTCTTCCTGGAACTGAGTGCCGACACTCTGAATGGAACAGAGTACCGACACTCTGCCTGGAACTGAGTGCCGACACTCTGCCTGGAACTGAGTGCCGACACTCTGCCTGGAACTGAGTGCCGACACTCTGCCTGGAACTGAGTGCCGACACTCTGCCTGGAACTGAGTGCCGACACTCTGCCTGGAAATGAGTGCCGACACTCTGCCTGGAACTGAGTGCCGACACTCTGCCTGGAACTGAGTACTGCCACTCTCCCTGGAGCTGAGTGCTGACACTCTCCCTGGAGCTGAGTGCTGACACTCTCCCTGGAGCTGAGTGTTTACATTCTCCCTGGAGCTGATTGCTGACACTCTCCCTGGAGCTGAGTGCTGACACTCTCCCTGGAGCTGAGTGCTGACACTCTCCCTATAGGTAAGTGCTGACACTCTCCCTGGAGCTGAGTGCTGACACTCTCCCTGGAGCTGAGTGCTGACACTCTCCCTGGAGCTGATTGCTGACACTCTCCCAGGAGCTGATTGCTGACACTCTCCCTGGAGCTGAGTGCTGACACTCTCCCTGGAGCTGAGTACTGACACTCTACCTGGAGCTGAGTGCTGACACTCTCCCTGGAGCTGAGCGCTGACACACTCCCTGGAGCTGAGTGCTGACACTCTCCCTGGAGCTGTGTGCTGACACTCTCCCTGGAGCTGATTGCTGACACTCTCCCTGGAGCTGATTGCTGACACTCTCCCTGGAGCTGAGTGCTGACACTCTCCCTAGAGCTGAGTGCTGACACTCTCCCTGGAGCTGAGTGCTGACACTCTCCCTGGAGCTGAGTGCTGACACTCTCTCTGGAGCTGAGTACTGACACTCTACCTGGAGCTGAGTGCTGACACTCTCCCTGGAGCTGAGCGCTGAAACACTCCGTGGAGCTGAGTGCTGATACTCTCTCTGGAGCTGAGTGCTGACACTCTCCCTGGAGCTGAGTGTTGACACTCTCCCTGGAGCTGAGTGTTGACACTCTCCCTGGAGCTGAGTGTTTACACTCTCCCTTGAGCTGAGTGTTGACACTCTCCCTGGAGCTGAGTGTTGACACTCTCCCTGGAGCTGAGTGCTCACACTCTCCCTGGAGCTGAGTGCTGACACACTCCCTGGAGCTCAGTGCTGGCACACTCCCTGGAGCTCAGTGCTGACACACTCCCTGGAACTGAGTGCTGACACACTCCCTGGAACTGAGTGCTGACACTCTCCCTGGAACTGAGTGCTGACACTCTCCCTGGAACTGAGTGCTGACACTCTCCCTGGAACTGAGTGCTGACACTCTCCCTGGAACTGAGTGCTGACTCCCTGGAACTGAGTGCTGACACTCTCCCTGGAACTGAGTGCTGACACTCTCCCTGGAGCTGAGTGCCGACACTCTCCCTGGAGCTGAGTGCCGACACTCTCCCTGGAGCTGAGTGCCGACACTCTCCCTGGAGCTGAGTGCCGACACTCTCCCTGGAGCTGAGTGCTGACACACTCCCTGGAGCTGAGTGCTGACACTCTCCCTGGAGCTGAGTGCTGACACTCTCCCTAGAGCTGAGTGCTGACACTCTCCCTGGAGCTGAGTGCTGACACTCTCCCTGGAGCTGAGTGCTGACACTCTGCCTGGAGCTGAGTGCTGACACTCTGCCTGGAGCTGAGTGCTGACACTCTGCCTGGAGCTGAGTGCTGACACTCTGCCTGGAGCTGAGTGATGACACTCTGCCTGGAGCTGAGTGCTGACACTCTGCCTGGAGCTGAGTGCTGACACTCTGCCTGGAGCTGAGTGCTGACACTCTGCCTGGAGGTGAGTGCTGACACTCTGCCTGGAGCTGAGTGCTGACACTCTGCCTGGAGCTGAGTGCTGACACTCTGCCTGGAGCTGAGTGCTGACACTCTGCCTGGAGCTGAGTGCTGACACTCTGCCTGGAGCTGTGTGCTGACACTCTGCCTGGAGCTGAGTGCTGACACTCTGCCTGGAGCTGAGTGCTGACACTCTGCCTGGAGCTGAGTGCTGACACTCTGCCTGGAGCTGAGTGCTGACACTCTGCCTGGAGCTGAGTGCTGACACTCTGCCTGGAGCTGAGTGCTGACACTCTGCCTGGAGCTGAGTGCCGACACTCTGCCTGGAGCTGAGTGCCGACACTCTGCCTGGAACTGAGTGCCGACACTCTGCCTGGAACTGAGTGCCGACACTCTGCCTGGAACTGAGTGCCGACACTCTGCCTGGAACTGAGTGCCGACACTCTGCCTGGAACTGAGTGCCGACACTCTGCCTGGAACTGAGTGCCGACACTCTGCCTGGAACTGAGTGCCGACACTCTGCCTGGAACTGAGTGCCGACACTCTGCCTGGAACTGAGTGCCGACACTCTGCCTGGAACTGAGTGCCGACACTCTGCCTGGAACTGAGTGCCGACACTCTGCCTGGAACTGAGTGCCGACACTCTGCCTGGAACTGAGTGCCGACACTCTGCCTGGAACTGAGTGCCGACACTCTGCCTGGAACTGAGTGCCGACACTCTGCCTGGAACTGAGTGCCGACACTCTGCCTGGAACTGAGTGCCGACACTCTGCCTGGAACTGAGTGCCGACACTCTGCCTGGAACTGAGTGCCGACACTCTGCCTGGAACTGTGTGCCGACACTCTGCCTGGAACTGTGTGCCGACACTCTGCCTGGAACTGTTTGCCGACACTCTGCCTGGAACTGAGTGCCGACACTCTGCCTGGAACTGTGTGCCGACACTCTGCCTGGAACTGTGTGCCGACACTCTGCCTGGAACTGTGTGCCGACACTCTGCCTGGAACTGTGTGCCGACACTCTGCCTGGAACTGTGTGCCGACACTCTGCCTGGAACTGTGTGCCGACACTCTGCCTGGAACTGTGTGCCGACACTCTGCCTGGAACTGTGTGCCGACACTCTGCCTGGAACTGAGTGCCGACACTCTGCCTGGAACTGAGTGCCGACACTCTGCCTGGAACTGAGTGCCGACACTCAGCCTGGAACTGAGTGCCGACACTCAGCCTGGAACTGAGTGCCGACACTCTGCCTGGAACTGAGTGCCGACACTCTGCCTGGAACTGAGTGCCAACACTCTGCCTGGAACTGAGTGCCGACACTCTGCCTGGAACTGAGTGCCGACACTCTGCCTGGAACTGTGTGCCGACACTCTGCCTGGAACTGAGTGCCGACACTCTGCCTGGAACTGAGTGCCGACACTCTGCCTGGAACTGAGTGCCGACACTCTGCCTGGAACTGAGTGCCGACACTCTGCCTGGAACTGAGTGCCGACACTCTGCCTGGAACTGAGTGCCGACACTCTCCCTGGAACTGAGTGCCGACACTCTGCCTGGAACTGAGTGCTGACACTCTCCCTGGAACTGAGTGCCGACACTCTGCCTGGAACTGAGTGCTGACACTCTCCCTGGAACTGAGTGCCGACACTCTGCCTGGAACTGAGTGCCGACACTCTGCCTGGAACTGAGTGCTGACACTCTCCCTGGAAGTGAGGGCCGACACTCTGCCTGGAACTGAGTGCCGACACTCTCCCTGGAACTGAGTGCCGACACTCTGCCTGGAACTGAGTGCCGACACTCTGCCTGGAACTGAGTGCCGACACTGCCTGGAACTGAGTGCCGACACTCTGCCTGGAACTGAGTGCCGACACTCTGCCTGGAACTGAGTGCTGACACTCTCCCTGGAACTGAGTGCTGACAGTACACATTCAAACAACGACAATAAAGTTCATATCTATGTTACAAAATATACAGTATTTCATACATTAACTATAAGAAAAGGAGCCTCATTTTGGCGGAAGTCTCTTAATCCAAGGAGTTGGAATTATCCTTCTGTTTCTCTAAATAAACGTAAATACTTCACATTTCCCAAGCTCTGTTACCATTAGTAGTTAAACACTTTCCAAAGATAATTATAATTTGTGAATAATGTTGATTTTTTTTAAGTCATTTTTAAAAATTATGTCAATATTAAATATATAATATGTCTCATTCGAACGAAAAGAAGAAAAATGAAAAAAAGTCTCCGTCAGGAGTCGAACCTGAGTCTCCTCGAAGCCATTATCTTCAGGTACTGAGTTCTGGGTACCAGGTATTGACGCTGGTTCAGAATGATGTTTGCGAAATTATTGCACACGAATTTTCGCTTGCCTTATTTGGCACCTGGGTGCCAGCCTCACTAGCTGGCACCCAGGTGGTCTGTTTAAAATGATCAGGTCTTACGTCACAGTTAGAAGAAAACTGGATGTTACTAGTCACCAGAAAACCTATATACAAGAACGATTCAGGTGAACCAAGTCAAGTGCAGGATTTAAGTCACTAGTTCCTTGTATAAGCCATTTAAAGTGCAGGTTTTCTGGTAAGATAGTTAACAAGTGGACATAAATGGTGTAAAGTCTAAGATGTAAGATGCACAACAGAAACTGTAAGGTTGACTACAACTGATGGTGTATTATACACCAGTGATGGTGTAACGTCAACTACAGGTGAAAGCAGTATATGAAATACAATCGAAGGCATAAAGTGCACACGACGAGTTATCTTTTCTCTCTGACGGATAAGTAAACTAAATTACAAGATACTTAACAACAAATTAATGTCAGAGGATTGTAAAATATAATCGAAAGGAAGATGGATGTGTTTGTGAGGTGGATCTGGGAGGCTTCAGGCCTCCGACGGTCCGTCTCATGATTGTGAGGTGGATCTGGGAGGCTTCAGAACCCCGACGGTCCGTCTCATGATGTTTGTAAGGTAGATCTGGGAGGCTTCAGTACTCCGACGGTCCGTCTCATGATGTTTGTAAGGTAGATCTGGGAGGCTTCAGGACTCCGACGGTCCGTCTCATGATGTTTGTGAGGTGGATCTGGGAGGCTTCAGGACTCCGACGGTCCGTCTCATGATGTTTGTGAGGTGGATCTGGGAGGCTTCAGGATTCCGACGGTCCGTCTCATGATGTTTGTGAGGTGGATCTGGGAGGCTTCAGGACTCCGACGGTCCGTCTCATGATGATTGTGAGGTGGATCTGGGAGGCTTCAGGACTCCGACGGCCCGTCTCATGATGTTTGTGAGGTGGATCTGGGAGGCTTCAGGACTCCTACGGTCCGTCTCATGATGTTTGTGAGGTGGATCTGGGAGGCTTCAGGACTCCGACGGCCCGTCTCATGATGTTTGTGAGGTGGATCTGGGAGGCTTCAGGACTCCTACGGTCCGTCTCATGATGTTTGTGAGGTGGATCTGGGAGGCTTCAGGACTCCGACGGGAAACAATTTTTATGGTGAAATATTCACATATGACTGAGCAGCAGCAGCAGCATGGTGATAGCTTATAATAACAGTAAAGACAGTAAAGAGGGTGATGACTTATATAGAGAGTAAAAACAATTATATCCCTTAAAGATAGTTACCAAGGTGTCAGGGAAACGTCTTCCCCCTGAACGAGTGATTAGTTTTGCTGATATAATGATTCACACCACCGGGTTCTCCAACACCCAAAACATTCTTAATCATGTACTAGCCTCGTGTCAGGACCTGGGGTTGATAATCTCTACTGATAAAACAAAGATACTCAATAGGCGTCCTCCTCGACAGAGAGGCACAGTTCGTCAGATCCAATTGCATGATGGGTCTCTTCTAGAATATGTAAGCAGATACAGGTATCTAGGCTTTGAGGTTCCACTACTTGGACCTGTTGTAACAAGACTTTGTCGCCAATACAAAGAACGACTAAGAGCACTTAGAGTTGTGGCAGGGCTTCACCCCAGGTATGGTGCTAATGTTAAAATTGTGAAAATGATGTATCTTGCTTATATTAGATCATTGGTTGATTATTCTGCGCCACTACTTGCTCTTGTGTCTGACTGGAAGCTTGGAGGGCTGGAAAAACTGCAGAACGAAGCAATGAGGATCATTTTAGGATGCCCTCGTACTGCCAAAATTTTAAATATGCAAAAAGAACTTGATATTCCAAGCATCAGAGATCGTGTTACTGAAAGAAATATTCTAATTGGGGTTAATATGCTCAGGCAAGCTCATTCAAACCCCTGCACAGAAGCCCTCCAAACTTTCCTCGGCACTGGTGAACACTCCTCCAGATGGATCGAAAAAACTGGAACCGACCTCCGCATGAATCAGATATATGATCTATGTAAAGTAAGGCAACAGCGGCACTTCTTCGCTCCATGGAATATTACCCCATTCCAAACTACCATTCCTCCATTTCCCCCCAAACTACTTCTTAAATCACAACCAAAACTTCGCCTTGAAGCCAAACATGAGGCCTTAAGCTGTATTGATAACTTAGTCACACAGCACACACTCTCGCAAATTATTTACGCTGATGGTTCTGTTCACCAATCCACTGGTGCAGCTGGTAGTGCTGCTGTTGTCGTACAGAAATTGGAGCACGCATCAATAATTGGGCCTCTACCTTTCAGACAGAACTGTTTGCCATACTCCTTGCACTGAAATGCATCTATGTATCAAAGATTGACAGTTTAATTGTAACTGATTCTCTGTCATCCATAAATGCTCTCAACTCATTAAGCATAAATTGTGGCATGCTTGTGTCAGAAGCCAGACACAGGTATGGTAGGATTGTGGACAGTGGAGTCAGAGTGCACATGCTGTGGATTCCATCTCACATTGGTCTTCAGATGCATGATAGAACTGATAAATTGGGTAAGCTGTATGCTTTCAAAGAGGGAGTAGATTACAATCTTGGCTTGTCAGGCAGTAGTTTAAGAACAGTAATACGAAAAGAACTTCAACTGAATTTTATGGACTTAAGCCTCAGGGAGATTGACACCAGTGAGTCCATCTATCATCATTCTATCATGCATGAGGAGCCACATGTCTATGGTGCATCCAACAAAATAAGCAGACTCTTGGATGTCACTACTGCCCGGCTCCGGCTGGGTTACAAGTATCTTTGGCAGGTTAAATCACCACCACCAGATGTAGACCAAACGAAATGTAAACTTTGCCAGATGGACTATTGTCACACCCTGCGTCATTATGTACTGGAGTGCGATAAAATTAATGAATTTAGAAACAACTCACTCAGAAATGTTCAAGAAATGGCAAAGTATTTTATCCACAGTGGTAGACCACAGTGGCAGACCACAGTGGCAGACCACAGTGGCAGACCATTCTGGAGAAATACCCTGACTTTGCTAGCTGTAAATAAAGCTTTACCACATGTGTGCATGTGTGTGTGTGTGTGTGTGTGTGTGTGTGTGTGTGTGTGTGTGTGTGTGTGTGTGTGTGTATGTGTGTGCACTCACCTAGTTGAGATTGCAGGGGTCGAGTCCAAGCTCCTGTGTGTGTGTGAGTGTGTGTGTGTGCGTGTGTATGTGTATGAGTGTGTGTGTGCGTATGTGTGTATGAATTTGTGTATGTGTGTGTGTGTATGTGTGTGTGTGTGTGTGTGTGTGTTTATGTGTGTGTATGAATTTGTATGTGTGTGTGTGTGTGTGTGTGTGTGTGTGTGTGTGTGTGTGTGTGTGTGTGTGTGTCAACAATCAATATTTGCACCAATAACTCACTACAGTTGTGACCGGGTGTGGAAGTGTGAATTGCTCATTACACTATAATTTGTTCATGATTGTAGCCATGTATAAACGTAAGTAACCATTCTTACAGTATTCATTACCTTTGTAACTTGTGAGTTCATTACCTTGTACCTAGTTCAGCCATCAAAACTTTGGGGCCCATTCCCTGGACCCATTACGTACCTCTGTAATCTGTAAATACCTTTGTAACTTGTCATGATTGTGACTAGACCTACCTGGAGTTCATTACCTTTGTAAATTGTGAGTTCATTACCTTTGTAAATTGTGAATTCATTACCTCTGTAACTTGCTCAGCTATCAAAACTTTGGAGTCCAGTCCCTGGACCAATTATGTACATCTGTAATCTTTTGACTACCGCCCACAGGATGGGTATGTGGTGCATAATAAACATATTAAACTAACTTAAACTAACCCTGAACGAAAGAATGGAAAAATACTTAAATGAATGACTCGAGGAATAATAAAGATAATTTTCTAAGGATTTTAATTAAAATTAAATAAAAATAAGAATTGGCCGCTGTGGTTCCAGTATGGTGTTGAGACAGGAGTAACTTATGTCCAGGATGGTCTTCTGATGTTTCAGAAGGGTTTTGGTTATCCTGGGTGGCGGTGCAAGTCTGATGTTCTGAAATTCCTGTCACTACTTGGTCGTAGCACCACAATTCAGATTTCAGAGGTGAGGAGTCACAATATCCCACTACGTCCAGTAGACAGGGATCTTGCTCCAATTAACTAGTGTCTACCCTGGCTGACCACGCCAGCAAGAAAATAACACTGGTTACATAAGAGTTAGATAAGTATAACATTGAAGAAAGACAAAGGGTGGTATTCTATTTCAATGTCATTACTGGAAACCAGGTAAATCAGTAACAATGAACAGTAATACTCCTGGTAGATCACCGTACCTAATCAGGGGAGGAGTGGAAGTGAAGTGATTCTCCAAACTTCAACCCACACCAGGTAATGTTAATACTACCAGGAGTAGAAATTAAAGCAAATCAGACCCCAGGAACTGAAGTTTAGCCTCAGCCCGCTAGATGGTACTGTGGGCGGTAACACGCTAATTGCTCCTGGGTGTCTGAACAACCATAACCCCAACTTATTACTGGTTTTTCCTTCACAATACCCCTTTTCCAAAACTTATGGTTGGAGGCAATAATTTAAGTTACAGAGGGAAAAGTACTATGTACAACCTCGGCTCAGCCAATCTGAGAAGTAATTTTCTGAGCCAAATATATATACAACTTTAATTAAACTTATTGGACTGGATAGCCAAAGCCCATCAGGTACATCAATGGCTTGTGATCTGTTTCAAGCACAGAGGGTTTTACAAATAAGTATTATATGAATCTACTTAAACCCCCATACCAATGCATAACATTCATTCTCCACAGTGGAGAAGCTTCTTACTGGTGAAAGGGGAGGGAATCTCATCATAATACTGTAGTAGAACAGTCCCGAGTAATGAATGTGAGACATCTGTTCGGAGACAAAAGACTTTATTAATTCTGGTAATTTTAGAACTGGAGGTTTGGAAAATATCCTTTTAATTTGTTCGAAGCTTTGCACAGCCTGATCAGAACAAACAAGAGGTTCCTTTACATTCTTTTTTAAATAGTCTGTGAGAATGGAAGTCAGACTTCTTAAATTAGGTACAAAAATTTTATAGAAATTTACTGACGCAAGGAAACTTTTAGCAACTTCTTTGTAGTTGGGAAGGTGCTGTTTAGAACTGCTTTCGTCTTGTTAGGAAGGGGTGATAAACTATTGTCAGAAATAATAAACCCGAGGTATTGTACTTTGAAATAGCAAAGAAAACACTCGTGTGGTTTAATTGTAAGGCCATAAGCTCTTAGTCTTTTTAAAACAACGACAGTGTAGTAAGATGATCTTCCCAGACATGAGTCATGATGTAAATATTATCGAAATACACTAAAACATTCTTGATTTTAGAAAGAGCTATTCTCATAAGCCGGATATACATGGCGCATGGGGTGACCAAGCCGAAATCCATTGTGCGATATTGCATTAGTCCTCTATGAGTGGGGAATGCAGTGTATAGTTTAGAGTCTGGGTGTAATGACACTTGATGGTACGCTTGTGAGATGTCTAATTTAGAGAAGAATTTACAGCAATGAAATTTATACAAGTAATGATTGATTACCGGCATGGGCTCGGCGTCCCATTTAGTGATAGTGTTTAAATAACGAAAATCTTATGAGAGTCTATAAGAATTATTTGGTTTCTTAACCATGACAACTGGTGAACAGAAAGCTAACTTAGAAAGTTCTATGATACTTAACTTTAAAAGTTTGTCAACTTCATTATCAAATGTTTTCCGTAAGTGAACGGGGACAGGATAAATTTTCCGTCTTGCTGAGCTAACAATTCAATCTTGTGTACAGCGGTAGTGGTAAGTCCTGGGATCTCTGTGAATACATCTGAAAAAGTATTTACTAAGGTATTTACTTGAGACTTTTGTATACTAGATAGTTCACTGTTCATGTTGATGTTTGAGTTATTCATTGGAGAATCAACAGTTAAGATATAAAGTAGTTCCTTCGGTTCTGTGCGAGACTCGTCATCTATAATACAAACTTTATATTCACAAGAATCGTGACTCGTAACTGAGCTGTAAGATGTAGTATCTTCATCAAAATAGTTTAAACAAAGATTGACTTCTCTACAGTTTCAAAACATTGAGATGATACAGTCTTATCTTACCCTTGACATCCAAGAGATAATCTACCTTATTACAGACATTTACTACTTCATACAGTCCGTACCAAGAAATTAACAATTTCCTTTTAGAGCTCTTTTGTTCAAAAAAGGTCTTGTATGTTTCCATGGACATATTCAGGTTCTTGACAATGAAATCAGCGGTTTCTTCTAAATCTTTCTCTCAGGTTTAATATCTTTGGACCACAGTTCATTTAATATAAATAGAGGTCCTCGAGCCTGCCTTACATAAAGCAATGCGAAAGGGGAATATCCAAGGGAAACACTTGGAATCTCACGCATTGCAAAGACACCATATGCCAGTCAGCTGGTTTAAGAATACAAATTTTTTTTAATACTGACTTTAGGATGGCATGTTGTCGTTCCACTCTTCTGTTATAATTTGGATGGTAAGGTGTAGTGTAAAAGAGGTTGAACACCCACAAGTTGATAAACTTGATCCATTAATTCAGAAGTTAATTGCGTTTCTTGAAAAAATAGTAATGATTCTGCAACTTCTATTGCCGTAATGGATTTCAGCTAGACGCATAGTCAAGATATATTTATGACCTCCTAATGAACGAGGAGTGACAGGACCAACAATATCCACTACAACTCTAGCAAATGGGACTGAGAAAATTGGCATTTTTACCATAGGGACTCTTAGTTCTACCCTTTTGTAAGGAAAGTTGGCATATGTGACACGACAAACAATAGTTATAGATGTCCGAAGACATCCCAAGACAGAAGTACAAGTCCTTTATCTTCTTATAAGTCTTCCTATGTGAAAAATGGCCAGAGACTGGCAGGTCATGAAAAATCTTCAAAAAGTCTCACAGCAATTCTTAGGAGTTACTAACGGATTTCTTCCCACGTCATTAGGATTTTCTGCTGACACTATTCTTGAATAGAAGATTATATACAAATTTATAAGAAAATTTCTTTCTTTGAATCACGCTGTTAACGCTAACTTCCGGGTTTCCTCTATGGAAGGACAAGTCGTTTGAAGACCTTCTAAATCTATGTCAGAAAGCTCAGTGAGTTTTCCTTTGGAAAAAGAATCAACGGATGTATAGGTTTTACCATAGACTGAGCTCTGGATTCAGTCACTAGTGACACTTGGTTAGTATCTGTGCCTTCTGGTGTTGATGACTGACTTTCCAATAGAAAGAACAGAAGAAGAGTTTAGGCTTCTGCTAAAATTAACACCATTGTTATCATTATTACTATTACTACCGTCATCATTACTACTACTATCATTAATATTACTACCATCATCATTACTACTACTATCATTAATATTACTACCATTATCATTACTACTACTAACAATAATATCATAAATATTACTACCATTATCATTACTACTACTACTACTATTAATATTACTACCATTATCATTACTACTACTACTATCATCATTACTAATACTATTAACATTACTGCTACAACTATTATCATTACTACCGCTATTATCATTACTACTACTACTACTACTAATAATAATAATAATAATAATGTTATCAGTCAGTCCGGTAATATCCACCAGGAATCACATTTTTCCCAACAATTTCTAAATAAAAATTCTCTCCAAATCTTGCACTCACAATCAACATGTTTAGTTAATTGTTTTGTAGAGGAAACTGTCATAACTGGTAACACCTTACTGACAGTCACTCAGGTGTTACATAACTGGTAACACCTTACTGACAGTCACTCAGGTGTTACATAACTGGTAACACCTTACTGACAGTCACTCAGGTGTTACATAACTGGTAACACCTTACTGACAGTCACTCAGGTGTTACATAACTAGTAACACCTTACTGACAATCACTCAGGTGTTACATAACTAGTAACACCTTACTGACAATCACTCAGGTGTTACATAACTAGTAACACCTTACTGACAATCACTCAGGTGTTACATAACTGGTAACACCTTACTGACAGTCACTCAGGTGTTACATAACTAGTAACACCTTACTGACAATCACTCAGGTATTACATAACTAGTAACACCTTACTGACAATCACTCAGGTGTTACATAACTGGTAACACCTTACTGACAATCACTCAGGTGTTACATAACTGGTAACACCTTACTGACAGTCACTCAGGTGTTAAATAACTAGTAACACCTTACTGTCAGTCACTCAGGTGTTACATTTACAATAATGGTTACGTAAGAGTTAGCAGTTATTCATAAATGGAAGTTAACTACTTTTAATTACTATGAGCAGAATAATGTTCAGTTACGTCTTAAACATCACCTAAACATTAACGTTAAGTATTACTTACAGTATAAACATTAGGATTGAAGAAATAACATTGCGTGCCACACCATTCAAGGTATAATATATGTTAACATTTAAACATCTCAATACATCACATAACAACATTAATTTTACATTCTAACTGACATTCACACATCACAAAACATTAGAGCATAACATAGTAAGTTAGACAGAGTCGTACTGTCCAGTGTGCACCAGCCACCATCTTAATTATTTTTGTCAAAGGATCGAATAACTCCAGCTGATAGTTTTTATTTTCATCCCATAACATTCATTGTGTGTGTGTGTGTGTGTGTGTGTGTGTGTGTGTGTGTGTGATTACATGCATATTAGTGTAAGAGGCGATGAGTGTGTTTTACACGGGTGTGCGTGTGCGCGCGCGCGCTCACGTGCATAGTTCTGTGCTTGTATATATGATGGTGACTCAAGAAGCTGTGTTTGCGGAAATGAGCAAATGAGCGTAAAAGTGAGTGTGTGTGTGTGTGTGTGTGTAAGTTTGTTTAGGTACAGGTACACGTAAAAACAGTCACACAAATTATCATACCTAGTAACATATGTGTAAATTACCAAGGATAACCCTCCAAAAAATATTCAGATTAAGTGACTTATTTCTATTGTCTCGTCTCGCAAACACATAAGACAAATAACCAAATAAAACTAAAACGTTCAACACTTATTACAGTTCTGGTGGAGGTGGACAGACACATTAACACACGAACACTCACAAACACACTTAAACTGCTGATTAAGTACAGAAACTTATTTTTAATGTAGAGGAATTGTATAACATAAATAGAACTCCCAAATTTTCACTGAGTGGCCAGACCTTGGTGGCCGAACTGGACGGTAGCTTGGCTGCGTCTGGCTGACCTACGGTCTAGACTGTCTTGGTGGGTGTAATTACAGGACGCAGATTTCTGTGTGTCCCCTCCTGTAAGTCCACCCACATGGACAGCCTCTAAAGTAGACCAGCTAAACAAGGCCTCGTTCTCATCTAGCTAGATCACTGGGGGTGGCTGAGGTTGGAAGATATCCTAAGGGAAGTGAGGAAGGGAAGACATTCGGGGGCCCACGGATGGATTCCTGGACACATGGACCTGGGAAAGGCAAGGATACCCTGGGGAAGTGGGGAAGGGAGAATATCTGAAGGCGGACAGATGGACTCCTGGACACATGGACCTGGAAAAGACAAGGATACTGGTTGTTGAGGCAGACCTTGGGGAAGTGAGGAAAGGAGAATATCTGAGGGGACACAGATGGACTCCTGGACACATGGACCTGGAAAAGACAAAGATACTGGTTGTTGAGGCAGTCCTTGGGGGAGTGAGGAAAGGAGAATATCTGAGGGGACACAGATGGACTCCTGGACACATGGACCTGGGAAAGACGAGGATGCTGGTTGTTGAAGCAGACCTTGGGGAAGTGAAGAAAGGAGAATATCTGAGGGGACACAGATGGACTCCTGGACACATGGACCTGGGAAAGACGAGGATGCTGGTTGTTGAGGCAGACCTTGGGGAAGTGAAGAAAGGAGAATATCTGAGGGGACACAGATGGACTCCTGGACACATGGACCTGGGAAAGACGAGGATGCTGGTTGTTGAGGCAGACCTTGGGGAAGTGAAGAAAGGAGAATATCTGAGGGGACACAGATGGACTCCTGAACACATGGACCTGGGAAAGACGGTGATACTGGTTGCTGAGGCAGACCTTGGGGAAGTGAGAAAGGGAGAATGTCTGAAGGCGGACAGATGGACTCCTGGACACATGGACGTGGGGAAAGCTTCAAAAACACAGTAAGTGGATGGGTGGACCTTAAAGACGAACCACTGGCCTCCACGTGGCAAGGTCTGGTAACTCAGAAATAACTCTGAGGCTGACAGTGGTCGCAAAAAATAATTATGACAATTTCGATTTCTTATAAACTGACATGTGATTATTTTACATTATGGGTGACTTTAAATTTACCTAAATCAAGGAAGCAGATTTTACCAATTTCCTGATAACAGATGGATGTTCTCTCACACACGACACTCCATAAGTTATGCTATGGGCTCGACCTGGTTTGTCAGTATACTGAAACACATAATTTAATGGAATCAGTATAAGATCAGATCTTTGGCAGTGATTTTCTTCTCTCGAAGTTCAGTGTTCATATCTCTGTGTTTCTAATTATAGTTAATTTTTCTAGTTGTCAACAACTACAAGGTGACCACAGCTTGACTGGAGGTAGTAGACCTAAGATAACATTATTATTGTCATCGAAGATGACAATATTGAACAGACCCACTCGATGGTTTAAGAAAAATGTGAAATGAAGATATGAGGGACCTATGAGTAACCATGTAGAAATAATGTGAAGGACCCTTGATCTAAGACAAACTTTTCATAAGCCAGCAACTAATTCAAGATAAGTTTTTCTTTAGAAATTCAAGATGACTGAAAAACTTTCTTAACTTTATATTCACATTTAATGTCGATCTGGTAAAGAACACGTACTGAACAGACTGATATGGGTTAGAACATTTAATGAACAAGGTCATCAGTGAGAGAGAGAGAGAGAGAGAGAGAGAGAGAGAGAGAGAGAGAGAGAGAGAGAGAGAGAGAGAGAGAGAGAGAGAGAGAGAGAGAGAGAGCATATACTGAGCAATTTGATCTAGAATAGAACACTCATTCACATTCACATCAAACGCTAAATATTGTTCACACCAGTATAGACACATGTGCGTCCTGCTTCACATAATGTGGATGGTTGGTAGAGGATGGTTGGTAGTGAATGGATGGTTGGTAGTGAATGGATGGTTGGTAGTGAATAGATGGTAAAGGAAGGTTGGGAGTGGATGGTTGGGAGTGGATGGTTGGGAGTGGATGGATGGTAATGGATGGATGGTAATGGATGGTTGGTAATGGATGGTTGGTAGTGGATGGATGGTTGGTAGTGAATAGATGGTAAAGGATGGTTGGGAGTGGATGGTTGGGAGTGGATGGATGGTAATGGATGGATGGTAATGGATGGTTGGTAGAGGATCGTTGGTAGTGAATGGATGGTAATGGATGGTCGGTAGTAGATGGTTGGTAGTGGATTGTTGGGAGTGGATTGTTGGGAGTGGATTGTTGGGAGTGGATTGTTGGGAGTGGATTGTTTGGAGTGGATTGTTGGGAGTGGATTGTTGGGAGCGGATTGTTGGGAGTGGATTGTTGGGAGTGGATGGTTGGTAGTGAATAGATGGTAATGGATGGTTGGTAGTGGACGGTTGCTGGGGGATGGATGGCAATGGATAGTTGGTAGTGGATGGTTGATAGTGGATGTTTGGTAGTGGATGATTGCTGGTGGATGGATGGTAATGGATGGTTGGTAGTGGATGGTTAGTAATGGATGTTTGGTAGTGGATGGATGGTAGTTGATGGTTGGTAGTGGATGTTTGGTAGTGGATGGATATATTGGATTGTTGGTAGTGGATGGTTGGTAGTGGATGTTTGGTAGTGGATGGATATATTGGATTGTTGGTAGTGGATGGATGGTAATGGATGTTTGGTAGTGGATGGTTGGTAGTGGATGGTTGGTAGTGGATGGTTGGTAGTGGATGGTTGGTAGTGGATGTTTGGTAGTGGATGGATGGTAGTGGATGTTTGGTAGTGGATGGTTGGCAGTGGATGTTTGGTAGTGGATGGATGGTAATGGATGTTTGGTAGTGGATGGTTGGTAGTGTATGGTTGGTAGTGGATGGTTGGTAGTGGATGTTTGGTAGTGGATGGATGTTAATGGATGTTTGGTAGTGGATGTTTGGTAGTGGATGGATGTTAATGGATGTTTGGTAGTGGATGTTTGGTAGTGGATGTTTTGTAGTGGATGGTTGGTAGTGGATGTTTGGTAGTAGATGGATGTTAATGGATGTTTGGTAGTGGATGGTTGGTAGTAGATGTTTGGTAGTGGATGGTTGGTAGTGGATGTTTGGTAGTGGATGGTTGGTAGTGGATGTTTGGTAGTGGATGGTTGGTAGTGGATGGTTGGTAGTGGATGGTTGGTAGTGGATGGTTGGTAGTGGATGTTTGGTAGTGGATGTTTGGTAGTGGATGGTTGGTAGTGGATGTTTGGTAGTGGATGGTTGGTAGTGGATGTTTGGTAGTGGATGGTTGGTAGTGGATGTTTGGTAGTGGATGTTTGGTAGTGGATGTTTGGTAGTGGATGGTTGGTAGTGGATGGTTGGTAGTGGATGTTTGGTAGTGGATGTTTGGTAGTGGATGGTTGGTAGTGGATGTTTGGTAGTGGATGTTTGGTAGTGGATGTTTGGTAGTGGATGGTTGGTAGTGGATGGTTGGTAGTGGATGTTTGGTAGTGGATGTTTGGTAGTGGATGGTTGGTAGTGGATGGTTGGTAGTGGATGGTTGGTAGTGGATGGTTGGTAGTGGATGGTTGGTAGTGGATGTTTGGTAGTGGATGGTTGGTAATGGATGTTTGGTAGTGGATGGTTGGTAGTGGATGGTTGGTAGTGGATGTTTGGTAGTGGATGGTTGGTAGTGGATGTTTGGTAGTGGATGGTTGGTAGTGGATGTTTGGTAGTGGATGGTTGGTAGTGGATGGTTGGTAGTGAATGGTTGGTAGTGGATATTTGGTAGTGGATGGTTGGTAGTGGATGGTTGGTAGTGGATGGTTGGTAGTGGATGTTTGGTAGTGGATGGTTGGTAGTGGATGGTTGGTAGTGGATGGATGGTAATGGATGTTTGGTAGTGTATGGTTGGTAGTGAATGGTTGGTAGCGGATGGTTGGTAGTGGATGGTTGGTAGTGGATAGATGGTAATGGATGGTTGGTAGTGGATGGTTGGTAGTGGATGGTTGGTAGTGGATGGTTGGTAGTGGATGGTTGGTAGTGGATGGTTGGTAGTGGATGGTTGGTAGTGGATGGTTGGTAGTGGATGGTTGGTAGTGGATGTTTGGTAGTGGATGGTTGGTAGTGGATGGATGGTAATGGATGGTTGGTAGTGGATGGTTGGTAGTGAATGGTTGGTAATGGACGTTTGGTAGTGGATGGTTGGTAGTGGATGGGTGGTAGTGGATGGTTGGTAGTGAATGGTTGGTAGTGGATGGTTGGTAGTGGATGTTTGGTAGTGAAGGTTTGGTAGTGGATGGTTGGTAGTGGATGGTTGGTAGTGGATGGTTGGTAGTGGATGTTTGGTAGTGGATGGTTGGTAGTGGATGGTTGGTAGTGGATGGTTGGTAGTGGATGGTTGGTAGTGGATGGTTGGTAGTGGATGGATGGTAGTGGATGGTTGGTAGTGGATGGTTGGTAGTGGATGGATGGTAGTGGATGTTTGGTAGTGGATGGTTGGTAGTGGATGGTTGGTAGTGGATGGATGGTAGTGGATGGTTGGTAGTGGATGGTTGGTAGTGGATGGTTGGTAGTGGATGGATGGTAGTGGATGGTTGGTAGTGGATGGTTGGTAGTGGATGGTTGGTAGTGGATGGTTGGTAGTGGATGTTTGGTAGTGAATGTTTGGTAGTGAATGTTTGGTAGTGGATGGTTGGTAGTGGATGGTTGGTAGTGGATGGTTGGTAGTGGATGTTTGGTAGTGGATGGTTGGTAGTGGATGGTTGGTAGTGGATGGTTGGTAGTGGATGTTTGGTAGTGGATGGTTGGTAGTGGATGGTTGGTAGTGGATGGTTGGTAGTGGATGTTTGGTAGTGGATGGTTGGTAGTGGATGGTTGGTAGTGGATGGTTGGTGGTGCATATTTTATCTTTACCATCACTTCACTGATCATAATTCTGACACACACTTTACCATCACTTTACTGATCATAATTCTGACACACACTTTTCCATCACTTCACTGATCATAATTCTGACACACACTTTACCATCACTTCACTGATCATAATTCTGACACACACTTTACCATCACTTCACTGATCATAATTCTGACACACACTTTACCATCACTTCACTGATCATAATTCTGACACACACTTTACCATCACTTCACTGATCATAATTCTGACACACACTTTACCATCACTTCACTGATCATAATTCTGACACACACTTTACCATCACTTCACTGATCATAATTCTGACACACACTTTACCATCACTTCACTGATCATAATTCTGACACACACTTTACCATCACTTCACTGATCATAATTCTGACACACACTTTACCATCACTTCACTGATCATAATTCTGACTCACACTTTACCATCACTTCACTGATCATAATTCTGACTCACACTTTACCATCACTTCACTGATCATAATTCTGACACACACTTTACCATCACTTCACTGATCATAATTCTGACACACACTTTACCATCACTTCACTGATCATAATTCTGACTCACACTTTACCATCACTTCACTGATCATAATTCTGACTCACACTTTACCATCACTTCACTGATCATAATTCTGACTCACACTTTACCATCACTTCACTGATCATAATTCTGACACACACACTTTACCATCACTTCACTGATCATAATCTGACACACACTTTACCATCACTTCACTGATCATAATTCTGACTCACACTTTACCATCACTTCACTGATTATAATTCTGGCACACACTTTACCATCACTTCACTTATCATAATTCTGACACACACTTTACCATCACTTCACTGATCATAATTCTGACACACACTTTACCATCACTTCACTGATCATAATTCTGACACACACTTTACCATCACTTCACTGATCATAATTCTGACACACACTTTACCATCACTTCACTGGTCATAATTCTTTCTCAAACTTTACCATAACTTCACTGATCATAATTCTGACACACACTTTACCATCACTTCACTGATCATAATTCTGACACACACTTTACCATCACTTCACTGATCATAATTCTGACACACACTTTACCATCACTTCACTGATCATAATTCTGACACACACTTTACCATCACTTCACTGATCATAATTCTGACACACACTTTACCAACACTTCACTGATCATAATTCTGACACACACTTTACCTGGTCTGGTCAACATTATTATTCCATTATAATTATTACATTCTTTAAAGTTTTTCCTCTTTTCTTCTTTTTTAAACATTATGAACAAAATCCTGAACTATTCCAACACT